>NC_067140.1:69788408-70130908 GCF_903995435.1 Acomys russatus | reverse complement strand
TTGGTAGCATATTTTTTTTTAAGGTTTATAGTCTTACTACACCAGGAAGTTTGCTAGGTTTCTGGACTAGGCGTGATGTCCTTCCAGCTAAGGGGGCAATTAGACAGCCACTAGATGCCATCAAGATGTGAATGCCACTTATTAAACCTTTTCGCATATTTTGCTATGCTCTTACAGTCATGGTTCATATGTGTTGCAATGGGAACTCTTTAATTACATCCCTCCCTTGGCAATTGGCATGGTATTTTTTTCTGAAACCATGGAAACATGCTTTGATTTTCTTTTTATTTCACTAAACAATCATTTAAGTTTCTCTTTAACTTCCTAAGCATTTCGAGTCTTAAATGTTAATCCATGTTACTAGGTTTAGTTTTATTTAAATTTGATTAGAGTGTATGGCATAAATTCTACATCTTAGAACATAGTGAGAATAGTTTTTCTTAATTCCAATAGTGTTAGTATTTACCTGTTTCTTTGTGCAGTTCCTCAACCTACCTTGAGGGCTTTATAGTTCAGTTCTTCTGATACTTGATGTTGCTTTTGATTTGGATATTCTGGGGGTGATTCTGATTTAGTTGTTACCATTTCTCACTAGTGTATCCTGGGGGACTTAGCCTTGCTGTGTGATTGTTTAGGTGGGGTCCAAGAATACGCCTTAGTGTGGTTCCTTAGTAGTTTGGGAAGGGGCAGCCTGGGATACAGGACTTAGAAGACTCATTAAAAATGAACAAAGACACAGCTCCTGGCCTGGCCTGGATGTTAAAAACTAGGGTAAGGGACCAGACAGATTCACTGGCAAAGCCTGGGAAATTGGCTCTTGGTGTCTGGGAAGTAACTTAGAGTGTTTATTACTATAATAAATCAGCATTATCAAAAGCACCTTGCAATGGGAGGGGTTTATTTTGCTTATATTTCCACATCAAAGTCCATCATCAAAGATATTCAGGGCAAGAACTCAAGGCAGGGCTCTGGAATCAGGAGCTGAAACCAAAGCCACAGAAGAGCACTGTCTACAGGCTCACTCCCCATGGCTTGCTCAGACCGCTTTTTTATACTATTCAGGACAATGGTTAAGGGGTCGCACCACCCAAGGTGAGCTGGGTCTTCCGCCATCAATCAGTAATCCAGAAACTGTCCTACAGATGTACCTGCGGGCATATCTTATGGAGACATTTTCCCAAATAAGTGTCAAGTTTCACAAAACTAACAGCATTGGCAAGGCAAGGAAAGGGCCAGAATTAGCTAGGGAACTCAGAATGTTGCTTCCAGTGAGGTATCTGTAGGAAAGGCGACAAGAGACTTGGAAGACTCTTCCTCATAACCACATAGGACCATCTTCGTATCTGTTAACTATCTCTGACTAAGATGGCATAATGCCATGCATGAGTTTACCAGATTGGCTTTCTCTGATTATTTGCACTTTAATATAGTGATACAGGGATCACTACATCAGCAGTGATCCAGGTTTTTAATACCATGACTAAATAAATCACTAAACATTATTAACAAAATAGAGTTGATTCACTATTTCTGAATGAGAAGATCAGGATAGTTCCAAGTCTTCCATTTTCCACAGTCCTGCCACCATGCTTTTCTCACTAACAACACCTAAATAATAACTGTAATTGATACACGTCTTTTTGAGGCGTGTTAGTACTATATATCTCAGGCTGGACTCAAACTTCCATTCTTCTTGTTTAAGTCTCTTGAGACCTGGGATTCCAGGTGTGTGCCACCATACCTAGAGACACTTATTTATTTTTAAGCAATAGGAAGATTTTCTTTCTGCCCAAGAATCTCTTTTTGTTTTATAGGAGAGCTAATGACAGTTACTCAGACACCGTTTGCACTGAGGTCATTTTTCATTACCGTTCCTCCTGAACCACACATGGCCCCAAACTGAGTTCATTTATTGGTTTTGATTCATTTATTGGTCAAATGAAGCACATCTTTGAGTAATTTTTTTTCAAGACAAACAAATGGGTCACATACCCCCTGATTCATTGTGTCTGAGAAGGTCCTGCTCACCTCAGTAGTGACTATGGAGCAGGCTGGAAGCAGAAATTTGGCTCCTAAGCAGTCTGGTATTTCTATATGCCCCGTTTCAAGCAGTTCTGTGGAAGAAACGCCTCTGGATAGCCCTGTAGCTTTCAGTTTAAGCTTGTCTGCATAGGAGATTTTAGAATATTAACATTGTAATCAAAGTTACTTATAGTGGTTGATTTTTATCACTTCTTAACATTTATTCTTCTCAGAACTGATTAAGGTGAAAATGAGAATTGAACCTCTGCATTTATAATTCTGCTGTCCACACACTTAATTCTATAACATTGTCACGTGTCACCCTTGTCTTTTGTCTCAGATTCTTATCTTTGCCTTTAAGACAATGTTTTAGAATCTTCATTGCATACCCCATCCAGTCTTATGTGCACTACATTCTGGGTGTTTCCTGGTTTAAAAACTAGTGGTGCTGGGTCTCACATGTGCAGGGCATTGCTAATAGCATCGTTCCTCTTTCATAGGCGCTTGATTCCTACCGATTTGACAGGAATGAGGAGCAGAGATTTCTTAGGGGAAATTTAATAATATAAATGTATCTGTTAAAAAAAAAAGAAATATAATAGTAATAAGAAAAGAGAGAGGTGAATGCTTTTGCTGGGTCTTCCTGTTGCATTGCTGGCTTCCATCTTTTTATTCATAAGCGATTACAGAGCATGACCTGCTGTGATGAATCTCATAGGATACTAGCTTTCTATTTGCCTACTCTGGCTGGGGTCCCTGTGGGTCTATTTCCTGCAATGGCCAAACTTCATCTTTATTCAAATTCACCTGTTGTTCATCACTGTAACTTTTTTCCTCAGCTACAAGTGACAAAAGTTACAAAGAGCAGGAGATTCAGTGATGTGGCTTCTCTTTCTCCCTTTGCTGTCAATAGGAGATTTTGGAAAATGTCGCGTAAGGAATCTTGTTACAAATTGGTATGAAAAGAAAGTCAGAGGTCTCACTCAAGGAGCTTAAGTCAAATTAATTGTGTCATTTAATTTTAGAAGAAGGGATTTTGGGTATTAGATGAAAATGTTTCATTTTTATGTTCCACAGATATTGAAAACATGTTGTACAACATGGTGACACAGGTTATCAGTTCAGAAGTTTCAGTAGAGTTGAGCCTGAATTTTGTCTTTGCTGTATCTCTCGCCATGAGTCCTTTAACTACAACACCGTCATGCTGTGTCTCCGTGCCTCACCTCTAGCCGTCTACATGGCATCTCCCAAGGCATTGAGCACCTACGCAGAAATAGCTGTGAGTTTAAGCATGCACGGTGAGTCCATCTTCAATCTAGACTGTATCATCGTTACGTTTAGCAGGAAAACTATTCAGCACGAATTCAATGTGATTCCCCAACTAGAAAGACAAGAATATGCCTCTTATGAGAGTATGGCCGTGAGCTTAGTGATCACATGTGCTCGTTTTCAAGCCTGTATGATAAATGCCCAATGTTATGCTTAATGACATACAGAAAATTAATAACTCCCAAATAAAAAATATGGTTCTTGCTTGTACCAAGAGCTCCCTAACTTATTTTTCTTTTACAAATGCCTAAATATCTCTTAAAAATCCCAAAGCCCAGCTTATGCTATAGAACTTGTAAAGTGCCTTAAGGTTGGCGCAGAGACTTCCACATTTTTGAACATTTCAGATGATTCCCACTAATATATAATCCTTGCTTTATATTTATATTTAGCTTCCTTATTAGTAAAATAAAAGTCTGAATGTAGCTACAGTAAAGGTGGACTTTAGGATCAAGTAAGAAATGTGAAGACAAAATTTTAAATATAACCTAGAAGTGGTATGAATCTGCAGACTTAATTTCCTTTCAATGGCTATTTTAAATAATTAGAAAATTTTGACAGGAGTATTTTATATTTCCTGCAATAAAAAATAACTTCATATCTTCTTAAATTCTTAAATGAATGAGAACTGTAACTTCTAGAATCATGTCGACACTCCTGATGTAAATCATTTATCACTCACCCTGTTGCTAAAAACATAAAAGTATTTATCATTTCTGACTGTAGCATGAGCAACACATAGAGCACACTTCTGGAACAGTCTCATCACCCAGGCTACCATACTGTATTGACGTCAGGATTCTGAAACAATTTGTTTGCTAAATGTCTCGCCAAATCAGTGACAGTAAAAGTCTCAAGGACTTTTTTAAAAAATGTTGTTTCTGGCCCGGGATAAAGCCACACAACATCCACAAGTGTCTAGAACTATTATTGCTTTTTAATTTAATGACCTTCCCACAAAATATGTAATGGAATTTTTTAAATGGAAGATACCATTACTTATTTTCAAAATGGGGCATGTAACATCTTTGTTCCCTATGACCACTTTCACCATGCATGGCCCAGATGAGGCTGTGAGGAAGAGAGGGTGAACCTCCTCAGAATACTGAAGAGGTTATTTAAAATTCTTCCAGAATATTTAGACAACGATAGGACGAGAACCCATAATCAGAGAGTGTTCCTGGGTATGAATTGTTAAATAGGTTGATTGCATCATCCTAATTACCACACCTATCCATACAGTTCATTTGTTTTTAATTAGAATCAAATGAAAGGACACTCAACTATTTTCATAGCAGTGGTCTCATAAGCCAGGGTGCCACACTTTATTGACATCAGTGATTGGAATAATTTGTTAGCCTAATGTCTCGCCCAAGTAGTAAAAAGCTTCAAAGAATGTGATTGTTAATATTTCAAAGGAAAAAAAAATCCACTTAGCTATACTTGAACACAGGGATTATTGTTACATCTGCTTATGGCTGCAATACTGACAATATCCAAGAAGAGCAAGTACATTATCTGTCTGTCACCAGATATATGTAGAATGAACTGTGATATGTAAGTGCCATGGAATACTGTTTAGCTCACGAAGTTTTTAGGAAAAATGGATGGATCTAGAAAAAGTAAGCAAAGGGAGTCACACTCATAGAGGAAAAAAAAAAAAAAAAAAAAAAAGATCTCCCTTGCAGGTGGTCCTTAGATTTTAATGGATGGCTCTATAAATGTGAGCAGGTGTAAGTGTGGATAAAGTCTAAAAATCTGGAAAGGAGAGCAAAAGAAGGTAGCACTAGCTGTTAAAGATAGAGATACAGTATGCAAAAGGACAGGGGAACAGGCTGAAGGATGGGTAGAAGATTGTACGGCAAACAAAGAGACAGGGAGCCACAGAAGCACATTTTCTTCAAATGTCTTGATTGTATCTAACATATCATATGCTGATTTTGGAAAAAGTCTACATGAAGTCACAATATATTGTTGATTCAGGACAAGTTAAGATAAATGTTTTTTCACTTAACCCATCAAAGACATGGGAGGAAATTGTAACCCCAGAAATTGTATTTTACATTTGACAAGATAAACAAGTTGAGGATGGTTGGAAGTTAACCATTGTATATATTGCAAGGTGAAAATTCCCAACCTGTGTCTGAAACACTCTGATTTAATAGAGAAATTTATATTTTTATTATCAGTTCTCATTTCATTGCATGCATAAGCTTTCTTGAAGTCACAGAAGGTGGCACTCAAAGAAAGAATAGGCAGACTACCAAGATGAGACTTGTTAGCCTCTGACCGTAAAGTGGGGGAGAAGATTCCCCTTGGACATGGACATGAACCTAAGGAAGGGTAATAGGGTGGAGGTGGGAGGGTAGGAGGAATGGGAGAATATGAGTGATGGGAGAACAATTGAGTTGTAATCTGAATAAAATAATAATAATAATAACAACAACAACAATAATGAAAGAAACTTGATTTTTCTAATCCCTGTGTGGGTTATTTCTGAAACTGAATCAGGCCTTCTGTACCACATGATGTTTAGTTGCCAGATAGAAAAGATACGTAAATTGTGCTTCAAACTTCAGAAAAAAAAAAAAAAAAAAAAAAAAAAGAAAGAAAGAAAGAAAGAAAAGAAAGAACAGAAAAGAAAAGAAAAGACCATTCAGCCAACTCCATATGCCTTTAAAGATGTGTGACAAGTTTGATTTTGACAACGTCTCCTTGCCAGTCAATCTGCTGTCATCCTGAGAGTGGTCACTGAGGGCCTTCTGATGTGGGGACAGGAAACAGGACTATTATCTAGGAATGGGGCACTGCCCCCCCAAAATGAGGCAAGTGTGTTAGGAGTGGTGCAGCTGGGTACAAGGTGAGCAGACATTTCCAGAACAGGCACTCAGCAAGCTCCACTTTCTTACAGAGCTTCTCCTTGCCCATTTTGTGCTGGGCATTCACAGACAAGGTTACTTTCTCACTGCGCAGTGCAAAGCTTGCAGGGCTTATTCTGCAGACATGTGCCACAGTGCTCAGGACTCAACACACAATTCAGCCTATAGGCCAGCGCTCTGCTCAATGGAGTAGAAATACTTTTTTTGAAAGTCTGTCCTAAGCAAAGTGTGAGACTATGTTACCGCATTTGTCATGGTAAATGGAGCCTCTTCTTTAGTGCTGACACATGATGATTCTCCAGTCTTGCATCAGAAGTGTTTTCTGCTGTTCAGACGCAGAAGTGTATCTAAAGCTCTGTTGTATATGTATAGAATTTCATAATGACATCATTCTTCACTACGTCAGTTCAATTCACTCTAACCTGTAATAAGACGAGCCTAAGCTGGAGGACCTGGAGAAGGCACAGTGGGCACAGAGTGCAGTATTTTCTGAGCTAGTGTAGGAGCTGAGACACCCAGTACTCATGATGAAGTGGGGTTTAATGGCATGTGTGTGTATTCCCAACTGGGGATGATAGATGCATGTAGTTGCCTGGAAATCCCGAAACAGAATAGCTATGTGCTTCAGGCTCATTGAAATACCTGTTTCAGAGAAAAAGGTAGGAAAGTGATAGCAGAAGACATTGGATGTCAACTTCTGGCCTTCCTAATATCCCCTAAATGCACGCACGCGCGCGCGCGCGCACACCCACACACACACACACACACACACACACACACGCACGCACACACATGTACACACCCACATACCCACACAGACACACATAAAAATATAATAAACATATATGCAAAAAAAAAAAAACAGAAAAAGATACAGTGAACCAAACCAAAATTCTGGGTTTCAAGGAAATATGAAAATATTTGCATTGTGATATTTAACTTCTTGCTACCACAGTTGGCTCATATTTTCCTTTCAGATGTCTTGAAATTTATCAAGACTGAGTCTCACCATCTTACGCTGCTTTCCACAACCAATCATTATCCTTCATTACCTAGAATCTAGTAAATGATAAGGAATAAGGATGAAAGGTCAATCTTACTATGCTTATTGTGTTTCTGGGTTTTATCAACATTTATAAGTAATTCTTTTATATTTTAGAATTAGGTGGATGTGTGTGTGGCATAACTGAGTGTGGTTTTGTGTGTGTGTGTGTTTTGTTTTGTTTTTGTTTTTATTTTTGTCTGTAAATCCTCAAGCATACTGAATGATTAAGTTTTTAAAATCATCTTTGTAGATGATCCTGTGACATGTCTTCATATTCACATTGTATGGTGGGAATAAAAGCCATTCTGGCTCCTGATGCCTCAGGTTCAGCTTGTAGGCTTTTGTTGCTTAGATTCTGGTCTTAACAGTTTTCCTTTCTCACTCACTCCCCATATCGTAACATTAGAAAGGGGACTACCAACTCCTTCTTGCAGTGGATTTTGGGTAAGAAGTGATGGATACTACTTAAGACTTTAATATTCCCCACCATAAGGTGCGATATGCTTGTGTAAGTGTGGATAGATGGGAAGGAGGTGATAAAGGGAGAGACAAAGCCACAATATTCTCTGATGTCACTGCTGCTGTTCTCTGAGGAGTGCACAGAAAGACGTGGATGGCTGCCAGAATCCCAGAAGATAATCCACCTAGAATGAGGACCAAAAACTTTTCTTCTGCATGAAAAACTGCAAGGTAGATGAAACAGTTCTCAACACCATTAATCAACAGCAAAACAGTCATCTCAGACCTGATGGAACGGCCATGACCCAAAAGACAAAAAAATAGTGTTGGCAGGGATTTGAAAAAAAGGTACTGTAGGTAATATCACTAATTATGAGGTTTTCTTCAAAAGTTAACAATACAGGTTTCATATGAGACAGAAATCATGCTTTGGGTATATCCAAAGCAAATGAAATCACTGAGGGTGGTAAAGCTCCACTCCCAAATTTGTTGCAGCACTTAGGATAAGGTCTAAAATCAACTATGTGTTATTTGACAGTTAAATAGAAAAGGAGAAATATATTTCTGTTATTTATTATATATTATTATTATATTATTTAATATATATTCCAGCCATGAAAATAAGGAAATGTGATCACGTGCAAATGCCTGGAAGAGTCTATATGACGTCCATTATGGTACATAAAGAGTCTATATGACATCCATTATGGTACATAAAGAGTCTATACGATGACCACTATGGTACATAAAGCCAAATGACAAATTGTGATCTTAGTCACTTGTAAAATGTGCCAAAGCTCAGCTCACAGAAATAGATATAGAACAGTAGAGTTGTATTTACCAGGGGTTGGGACAGTGGTAAAAGATAAAAAGGGGAAACGTTTGGTTGTTGGTGCCACAGGAGGTGGCAACAGGAGAATTGCTCAAACAGTCATGGAGCCGCAGAACAGAGACAAGGAGGCTGGCCTGAACACGGTGAAGAGCAGTGACTTCTGAAAACTGCTCCTTGACTTCTGTGCTATGGGATACATGCCCCCACTCCTCTCCCCTCATACTGTAGAAAGCAAGAAAATAAAAAAATATTAAAGCTTCCATTAGGTTGGAGACGCTTGGGAGGTCTGTTGTGTTGCACAGAAACTGTAGTTAATCATCAGGTGTTTTAAACAGCCAGCGATAGAGAAGTGTTCCTGCCAAAGAAATGACAATTTTATTAGGTAAGGCACAATTTTTAAACTAATTTAATTATTTTGTCTTAGTTTTCCAAACAGGACTCACTAATTAGCCCAGACTAGGCTCAAATGCTTGATTCTTTTGACTCGGTGTTCCAAAGGCTCTTATGACAACCTGCAGCACCAGACCTGTCCCTCAAAGAAGGAACAAGCTAGTTATCCATAGCTGCCCGATCACAGATTGTACAAATATGTTGAGTTATTAGTATCCAACAAATGCATTTAATTTTATCTCCCAAAAATGGGGGAACCAAAAAGAGAATGCTTTAAGAAATTCTACCAATTTTTATTTCAATAGGTAGGTATCCTAGGCATAGGGAGGACATGCATTCAAATGGGTCATGCTTGGGAGACTATGACCTGCGCTTCTGGCAAACTGCACACACAGGAGGAGCATACTTCTGTCTCCCTGTGCTTTGCATGCATGGGAAAATCATCTTAGTGATTGGGATAGCATACCACTCCCACCTTTTGCTCCTGAAATCTCTAGATACCTGAGACAAAATAACGGAACTGTTGCCCGTTTTTCTATTTTGCATGAGCAATGACCTCATTCTCAGCTGTTTGGTGTGTGCTGACACAGTCCTTAGCTCTGAGCATTTGTTCACAATCAGCTGCACCAATTAAGGGAATCCTTCCACAGCCATGTAGTCAGAAATGCCTAGGGATTCAAAATGAGCCCCTGGGGAAGGGCCCGCATACACAAATGAAAACATAATAATATCGGTAAAGAGGATACCTGTTGGGTTTTTTTTTTTCTTTTTCTTTTCCTTGAGCAAAAGAAACCTTAGGGGACCTGAACACCTGGTGACATGCTTTGCTCAAATTCATTTACCAGTTTGTTCTCATTTCTGTAGGGGAATTAGTAGAGAGCTAAAGGTTTTTAAAGAATTCAGATGAAAAGCCATCTGTTCCCTGGGCTTTGTTCAATCTCAATTTAAGGATGGCTTTGGAGATTTCCTATTCCCTAATTAATTCCTCTAGATGAGCTTGTGGGGTTGGCTCAATTTATTTTTTGAGAGATGGAAAAAAAATACTGCCATCAATTAGTCCTTTGTTATGCTGTGGCTGAGATGGAAATAGCTTTTTGCGAAATGGAGCAAAGAGCTGAGAGATGCTTGTATTTGCTGTGGCCAGGTGTCCTGTGTCATTAGGCTGGGCTTTGATGTAAGTACCATTCTCAGGGTCTTTCAGATAATTGGTGAGAAAGCATGCATCTTTGCAGAAATCTGAGTAATATTTAGACTGAAGGACAGAGACTGGGAATCCAATCCAAAGCAGTGAATAGGAGTCATATGTGAAAGCACATAATTCTAACAATTTTTCTGTATTATAGTGTGCAACACACATGCTAATTGAAGGCTCCTAGGACCACGTTTTCTGTGCAACAGGCATCTCACTAGAGGGTTAAGTGGGAAAAAAAGGAAGAAAGACAAGAGGAGTAGAAAAAGAGGAGAAAGACGAATGAGAGAAGGTGAAAAGAAGAGCCTGTCCATTGATGGGCTACAGGTATGACAAGGTATGCATTTTAAGAAAAAGAGTGAAACTGCACCTGTTTCAACTTTGTTCCTGTCAGATTAAAGCATCCTAGTTTGTGGAAGAGGCAACATCCTGGGAAACGTTGCAAGGTTAAGACTCTCAGTACTACATTTGGCTGAAAGAAATCCAATTTGTAGCTGCTCTGAACAGCGCAAAGAAAGGGACAGTTTTCAAGAGTCTAAGTACTTAATTTTAGGATATTAACCAATGGATCTTCATTCTGATATTTGAAATTCCAAGGTGCCCTAGCAATTCTTGCCCCCAAATTATATCTGTCTCTCAGGCCATAGGCTGCCATTCTAAGCCAGGTAAGCCTTTAGGTTCAGAGCTGCCAGGAAG
The DNA here is from genome assembly GCF_903995435.1 of Acomys russatus. Lineage (NCBI taxonomy): Eukaryota > Metazoa > Chordata > Mammalia > Rodentia > Muridae > Acomys > Acomys russatus. The sequence goes on along the minus strand of NC_067140.1, from coordinate 70,120,067 downwards.
TTGAAAGGTATGACAATGGGAAATTATAGCTAGCAGGGTGGGATGAGAGGATTTAGCTGCTCTGCCTGGGGAGAAGGAAGAAAATCTGATGGAGGAAGGAGGTTAGAGGCCTGCTTTTAAACTCCCAGCCTAAAATTTCTGACTTCTATTTATTCATTTATTTTTAGAACAGTTAAAACATAGAAAATAGATACAATTACCTCACTTCCTATAATTGGTAGTGTAGTGTGTGTGTATGTGAGAGAGAGAGAGAGAGAGAGAGAGAGAGAGAGAGAGAGAGAGAGAGAGAGAGAGAGAGGGAGGGAGGGAGAGAGAGAGAGAGAGAGAGAGAGGGAGAGAGGGAGGGAGGGAGGGAGAGAGAGGGAGAGAGGGGGAGGGAGGGAGGGAGATATGGGGGAGAGTGAATGTGTTAGGTGCAGGCATCTAGAATTCCTGCCTGTTCCACTGAGGCAATCATCACTGCTTCTAGAAGGGTAGGATGTCACAACATCATCACAAAAACCACCCAGTAACTGAGAGTTTCCCCTTGAGTGCCTTGCTAGGGATTATACATGCACTGTGCACAGACGTCTGTGAAGCAGATACACAAATTCTCATATAGAGTCAAAGTGAGCCTTACTAAATAGGAGAGGCTAAGCCCAGAGATAACATGCTGTGGACACAGGAGCAATAAACATCACGAAGCAGGCATGTGAAAGAAAGCAGAATCATGACCCGGTTCCCATAGTGGTTCAAAGACACCCAAAGAGTTTTCCAACAGTTTCCCCATCTCCTCTCATACCGGCACGGGTACATGCTCACAAAGGAACTCATGGCGTATCGCCACAGAATAGAAGACCCTCCTCATCACATTCCACAGATGATGGAATGTCAAAAGGCTTATGAGACAGACAGAGCATGTGGATAATGAAAAGGGAAGTAAATAAAAATGATTTGACCAATTACAGGGGAAACATGACTTAACATACTTCATTGTTTTTACTTAGCTGCGTGTCGCAAAAGAAAATGTGTGCTGCGTATAGCAGGGGAGTCTCAAAATGCAGAAGAAACAAAAAATTTATTTGAAAAGGCCTTTAAAAAACATCGGAGGAGTAACTAAATTTGAAATTTTTATTTGGGCTCTAGTCAAGAAGTAGGGTGCAGAAAGCAAATGGGTACCACAGGGAAGCTAGTATCAGGAAGCAAGAACGAATCCAATTAAAATATGCATAAACACCCGTATGGAAACCTATTACTTTTTGAGGAAACTTAAACATTAAAAAGTAATTGCTTTGGAACTTTCCTTTAGCACTTAGTGTCTTTGGTTGAGTTCCTTTTTATGAACACTGAACCATACAGGCCTGGTCCCCTGCTGTCTCTCTCTTAATTGTATTACCAGCCTCCATGTTTTCTCTCCCTCAGGTTTCATGGATTCTGCCTCTTCCACTGCTACTGCCTTCAGCTTCACCCACACTGTTCCTTTTGCCTGGGATCTGGCCTGTTTCCTCCTGACTGACAGGCAAATTCTTTCATCCATAGGTGCTCTTTCTTTGAAATATTCAGCTTCTGACAGAGGCCAACTCTCAGGGCATCTTCCCCTTTGGATGCCAGGGACACAGTGGACAACTCCTTCTGACAAGATTGAACATGAGAGAGGAAAAGCTGGGGCTCAAACTGGGGTTTAAGCATTGGCCTTCAAAATGTTGGTGTTTACACAGTTTACTACAATAGAAAATGTTTCCTTTCTGACAGGTCAGGTTTCAGGAGTCAGCTATGGACAAAGTAATCATTAGTTCTTCATCTTCTCTTTTCAGGTAGGGCAGTATGGAAGCTTTACCCAGGATCTATTGGTCATAGTAGTTAAATAATCCATTTAAAACCAAGGGTACAGTTCTTGACAGATAATAAAATGACAGCTTTTGTTTTATTATCATTATTATTACCGCTATAGGGTGGTACAAGTAAAATATTCCAAGAAATTCTAACAATAATTAGGATGGAAGGTTTTCTTTAAATGACTAAGATTCTGTTGTACTTCCTGAATCATCAGCCCTGTCTACTTTCGGGTGTGTCCCGGCTTCACAGTCTACCTGCTAAGACTTGGATCTCACAGCACGCAGCTTTCACTCTGCCTGTTTATGTGCTCACTTAAGTTTGTCTGTCCCTTCAGTGTTCATTCACTCTGAGCAAAGGATTCTCTGTTCAACAATGCCTGAGTCCTATCCACGCACAGGGCTGTTTGGATGTACTTTCTTATGAACAGAAGCAGTGACTCTGTTTAAGAAAGTTTCAAATCCTGATTCTGCCACTCACTAGCTTGATGTTCATTAGAAAATTTGCTAGTCTATTTTTATCATAAGAATATGCATCCTAGGTTTAATGGATAGGTATGATTATCAAGATAGATAAGGTCTTCAAAAACCTCAGAGTCCTACAGAATAGGCCATTTAAAGATGGTTTTTATTGTTTTAAGGATTTTTTGGCAATAAGACAGGTTAACTCCTGGCAACATCTAGCCTATCTCAAAGAAGATGATGAGCATCAAAGAACCTCCTTATGGTGATGGCTTCAAATGTGGCAAACAAGCCACTGGGCAAAATGTCCTCATTTCTGTCACAGACAGAATTCTGCCTAAAAATGGGCAAGCTTGGATGCAGGCAGAGTTAAGGTCTAAATTCGGCTAAGACAGGGTAAGCAAGTCCTCAATAGTTCCTACTTCACAGATATATCTATCAGATATATTGGGCCAGAAAGCTGAAGATGATGGTCCAACTTTTAGATAGTTTTGGGTGACTGTTCAGGCAACAAACTCTCTCTGTTTTTTGTTTTGTTTTGTTTTTATTTTTTGTTTTTTGTTTTTAATTTGGAAGCTGCTAACCTACACTTCCTGTTTACTCAGGTAATTAATTTTACTACTTCTTAAGTCTCAGATGAGGTTGAAGACCAGATAATTTAGTTTTACAATTAAGCTTAGTTGTTTAGGAGTTAAGATGTTTTTAGGTCTAGATAGATGTTTTAAGTTGATAGAGATGAGATATGATAGATATTGATATACATTCAGAATTTTAGACTCTCCAAGATAGGAAAGATGCTTACTTCAAGGTTGCCAAATACAAACAGCCAAAACACTATGAATATAACATTAATATAATTCCTGATTATTTCATTATTCTTCTTGTTGTATATAGTTTATTTTATATATGTATAATAATATAAATATATATGTAAAATAAAAAATATTTTTTTAAAAAAGAAAGTTTACTGTCTCCTTCTTTATAGCATAGTGTCTCCACTTCTGATTTAAAAAAATCAGAATGGTTTATTACTATTTATTAGTTAATCTATTTATTTTACATCTCGTTCACAGCTTCCCCTTCCCCCATTCCTCCCAGTCCCTCCCTCTCACCTCATCTCTCTGCCATGCCCCCAGCCTCCCTTTCTTCTCAGAAGCAGCTCAGAAAAAGAAAGGCCTCCGATGGATATCAACCCACCTTGACATATCAACCTGTAGTAGGAACAAATATATCCTCTCTTATGTGGCCCGACAAGGCAGCCTGGTTAGGGAAAAGGGATCTAACAGAGTCAGCTACAGTTCCTGCTCCTGCTTTAGGAGTACCACAGGAAGACCAAGTTGTACAACTGTTACATATATACCAAGGACCTAGGATCGTCCCATGTATGCTGTCTGTTTTTGTGGTTCAGCCTCTGTGGGTCCCTACGAGCCCAGGTTAATTGGTTCTGCATATTGTCTTGTGATGTCCTTGACCTCTTTGGCTTCTTCAATCCTTTGTTCCCCTCTTCCATAGAACTCCCCAAGCTCCACCTAATGTTTGACTGTGGGTCTCTGCATCTGTTTCCATCACTTGCTGGGTGAAGCCTCTCAGATGACAATCATGCTAGTCTCCTGTCTGGAAGTATAGTAGAGTATCATTAATAGTGTCAAGGATGGGCTCCCTCTCATGACATTGGTCTGAAGCTGGTTGGCCATTTCCTCAATTTCTGCTCCCTCATTCCCCCTGAATATATTGTCGGCAGGATAAATTGGGAGCCCAAGGATTTACGGCTGGGTTGGTGTCCCAGTCACTATGTTGGAAATCTTTTGGTTATAGCAGATGGCCATGTCAGGCTTCATATTGTCCATTGTTAGGAGTCTTAGCTAGGATCACCCCTATAGATTCATGAGAGTTTTCATTTTCCAAGAAAAGATACACACAGACACACAGACACACACACACACAGACAGACAAACAGACACACACACACACACCTCAATTCCAATTCCAAATAGTTATCATGGGGCAGTTGTCTCTGTAGATGAAATAAAATCATGTATATATACATTTATCCTGAATTCTTAAAAGTTATACTCATACCATCTCCCTCCATCTCTTGGTCCATTAAAATTTAAAATATACTTCATATAATGCAAAATACACCAGTACAGTCAGAAAGACTCCATAATGTCTTCATTTACAGCGCCGATCACAGGAATCTAGGCATTGTCCTAGTTCAATCCTGCCTGTATGAATATACAGATTTGGTAAAAAATCCTTAAATTGTTTTATACTTTTTCTTCTTCAGCCAGATTGCATTGTCCATCAGAGACACAGTTTAGCAAACGAAGTTGAGAATGAACCAAAGAAAAGGTTGGGGTGCAGAAGCACAATAGTATGGACAGCATGCTGTTAGGAAGACAGCGTGCATCTGCCGGGGGAACTCGGGGTCACAGGTGATAGTTATTGATGTAAGGGAGGTTTATTTGGGATGGTCATTAATTTCAATTTTCCTAGGATTCAAGAAGTCTCAGAATATGACACTTTGTGCTAAGTGTCATTGGTCACCTTAGGGCGAATAAAATATCCAGGGCCAAATTTAATAAGAAGAAACTAAAGCAACAGGCAACACATCGGTTGTTCTGGAGCTCAGATACAGAAACTCAAGCCACTAGTTATTTTAAGTTTTCTTCAGATTAAAGGCAAAAATCATGGTGAATTCTCTAAGAATAGGAGTCAAAATTATTTTCCGTATACGAAGACTGAAAGATGAAAAGGGGGGGGTCTCTCTACAACTATTCTTAGAGAACCCCTCATTTTTCAGTGGGAGGGGCAGGGCTCAAATCTTTACCCTGCCTATGAGTCATCCTCAAGGACCACTGACAAACAAGAAAGACGTGTGGGCAAGGGAATGATGCTGTACCTCTGACATCTGGAGCTGCACCTGGGAAAGCCCAGTTATCGGCAACTCTCCTGGCCACCATTGCTTCAGACTTGGTCATTTCTCTACAGAGCTCTCCTTTTAGCAGCCTTTGCCATAAACATCAATTTCTTATTACAAAAAGGGAGATTTTCCTAGAGAAAAGAATTGGTGTTTCTGATCTCAAGATAAGACAAAGGGGAGGCCCTTATGAACCTGAAGTTGAGCTTAAAAAAAATCATCAAATCCTATGGAGAAGGGTGATTTTGGTGCTATTTATTTTTCAGTGAATGTCATGGTAACTTAAAGGAATCTTCAAAGCATGTGGTGATACCATCAAATGAACATTCTGGAAAGCCTTACATTGAAACCCATCCAATGGTCTTGGGTTATCATTAGTGATGGAGGTAGGGAAGCATCTGCTTGGAATGTTCTCATTTGCTACCCTATCCAATACAGATTTCTGCTTATTTTTGCAGTATCAATGAGCTGATAGAAGCAGGAAAATCTAGTCTCTTTTCTCTAAGTAACTGGCATCATGACAAACAACGTTAGACCTAGCCTTGTGGTAAGGAATTAAAATATCACTGGCTTTGTTTTGCAACTGTGACACAGTGAATTTTTGGAATCTTTCTGAGGTGGTTTGGACCCTCAGCTTGCCTGGTAACCACAGTGTCTGTGCTAACCCTCATCACAGTTTGGGAATTTCCAAAGTGATTTTTAACAAGGAGCCATGGTTTTTGTAGTAGTGTCTGCTTCAGTTTGCAGCTCTCTTTGAAGCAGGTGAGCTTCATTTAAATTTAAATTTAATTTAATTTAATTTTTAAAAAATGTATTATAGTGTATTCAGATTACGTCCTGATTGTTATCACCTTGCTTGTATCTTCCCATTCCCACTTTCTTTTCCTCTTCCACCCTATCCCCTCTTTGAAACCTCCGACAGAAGGGGGCCTCCTCTCCAACCATAAGACCACAGCCTATCCAGTCTCATCCAGATAGCCTGCTTGCCCTTCCTCTGTGTACCTTCTGGCCTTCCCCAGCACAGGGAAAAGATCTTTACTTAGAGGGTGGGAAACTCTTCACATTTTTCTTGCAGCTCAAAAAATCACAGCTCCCACAACCTTAATGTGCTTATGGATTGCAGAATGTTCTGGAGAACGTGCTGAATATACATTTAGAATGAGCTGCCATTGAGTATGGCTGCTGCTAGTCCACAGGCCATGGTCTGCATTGTGTGACTTTAAAGAAAGACAGTGAATTGTGACTAGATGGGACAGTGTTCCTACAGGACACTCAGAATGGATTAGTCCAAATTGTGTCCTCAGATGAGTATAGTGATGTCAAGCAACCATTTTCTCAGCTGTGATAAACTTGCCTAACTTCATGTATTGTGAAATCATCTATATAGATGGTTTTCTGTGACATTTATGATTTGCTGGTGGAGTTTGGTTGCTGGTCCTCCATCCCTCAGCTGCCTGAGGAGGTCTTGAACATTTGAGTCCTTCAGCAACTTACAGCCCTGGCTTCTTAACATTCAGTCATACTGTTATGATGGTTGGTCTTAGTTATTAATTAATTAAATACTTTTTTTGGTTTGATTTTGAAATAGGGTTTCTCTGTGTAGTCTTGGCTGTCCTGGACTCACTTTGTAGACTAGGCTGGCCTCGAACTCACAGCAATTCGCCTGCCTCTGCCTTCCAAGTGCTGGGATTAAAGGCTTGCGCCACCATGCCTGGCTAATTAATTAAATTCTTAACAGGACACAATCTAGATTCACCTGCAAACAAATTCTTTATGAGGAACTGTCTAGATTAGGTTGACTTCCTGGCATGTCTGTGTGGATTATCTTCAGTAGGTTAGTTATGTAGAAAGACTGAATCTAGAAGTCAGTTGCATCCACTCCTTCTGTTTGGGTCAGGGGACTTGTAAGAGTAGAGAGAGCAAGCTGAGGGCCAGCAGGCATGCATACACTCTCTTCTGGATGCGATCAGCTCCATACGGTTCCTGCTGTTATGACCTCTCTATTAAGCTGGACTGTAACCCAGAACCATGAGGTAAAATAAACCCTTTCTCCCCTAAGATGTTTCTCTAAGGTCATTTTTCTCTCAGTGACAGTGCATGAAAGTAGGATGCATGCCAGGACACAAAACTCAGGCTTTCTAATATTCTACCTCATAAGGACCAATAAGCACAGAATACTACTCATCTCTGGGTTAATTACTACAGATGATTCTTTTTTAAAGAAACCCATATTACAAGGGCATAGCCATTTAATTTTCTTATTGTTCACCTTCTGGACTTTCATGGCTATCTGTGTGTTAACTATACAGGAGTTTTACTTTGTATGCGCCTATCTGTATGCAATATTCATTTTGTCTCATTCACCATTAACCTTTCGCATCTTTGCTCTTGTTCATCCTCTTTGTTATTCTACTTCCCTATCAGCCCCCCGTTTCCTTCCAAGTCTCTTTTCCCAGAAAAATTCATATATGAGGGAGAACATGTCATGCTAAGCTTTGTGAGCTTGGTGTGGCATGACATGGAAGGAACTGGAGATCATCATGTCAAGTAAACGACACATTTCATCAGTGCAGTTGTCACCGTGAAGAGAAAACAAAATGGAGAATAATACAGGAAGCAGAGACAACTCATGATGGCTTCATTTAGTTTCACCTGACCCCAGCCACAGGCCATGAAGGCTGTAGAAATTGGGGACAAAAATTTTGCACTCAGAGGCAGGAAACTTTGGTTGGAAAGAAATGATGATTAAAGCCAGGTGTTGTTCTGCACTAATTGCACTAGAGAGGCTGAGGCAGGAGGATTATCCTAAGTTCAAAACCAGCTTATGATCCCTAGTGGAGCCCTATCTCTAAAGAAATAGTAAGAAGAAAAGACAACTGGCATGCCTTGTCCTGTTGGGGTGCGGTTTTAGAGCTAAATGCAGAACACTCTCTGAGTAGCTCTTTCATACACAGAGTCATTTGGAAATGATTTCTCTTTAATTGAAAACTGAATTTACAACTGTTATTTCCAACAATTGGGAGCTGTCAAATGTTCCTGAGTTTAAAGGAATCTCTAAGTGCCAGCCGCCATCCCCTCTTAGTTCCCTGTGCTGGTCAGTAGCAGCTTCCTGATCTCGTTTGCCCTCAGTGTATAATTGAGTGGAAGACTGCTTCCCTCAAAGTCAATTGCTGCATTTCCGTGTGGCTGTTAATCAGAAGACAAATGGGCACTCACCAGGCCCTTCTGTTTGCACATAAAACAAAAGTCCTGTGGTCCCCAGTGCTTTTGTGCTAACCAAAACAAAAACCCCACGGGACAGAGAGCGCAAGACCGGTGACTGGATAGCTTTTCCTGATAAACTTACATGAAGCACTCTTGACTTTGCATTGGTGTTCTATTTTCTTCACACAAAGGTGCACACTCTCAGGGTTTTGTTTTGTTTTGTTTTGTTTTCTGTTGTTCATTCATCAGGCACTTTCCCCTTTTCTATGACTCCAGCTTTTAGTTGAGCAACAGAAGAGTTGAATCATAAAAGAGGAGTCCAAAAAAACTTTTATTTGTTTGAAGGAAATTCTTTCCATCTGTCCCTGTTCCTTCCTTTGCTAATTTGGGTCATGTGCTTGGCTTTAGTCATCCATCCCAGGCAGAGAATGTCCAGGGTCCTCCCCGCTTACCACAGCAAGGTCTGGAGGTCTACAAGTGGTAACTGAAGACTGCCTGACTAACCACATGCTACAGGAACAGTAATAGCTGCTTTAGGCTGAGAGCTTCCGCTGGAATTTGAGGCTATGAACACAAAGCAAGCCAAAACCTCAAAGGTCTGCAAGGCAGGGCGTAGCTTGATTGAAAGGGGTGGGGGGCAAGAAAAGAGGTGAGGAGAACAAGGAAGGAGCAGTTGCCAGCAGCAAGCAAGAGAGCCTGTGTGAGTAGAAGTAGTTAGTCATTGAGGACCAAACTTCATGTTAAGGGCAGAGGTCAGCCTGTCCACATAGACTGCTCCTTCTGACGATAAAGCTGTATGTGTGTTAGAAAAAACAAAAAGAAATAATCGTCAAGACTGAGTCATATTTCACCTGTCTGGACTGCACTCTCTTATGACCTCTTCCTTTAAGGTATGAGGAGATTTAGGGTTTCCTTTAGGTTATCTATATTATCATTATAAAAACTAGGAAGTTCTTGTGGGAAGCCCTGCTTGATTCTTCCGGGGTTTCCCTACTGACCTCGGAAACATTGACTGTGCTACTCCATTGTGAGATCAGGCACATATTGAAGTCTACCCCAGGCCCACTTCTGGTATAGAGTCTTAAGCCATGTAGCCTCACTGAAGCCTTTCTTTCCCTTACTTTATTTATCTTGATCTTCTATGAGCCTAAGTGAATTTGTTTTCAAGGAAGGCATGATGAATTCTTTTATATTTTCATCTGGAGGTGGACTGCCAGTCTAATTCCATCAACTTTGTATGTGGTTATGACTGTTTCAAATCAATAAAGAATAACAAAACTGAGGCTGTTGTGCCAAACCCAAAGAGCTCTAAAACTTTGTTTCTTTCATCTCATGTTTATCAAAGACAATGGAGACACACATTGCTTTCTATCAAGCTCACTTTTGGAGACCTGGACCTTTTGGAGACCTTTTTCCACATCTGGCCATTGAATGCAGAACGCTGTAGGAATCCAAGTCCTTGACAGGTACATCCTCCAGTAATCACAATGTAGGTCGGGATTCCTACTGATATAGCGCCCTTTTGACCTTTCAGGCTCATTACAGCTGGGGACTGTCCACTAGAGGATGGAGGGAAGACACAGCTACCACTGTCACTGAAAACACAGTGCAGGCTTTGTGGTTTAGCAGCCCCGAGTGCTTGGAGGGTTGCTTATGCAAAAGTAGAATGCCAGGTTCGAGCTCCCCCAAAGTATGCTTTCTGTGGGCTGGAAAGTAATTTCAGTAAAGCATTGATGGTAGATAGGGAGGTTAGGGTAGGGGCAAACCTGAGCATTTTTTTTTCTCTTTTATACAGTGGAAAGTACACTATCTGTAAGTAACTATCCCTGAAGATAACACAAGTAGATTTAAAAGACTTCCTGACCTTTAAGAAAGAGTCATACTTAGTGTGGCTTCAGATCCTTTCCAGTTTGATGTAATGTGCTTGTGTCTCTTGTGACTGTGACAGGTAGTTAGGCACGGTTACAGCAACTATACACATGTGGCTGTTCTTGATCTCTGTGAGTAACCATCCTCCTTTGAAAGTCGGCCACCATGGTGCTGGCTTTCCAGTTAGGGTTGTTTTGTTTTTTCTTAAAATTTTAATCTTCTTTCTTTCTTTCTGGATGTATGTGTCTATGTGACCTTTGCATAGAGAGGCCAGAAGGCATTAGCTCCATGAGACCTGGCGTTGCAGGAGTTTGAGGGATGCCTGGCTTGTGACTTGGGTGCTGGGATCTGAGCTAAGATTGTGTAGCCAGTGTTTTTAGGTGCTGAGATCCCTCTCTAGTTCCTGTCTTATCCATCTCTTGGCTGTCCTATTGCCCTATGATTTCAATTCTCTTTTTTGAACAAGTTTTCAATACTATTTTTCTTCTGGAAAAATAGTTAGATTTGGTCCAATATTTTTCCTTCTGAATAGAGTAAATATTCACTAAATATTAGTTTGTGTGTTATTAAATACAGAGTAGTTTGCATTTCATATCTTTGGGGTGAAATTGGGAATTCATTTGTTGCATGAGATTGGTCTGAGCGCTTCCATAGGTCTACCAACAAACACATGAGCTACAAGATACATACACTTCTGGGTAAATCTGAGGGACTGCTTTTTTGTTTGTTTGGTTGGTTTAGTTTTGTTTGGTTTTTCAAGACAGGGTTTTTCTGTGTAGCCGTAACTGGTCTGGACTCACTTTGTAGACCAGGCTAGCCTGGAGCTCACAGAGATCCACCTGCCTCTGCCAGCATTACAAGCATGTGCCATCTTGCCTGGCTGCTGAGGAAAGTTTTAATGAGTTTCTTTTTATTTGGAAGAAGGTTATTTGAGCCACTTTTCTTAAATGGGTATCTCTAATTTAATGTTTTTATTTGACTTAAATTTTATTTTTACATTTTTAATGTTTGTAGTGTTTATTTCTTATATAAACTTGCACTCTAGTAAAATAATGCATAATTGTGATCTCATAATTTTGATGAAGATCTACTTACAAAATTGTATTATTAACTATATTTCTCAACAATTTAATTTAATTCATTGTAATTTTTATTACTATTACTTTTCAAATTAATCACACAATATATTTTGATCATATTATTTCCTTCCTTTTTCCCAAGCCTCTCCCATCTCCTCCTCCAACTTCTACCCACCCAACTTCATGTTCTTTCATTGTAATTTTAAAAAATGATTTATTTAGTGCTCTGCCTGCATGTATGCCTTCAGACCAGAAGAGGGCATTAGATCACATTGTAGACAGTTGTTAGCCAACACGTGCTTGCTGGGAATTGAACTCAGGATCTCTGGAAGAGCATTCAGTGCTCTTAATCTCTGAGTCATCTCTCCATCCACTCCTTCTTGTAATTTTTTAAATGACAAGAAAAAATCAGTATAAGTCAAATTACAATACTACTTATTTGATTTTCATCTTATAAAATGTCATTTTGTAACATAAAAATATTTATAAAATATCTTACAAACACTTTATAAAATGTTTTATAAAATATTAATGAAATAAAAAGTATATGGCATATAGTTTTGCTAATAGTTAGAATGTCCCTGTAAATGTGGTTCCATGTAATTTCAACACAGTATTTAAGACACAAAGGTTGCATTAAATTTGTTAGAGCTAGCTCACAGGTTCAAGAACATATGTCTTTTCCAACTTGTCCATTGTACAGTAGTCCTGGTCTAGTTGACTTGCCATACGAATCATACAATGCTTTGACACATGAAGGCTACGTGTATAAAATGAAAGCACTAGTCTCATCGACATATCAGTTCAGTTTGCACTCCTGAATAATTCCTTTAGAACCACTCCTGATTTCCCGCTCTTTGTTGCTTCGCTGTTAAGAAGGCATTGTTCCCCAGGCAAATGAAGGAGTGGAACAGATTGTTGGGTCACATCAATATGATAACAGACTCTGCCGAGCAAGATGGGGTCGGGAGTGAATTCAAGAATGCTGCCACTGTGGTGTGTCCACTTGGGTTGAGTGAAATCCCGTGTCAGGTGTAGATCATGGCTGCTGGCTCACAATCATCAGTGAGTAAATGCAACACCCTGGATGTAAAGAACACGGTTGGAGAAGTTTCCAGATGAAATTCATTGTAATTTTTTTACTATTATTTTTCAAATTTTTTCATTTATTATATTTTGATCACTTTCTTTCCACTCCTACAACTCCTCCTCCAGATATTCCTTTTACCTCTCACCCCCGCAACACACAACTTCACATTATTTTTCTCACAATGTACTCTTTTTATATGACAAGAAAAAAGGCAGGATAAGTGAAATCTGAAAGAACAACTCATTTTTTAAGTCAATTATCTTTTTCTAGTTGATCCCTGAATAAAGAAAGGAAATGTAATCCCTCCCATTAATCACCATGAAAATTTAGAGCTGCTTGTTTATGTTTTATTTTTATATTTTAAAAATTATTTTCTCTATTTGCTGATTCACTTTACCCCTGGTTGTAGCCCCATGCCTCTGCTCCTCCCAGCCCCACCCTCCCTTCCCCTTCTCCCTCTCTCTCCCCTTCCCTCCCCTTCCCTCCCCTTCCTCCCTTTCACCTATTCCTCAGAAAAGGGAAGCCCACCTTCCCATCCACCCCAGAACCTTTGGTGACCTATTTAGTCTACCTAAAGAGGAGTCTAGGCTCTGGACATTTAGGGCATTCAAAGGTTCCCCTTAACAGTGATGGTTAGGTGGTAGGGCTCACCACGGCTTGATGCCAGCAATGAGTGCTCTGTAAGACTATTTCCTAAATGTCAACTTCAAAATGCAGTAGGTGGGCCACAGAAAACTGCACAGAGGATTTTTTTTCCCAGATTTTAGACATGTCTTTGAAGCCAGATTGGTTTACATTCGTTTTTCTCTACTAACTACGAAACTCATTTTATGAAATTTCCGATTACTATTTTGTTTTCCATTATATATATATATATATATATATATATATATATATATATATATATATATATATATATATTACCTAGCACAGTGCTGACTCACGAAGATACTTGATAATTAACGTTGATTTCTTTTATTACCTTATACTTGGACTTTAGAAAAATCTTTCTCCTGTGTATTTTTGTAGGGTGAAGTACATAGTAAGCAATGTTTCTTCTAAAATATAAATCATATAGAAAGAAAAAAGGGAGAACTGAGTGCGACCACCAAAACATTACCTAAATTTTATCTTGTCAGTATAAATTTGGTTTACTTTAATTTTTAATTTTTAATAAAAAAACCAAGCTGTTATTTTTCTAATAAAATTGTCATGTTTTGATGAAAACTAAACTTGAAAATTTTTTATCAGTGTCCTCAGAGTGACTGTGAAGCATCTAGTGGATTGTGAGAATGCACCATTGATCCTGTACGAGTGGACTAAGCACTCAGAGTCCTGTTTTGTTTCGGCAACACATATAGTGAATGTGGTACACTTGGTTGCAAACCCTGTGTCTTCCATTTGCAAGTGGCAAAACACTAAGACAATTATCTTCCCTCCCTGGACCACAGTTTTTGAAAGGGAAGAATGTAGTTATTATTTACACTTTACAACACAGGAGATAAAGTTATGTTAGAAGAAAAAGAATGCTGAAAAGGAAGAAATGTCCAAATGTCTCTATGGTGATTTTATGCCAATAGAACATTTCCTAGAAGCAATGGTCATGAAGACTGGCAATGGTTCTGTTGGGTTAGAGGAAGACTGATACCATTCCCACAGGCAGGAGCTGCTAGATCCTTCATTAATTCTAACTTCATAGGAATTACCTAGGACTATTTCCTGATGGGTTTAATTGTTGTCCTGGATCTTACTTCTCTTCCTTAAAACTGCATTGTCTTTCCCATTTGGATCCCCTGGATTCAACTAGAAATTATCATAATGAGTGAGATCACCCAGAAGCAAAAAGAGTTAAATTGTATATACTCACTTATATCGAGACACTAGTCCAAGGGGTATGTCCCCATGAAAAACTTTACCTACCAGGAAAGTGGGTCAGAGGGGAGGACATCCTATTGAGACTTTAGGTGTGAGAAGCCTGAAAAAATGAGGAAATAGAAGGATCCAGAGGGTCCTGGAAAACTATAGGCGGGTCTGGGCCCTGGGGTCCTCCTCAAACTATGGCACCAGCCAAGGAAAATATAGGCAGTAAACTTCGAACCCCTACCCAGACTAGCCAATGGACAGGACATTCTCCACCGTTAAGTGGAGAAGGAGATCTGACTTTCACACAAACTCTGGTGCCCCATATTTGACCATGTCCCTTGGATGGGGATGCCTGGTGGCACTCAAAGGAAGGATAATAAGTCGCCAAGAAGAGACTCGATACCCTATGAGCATATACAGGGGGAGGAGGTCCCCCTCAGTCACAGACATAGGGGAGGGGAATAGGGGGGGGAAGCGGGAGGGAGGGAGGAATGGGTGGATACTAGGGATGGGCTAACAACTGAGATGTAATTTGAATAAATTAATAATAAAAAAGGAAAAAAACTGCATTGCCTTAAACTCTTGGGCCATAAATATATCTGTAAGTATTTCTAATAAGTGATTTTATTCTGATAAAATATATCTGTATGCAATTGTTCACATATGCCCTTATAAGTTACTTTTTTGAAGGAGTGTGGTAGATAGTCTGTTTCCTTAAATTCTACATTGTTGAATTGAGGGCTGTCAAATTCCTTTGGATTTGAGACACGGTTCCCTGGAAAACATTATTTTCTAATCCACTAAACAGTTTATTGTCATAAAATTATATAATTATATGCATATGTATTTGGAGAGGGTGAGCAAGGGAAAGTATAGATGTGAATAACATGTTGATGGTCTCCATTTGACAGTACAATATAATTCCTGACAGGATAATATACTTCACAATATTGAACTGCAGCAGGACAAGGTCTGTACACTGTAAAAATAATTGAATTGCAGCTGGTGGCTATAGTTTGGTCTGTCTTTATAAAAATACACATGGGCTGTGTCACATCTGGGTAAAACACAAGCTGTTAGCTGGCGACTGGGTGGGTTTGTGTTTCAGAATACAATCTGTCACCATTGTGTATCTATTATTTAGCTAATATAAAAATAATAATTAAATATTAATTTATGCTGCTGAGTGTTCTTAAAATTGATTATTTCTAATCAATTTGATAAGTATTAAATGCTGGGAGGTGGTAATTTATCATTAATTATGAAGAACTTTCTTCTCCTTAAGTTTGAAAATTTGATTGGAATGTTTATTCTATAAACTTATTTTAATGCTTTCTTATTTGACTGCATTTGTTTTATATGTACCCTTTAATTATGCAAGAGAAAAATATGTCATACATGCTTGACTATCTTGATAGCCCAGACCATGGGCTCGCTAGACATTTGAAAGAAGGTTTTTGTTCTTGTGTCGGGTCGTGTGTTCTAGTAAGTATCAGTTGGTTCACGTTGGCTGTAAAGTTCATAGCAAAATGTCACCAAGATTCTTTGTACACTTGTACATTAGTCATTAGTGTTTGAATATTAGCTTTATTTTCCCTTTATCATGTCAATTTCTGATTTGTGTATTTTGAAGCTTTAAAATGAGTATAATTGTTTATATATGCTCTGGAAGAACTAAATGTTAATGATTATGAATATCTCATTTAACCACTTAGAATATTCCCTACCCTAATATACATTTTATGCTAATGTTAAAGATGAACTCCCTTCTCACTTACCTACAGGAAGATGTATTGTAGGATCCCCAGAATATATGCCTGAAGTCATTCTATTAAACGACATGATATGTATGTTTTCTGTAGCCTTCCGACACAGACAACTACCCTACAGCATTATGATTAGTGTTTTTCTAGTATGTTCTTTAGGAATTTGAATGTATTTACATCTTTTTAATGACTATCTGTATTGTGGAAAGCAGTTGCATATGCAGTCTGAAGACTGCTTTTTAAGGAAACAGTGGGTCATTTGCATTCACTATAATAGTCCGCAAGGAATCTGTGCAAATCCATTGCCTTGCATGTAAATCTTAAGGCTTCCATGCCTGCGTTCTATTTTGTCTTCATCTAGCTGTGGTTTAGCTTGATGATCATTTTGAGGTTTATTTTGAGGGTGGTTGTTTGTTTGTTTCTTCCTTGTTATAGGTGTATTTGTCATCATGTCCCGGAGTGCACAGCATGCTTATTCACTCAGAGTGCTCTGTCAAATAGTGTCCCACCACATCAAGTATAACACTCACCTTGGAGATGACTAATAAATCAGCAATTCCCCACTGTTCTTCCTGGGTGAGCTTTAATACATTTGTCTCTCCACGTATAATAAACTCTCCAACATGTTGTGACTGGTTTTCAATTTCAGGAACCCTTTCTCTAACTCACAGGTAGCAAAACATATAGGCTGCACAATCTCAGCTAAAACTGTTAAGGAGTACATAGAACAATTAAAAATAATACAGTCCAGGAGTTTGAGAGTTGAGGTATTGGGTGGTACACGGGATATGTTGGAAGGAGGGAAAAGAAGGGTGAAATTATTACTCTCTTGTGATTTTGTGACCTCTTTTGTTATTAATTGTTCTTACATACATAATACATATACATTACAGTCCTAAACACATAAATACAACCTGCTCAGTTTGTATAATGTTGGCTCATTATATGTTTTCAGGGCTGACTATTTGGTATTAAATAGCCAAGTGATGCATTCCTTTTCTTCTGCTCTCAGGGCTTATTTTTTTTCTTCTTGTTCTTTGTGTAAGGTTGAGACCACATGAGCTTTTCCCTATCTACTTTAACATGGACACTGCTAATTTTCTTGCTTGTGCTTATGCAGCCATATTTGTAAGACCGTGCACATGTAGCTTCTCACACCTCGGAGACCCAGTCTCACAGCAAAGTCCCCGTTCCTCTGGCTCAGTCTTCCTAACTTTGTTTCTGCCATGTTCCTTTAGATGCAGGAGTTGGTCCCGTGGATGAACCTCTTAGTCCTGGGCTCCCCAACTGCATTTTGCTTGGTTGTGTTTTTCTGTAATGCTCCCCTCTGTGGCAGAGCAGGATTGCCCTAATAAGGGTCGAGTATTATACTTGTGTGTGGGTATAAGGACACACATTTAGAAAATATTTAGGGTGTGTGCTGTTTTATTAAAGTGATGGTTGGTGTAATTGTATTTTAATTAAGATATATATATATATATATATATATATATATATATATATATATTTTTTTTTTTTTTTTTTTTTTTTTAAAGACTGGCATTGTAGCCTGAAATCTGTCACAGTCTTCATATAAACCAATGGATGTAGCTGTGCTCCAGTGGAAGTTGATTCATACATCAGGAAAGTGATTATATTTAGGAGATGGGCCACAGTTATCTGACCTTGCTTCAAGCAAACAATTCTCTTTTGCTAGCAGGAGGCTAGAAGACGACTCAGTGGTTAAGGACATGTGCAGTTTTCCCAGAGAGTTCAGATCCCAGCATCCTTATCAGGTGACTCATCTATAACACAAACCACAAGAAATGTGATGCCTTCTGCTAACTTGCATATCCCCACCTCCATATCACACACACACACACACACACACACACACACACACACACACACACACACGCATTATAAGGGTACAGTGTACGCTTCCTGTGTCTAAAACAGTTTTCCTCCTGTTCTCTTATTCCATACATGCTTTTAGAACGTGTGGCGTCATATTCCTAGCCTTCACCAGTTGATGATGTAACTCAGTGTAGGCCAATACTCCCTGCCTTCAGCAAGGCTACTGGAGTCTTGTTGGATATGATTAACTTTCTCAGACTCCCTCAGTGTGTTCTCAGCATGGAATCACACCTCCTTGGCAAGAATTAGGAACGTTCGACTCTGCATTCAGAAACAAGCTCCAGGAAACCTCCATGTGGACTTTCCGGAGCTCTCTGTGTAGCTTCTTTATTCATGTTAATGTTCTCTACAAAATCAACCCAGTTTCCTCTATCTCTAAATATAATTGCTATCTTCACATTTCAAGGACTTCCCTGTGTGTCACAGCTCAGCTTGTTTGCATGTCTGTGCCATGCCGGAAGCCGCTCATCCATATGTCTGTTTCCACTGGTAAGATAAACTCAGATCCAGATACCTAAAGACTGAAAGTACTGGACATTCATCTGGCTTTTCTCCGATGGTTTTTCCAGACAAATTTAGGTTAATGAAGACCTACTTGCTAACTGTGTCATAATTTCCTATGTTTCTATTTTCCAAGTGATGGTATTGATTTATAAGAATGTCGATATATATATTTGTCTTAAGAAAGAATTTCAAGTATTGGCTTAAGAATAATCATCAATCTCTTTATAAGTCTGCAGTTCAAACAAATGAGGACGGAGGATATAAATGCATTACCATAAATGCTGTGTTCTGGCTACACACTTATTCTAGTGCTTCAAGGGGCTCTAAAAGGGGAAAGAACAAATCTCTGCAAACAAGCAGCTATTTATAAACAAAAAAAAAAAATGTGGTTTTCTCAAGGATGACTTAATGCCTGCCTAGTTCTCTTCTCTTCTTTTTGCTTACAAGAAAGAGGCTTTGCCAAGGTATTTCTCCTCGCTGTTCTGTATGAATAAGTTTCTTTTCGGGTCCACACAGGCTCAACATGAGCCTCACGTACTTGCTTTTCCTACTCACTGACTGCTGTGTCGGTTGATGCTGCTCTCAGTTTTCTTCATGACCTGTAAAATGGCCATTTCCAGCCTTATGGCACAGCTTCCTGCAGCCTGGATAATGTTTTGTGGCTGCCTCTTGCCTCGGTTAGCCCAGATCATGTGTCTAGCATCGGAAGCATGCAAAGTGTGGCTTAACCACGGAACAGACTTCCAAGACAAAATCATAAATAGAGATGCTTTAGCTAAGAATACTAAAATATCTGTACAATCTGCGAATTCAGAGTTTGCCAAAGAAAAATAAGAGGGAAGTGTATGGCTTTCCTATCAGACTTCCGTATTAGAATAGACTAAAAGTTGAGGCTATTCAGCCACAAAATTGATTTTTATAATGTGTTAGCTATAGTTATGTTGGCTTTCTGTGCACTCTGAAATTGGAGCATCGGTGTTTCTGAGGTTAGCTTACTGGAAAGTAACAAAGATTCTTTAAACATCTGATTGAAGGACTTTATCTGTCATCTCTGTGGTGATCTTTCACACTTCGGCATGCTTTGTGATCAATCTGGTCTTTAACTAGGTGGGTAGAATATCAGATGGCAATTGAAATAACTCTTGGTATATCTCATTAATGCTAAAGGGAACTATCAAACATTAACCAGATTTTTTAAAGATTATGACTTAAAGACTAGCACATCGGTTAGATTAAATAAAGAGGTGCTTCTAACCAAGGACCATGCATAGACTGGACCTAGGTCCCCTACACAGATATATCCAATGGGCAGCTCAGGCTTCATGTGGGTCCTCTAGTAAGGGGAATTGGGGCTGTCTCTGATATATAGTCTTATGCCAGCTCTTTGATTACTTCCCCCTGTAGGACTGCCTTGACAGGCCACGGAGGAAGAGGACACGACACGAACAGTCATGATGTGACTTGATGAGCCAGGTGGATGGGACAAGAAGCTCTCCTTTTCTGAGAAATAGGGGCAGGGAGGGGGTAAGAGCGAGGTAAGGTGGAACTGAGAGGAGAGGAGGTATGGGGATATGATCAGGATGCTAAGTGAATAAAAATTAATGAATTAAAATAATTTTAAAACTTAAGAGGTACTTGACACAGTCTGACTTGGGAGTCATTTATGTTTCTGCATGAAAACTCACACATCTGCCCAATGGAGCATAGATGTGGATATTTTTAACTGTTGCTTAGTTTTTATTTAGAACATTTTGAACTAAAAAATATATATATATATAAAGTCTTAAAAGACAATGTTAAAATGTGTGCTGTGGTGTAACATACACATATTATGGTCTTTTTTCTTTCTTTCTTTTAACATTTGTGGTAAAATTATACAAAATGCTGGTTAGAAAATGAAATTTCTCCTGGTGGTTTTCACCCCCAAATGATCTGATGTGTCCCGTATGCCAGTCATAATTTCATTGTTTTATTTACTGATGCAACATGCTATAAAATGCAAAAGGATTCTTTGTGTAGTCCTTAATGCTGGTTTCTGTAACAATAATATATGTTGTCATCGTCGCTGCAATACATAACATTTCTTTCTCTTAACATCATGTCATATAGAATATAGATGATTCCTTAGGTCCTTTCTCCCAGCGCTCTCAGTGCTTGGCTTTCTCCCTGTGTCCCTGCTCCCTCCGACTTTTCCTCATCATCCAGATGTGTAGCATGCAGACACATATATCGGGAGGGATGGGGAAAGAATGCTGAGTTTGCAGTTGCTGAAATCTGAGCCTGAAGTACTTCGCTTCCATTGCAGCATTCTTGGCCACAACTGACACACATCAAAATCTAACTGCATAAGTGGTGGGGGACATCTATCTGGATGAGAAAGAAGCAGAAGTGGTGCTGGTGAGCATCTCGTGATGGGGGATATCTATCTGGATGAGAAAGAAGCAGAATTGGTGCTGGTGAGCATCTCGTTGTTTTCTAGCAGGCACCACCTTCTCAAGTGCCAGGGAATTCCCTGAAAGCAAATACATTTTATATGTGTTTCATCCTAATCTTTCTTTATAAAAAGAGTAACACCAAACAATGAGTAATGCCTTAATACTCTTTATTCTGTTTTTTGTCAACAAATTGTTGATCTTTTAATAATTTCATCTTTCACTTTTATAAGTATAAATATATAGGAATAGAAAAACATACATACATCTAAATGCATAAAAATTTATTTATTATATTGTTCTAATGGCTATTCCTATGAAACGTTATAAATAATCTATACCATATGTAGTTATTTCACTATTGATAAACACATGAATTCAATAAAAAGTAGTAGTTTTAAGAAATTGTTATGTCCACTTAACTAATTAATATCCACTATTGAAGGGCTTCCCACTAATTATTTCTTTTTTTTTATGTTTTTTTTATTAATTTATTCTTGTTACATCTCAATGTTTATCCCATCCCTTGTATCCTCCCATTCCTCCCCCCCCCCCATTTTCCCATTATTCCCCTCCCCTATGACTGTTCCTGGGAGGGATTACCTCCCCCTGTATATTCTCATATACACTGAAAAGTAACTTATATTTTCTAGAAACAAAACAAAATCTGACACTAGGACTATTTTTAAGGAGGTAGAATCTAGTGAATGCAGCTACTGCTAATCTCATTTAAAGTTTGTTTGTTTGTTTGTTTGTTTGTTGACAAGTAGACATTTTGACCGCCACATTTAATATTTGTAAGAATATTAGAACACTATTTTGGTATTACATTATCTTTTAAAATGTTTTATTTTATTCTTTTTATGTTCAACAGATTTTCTCAAAAAATAAAATAAAATAAAATTGGGTTTCTAATCGCATCTGAAAGTCTCCCACGACCATGCCCCAGTAAGTGGGATACTGGTGAAGTGCTTGACTCTTCACTTTAGTTAATGTGTTAACTGGTTGAGTTCTGTTTCTTTAGTTTAATTTGCTTATTTTCTCACTCTATGTTAGTCTGATATCCATTTACCGTTTAGGTCAAATTTTATCCTCAGTTCTATGTCTGCCCACACTATTGTGCTTTATTTTTGTACTCGACAAGCATTCTAGCTCCTCCTACCTAGTACTTTACACACAGACACACACTTCATCCCAAACTCACCTCGTGCAATTCTGAGTTCTAGGGACATGGGAGTGGATAAAATTCTCAGGAAGGTCTCATTCTAACAGCTGAAGAAGACACTGCAAGCCAAATGGAGCATACAGCCACACACCACAAAGAAATCAAGAGAAGAGAGGAATCCAGCTACAGGCAGTGGTGAGACGCATTTATAACCTCAGGGAAGCTGCATTGAAAGGTGTGGCTTGAGGGAAGACTGAGGAAACAGAGAGAGAATAGGACTAGAGGAGTAAAGAAAGCTTTCACACGTCTGTATGGGAGTTATTTATAATCACATTTTAATATTTACTCATGCATTGAACATTGGTTACTAGAGAAAATCCATCTTATGGGAGATACACCAAACTGAAAATATCAACACACACACACACACACACACACACACACACACACACACACACACACAATGTGGCAGAAGGAAAGGGAATGGTGAAATGATACAATTATAATCTCCAAACTAAAAAAAATAAAAAAATCAAATCACCAACTGATGGATACAGTGCTATCCATTATTGGGAGAGAGGGTGGGGAGCTCATAGGAAACATGTGTGAAAAGCAGATGTCCTTTCTCTCAGGCCTGTGGATTCAGCAATACTATAAACTCTCAGAAATTCAAAATAAGGCTTAAAGACACTAAGTTAATGTCAATAAATGAAGTTACTGAAAATTAGTGAGGGAAAAAGAAAATAAAAACTAGAGTCTTCTTATAAAGACCCTGCTGGAATTTATGGTCGGTAAATCAAAACTGCTATTTCTCTTTTAACAGATTATTAAGAAGAAATTGTCTTCTTCAGCTTCATGTCCAGATGGTCTTCTGTTAAATTCCTCTACTGCGCCTTGATTGCTGTAGATGGTTTTCTGTCAGAAGACTGTGTAAATTAGCAGCTTGATGTCCTAAGACCGGGTTAAGCGCCGTGTTTTAAACAGAGGAGAATTTATGGTATAAAAATACCAATGCTTAAGCAATCATAAAAATATTCCCTTTTCTGAAGCCAATTTGACATTAACACTTGGCCTATCATCTAGCCTATCATGTCTTCCCTTGTAATCAGAAGGACATGTGTTCTTTATCACAGAAAAGCACTGGCAGTTTGTAATCTTTTTCATGAAAAGAATCTTGTAATAAGATGGGGAAAGAGGTTAAGAAAACAATAGATGTGTAAATGTCATTGGAAGGTGTACATCTGCAAACCATTCCCGCCTGAAAGGCTGGAAAGATCGCAATATAAATACTACTTCATCACATGTTTTCCTTTGTCTAGCTTTTCTGTTGTCTGGAGTCTCATGAGATGAAATGTATACCCTGAAACAGCATCACTTATGAACCACAGTGGGAGGATATTACACCGTTTTGTGGCCCTGTTTGCACTATTTTAGCCCCTGGTATTTTCTTCTGCAGGTGCCAGGTCTGGTTCGGGGATGAGGCTCAAAGTTAAATCCAAAGCGATTGCATACACAGGTGGTTTAGACTAGTATGTGAAAACCAGAAGAATGGGTTGCATTAGAATGTGTCCAGAAAATAGTATGCAAATTTTCCAGGATGCTGTGATGCCAGCACAAGCAGTTGTGACTTCTTTACACACAGTTAGTTGACTCTTCCATTCCATACTTCATCTCCTCTACACAAATATGTTCTCCTTTTATTCCCCTAGTTTAGTATAAATCAAGAATAAAAAAGGACTACTGAGTTAAAAGAATGTAGTCTAAGCATTCATATTGAAAATGGCAATGCTTAAAATTTTATGCTCAGATTAAAGTGATTAGTACACACACACACACACACACACACACACACACACACACACACACACAGAGAGAGAGAGAGAGAGAGAGAGAGAGAGAGAGAGAGAGAGAGAGAGAGAGAGAGAGAGAGAGAGAGAGAGAGAGAGACAGAGAGAGAGAGAGAGACAGAGACTACCGGTGGGTTAATGGGCAAAGGAAATCTAAATATTATAGATAAAAGAGACTTGTCATTTAAAGAGAAAAACAATCAACATAGGAACAAAAGCAAATGTTTGAGTAAACCATCAGAGAGCCTCAGACTATGGGCTGATCAACCATCAATTCCAAGCCTTGATGGAGTCAAATAAGTATGTCACGGTCTGCTAGGTCTCAGGGAGCTAAATTCCATTTTCAGCTGCCCCTGTACCCATGGATTTGTTTATTTTCCCTAATTTTAAATGAAGAGAATTCTGACTCTAGGGTTTTACTCTGCAGAGTCCCACCATCTTAATTCATAAAATAATTTTTTAAAAGAGCTGCCATCTTGATTAAAGAATGTCTCAGAGGTTGGTTTGCTCAAGGAGCTGATGTGTGGTCCTCAAAGCAAATGTATGATTGCCAACACCTATCATCAGTGCAGCTAAGTTTTGTGACTGACTTCTGGTTTTAGACATTACCTGGGTAGGGGTTTTAATCTGTTTGCAGTCCAGTGAATAAAGATGAAGGCAGACTTGTGTTAGTTAGTCTCTAGGTTTTTCTGTTTTAACACAGTTTTTTTTTTTTTTTTTTTTTACCCCTGCAGCACCTGGAAGGGTCTTGGCAACTTTTTTCTTCTGTGGAATGTTTCTTGACATCCATTTGGAGGTCACTTAGAATATGTATGTGAATGGAATAAATAATTGGCACATATGGAGAATGGAAAAGATAAGTAGCAGAAATTCAAGACTATTTTCCATTTGGAAAGAGCAACTTCTGCCATCAAATAGATTTGGCCACATATTTCTGGTTGGTTCCTCTCGACTTCTCTTTGTTTATGTTGAAGAAAATATGGGACGAGTTACTCAATTAGCTAGAAGACCACTGAGCACAGACCTCAGATTTCTATTGTCTATAAATATTTATCAAGCATATGAAGTATTTTAAGAATTATAGAATAAAGCTATCATTAGAGGGACTGCTGCTGCAGTTGGAAAAGGATTTTGGAAGTAGCATGCACCAAATTCACAGGATAGATGACTGCAAAGTTCACCAGAAACTACAGAGCTTTCAGCATCACAAGATACAGGAGTCGGTTCATGATGGGGATAAAGGCTTTGGAAATTGGCTAGGGATGAGAAGAGGGCAACTTGGAGAAGGGCAGATAAAATGAGCAATGTGTCCTTCTCTCCAGAGTAGCTTCTTGGGACTTCACACTGTTGAGGGCTTATGTGACCTATTTTGTCTTCATTTCAGCTGTATCTTTGGCAGATTTCACTGGGATGAACGTCAAAGGATTTCTTGAAATGGAGTGTTACATGGAGCCAGGATTGTGTAATTGTGTGTGTGTGTGTGTTTGTGTATGTGGGGGTGCGATGTATATTCACTGCCATATTTTTCTCACACAAGACTCCTTCCTTTCATATTCTCACTACTGGTATACTAGTACTACAGGAACATAAATATTATAACCCTGGAGATAATATCCTGTGATATGTAAGACTGCCTGGGTTCAAATATATGTTCCTCTCTTGACAGGTGTATAGCTTTTGCATTTATCATTAACCTCTGTAGGATTCATGGGCACAAAACTCAGAAGAAAGACCCTGCTGCCTTCTAACATCTTTACAAGGAGGCACAATTAACAGATAATTATCAATGAATAATGGGGAAAAGATCAAGAGGGAAAGGGTAGAGAGAGGGCATTTTAGACAATCTGCTAGTAGCAGATCTTGCTTTAAGAATTTTGTTGTTGTTGCAGTTTTTCTTGCAGCCAATGAAGGGGTCAGCTGGACTTGGATAGTACATCTTTGAGCAAGCTGCCAGGATCATCAATAACCACATTTAAGCTGTTCTGCTAATGTTTTCTCAAGACACCCCTGCTACTCCTCAAAACCTGCTTGATCTCCCTTCTTCCTTCCACCTCTCTTCATTATTCTTCTCTCCTCTTTTGAAAAGTGTCATTGGAGGAAATCAGTTTCATAGTCAGTTGTTCTGGTAGATTCTTTCTTTCCTCAGCATAATGCAAGGTTTCATTCTCTTTGAGATTAGACTAGACTTTGCTTCTTGGTTCATGTGGAGAAGAAACAAAGAGGATTGTGGCTGGTACTTCAATGCTCCTTGTCCGACAATGTTCTGACTATGCAGTACTCTGCCTCTCTTCTACCCAATATTCTCTTAGACAGCAGATAATAGTGAGTCCAAGAGGCACATGGAATGAAGTTAGGGATATACCGAAGGCTATATTTATATTTAGTGTCATGGCTGGCCTCAGTTGTCAGCTTGTTCTTCCTAGGGAGAAAGAACATAAGTTCAGACATTGCCTCAATCTGATTGACCTTTAGACATGACTATGGATCACTTTTCCTCTTGGCAGCTGATGTAGGAGGGTCCAGAGTACTTTAGACAGAGCCATCTTTGAGTAGGTGGTTCTGGATTGTACTAAGAGAGGTAGCTGAACAAGCCAGACAAAGCAAGCCATTAAGCAGATAGATTGTATGCAAATATAATGTACAAGAAAAGAATTTATTGTTAATAAAAGGAAAAATAAACAGAAAATGAAAGGAAGGAAGGAAGGAAGAAAGAAAGAAAGAGGAAGAGAAGGAGAAAGAGGAGGAGAAGGAGAAGGATGTTGCCAAGCCAGAGAAAGCCAGCCAGTGAATATCATTCCCTATGACCTCTGCCTCAGTTCCTGCCTTCAGATTCCTGTCTTAGATTCTTGCATTATTCCCACAATAAAGTACTATAGCCAATAACCTATATTTTCATTTTGTGGGTGTTTTTATACAGCCTCACAAAGTTAAGTAGAACTCATAACATGTTAGGATCAAATACTACGATCCTAACCAAGTGTTCGTGTACATTAACTTCTTTCAAGCTAATATTAGCCTCATTTCATGAGTCACACATGGTTCACGGAGATTGTTTTCAATATATTTTCAGGAAACAAATGTACAATTCTGTGTGCCCAAGATCTTTGATATATTACCTCCTAATTTTTTGTATTGGTTAAGATACTAATATAATATTCACATCAGGAAACTCCAAAAATATTTATTAAAAAACAACAACAACAACAACAACAAGCTGTGAACAAGTATTGAAATACCCGAGTCTATGGAGAACAGTTCTCATTCAAGTGATTGCAGACATTAATTTCTGCAATTATCTCATCATTGTGATAACCAAATTTCTTCTTTAGTATTTATTAATTTCAGAAATATTGCTCACTCTGTGTCATTAGTTACCATGTCATTAGGTTCTTCCTAGCATCTTTGTACCCTACAGTCAGTGACTATAGAAAGGCTCGAGCTTAGCACATCATGGAGAGTTAGCATTCCTTCTGTTCTTCTATGCTTAATCTTATGTCCTCTGGGCAAAGCACATGGGCTCAGGTACAGATGAGGTGACTGGACAAACTGTCTCTTACTCTGTTGGTCTCAAGGTCATTATGGGATTATTATATTCCACAGAAAATTATTTGGGGAAAGTGCAAAGGAGTTTACAGCCTAGTGCTTTTCTCTCACACAGAGAGTTTCTAGGCAGTCTCCCAAAGTCTTTATTCTCTCAGACCCTGTACTTATTCAGTGTGGGATCCACAGGCATGTAATTATTCAGTTCCATTGAAGAGAAAATTTGCTTCCTTCTAAGTTTCTCAAAGTAGCAGTATCTCAGATCCAAATCACATGCTAAAAAGCAACACATATGAAGGTATGTACTACAATAGATTTGGTATTATCAATCAGCCCACAGGACTTATTTAGAGCAATGGCTCAAAATTGTGTGGCCTCTTTGTCACTAAAGTAGATATTATATTGATTTAAGAACATGATAAATATATAGGTGGCATTAAAATATCACGTGCAAGTTTGCTTATAAATGAATTTTACATATAGTTTATTACTGCCTGTATGAACTGAATTCAAGCTCTAGGATTCCTAAGTATATACCCATCACTGTCAGACATGAAGTTTTAAAAGTGATGCATCTGGAAGCTGGATGCAGATGCATGTTTCTGATTATGTAAGTCAGAAGATAATAATTGGAATTTGGGGGAGACAATTCTATTGGTGAAACATAGGCTTGAAGTAAAAGAAGCTAAGCTACGAGAAAATTGGCTATCCAAGTGAGCTTGGCAAATGGCTGAGATTTGACATGAGGGCTGGAGAGATAGCTCAGTCACTAAAGGCTAAGCTCACAACCAAAAATATAAGAGATATGACATGAAGTTTTTGACCTTTGATGATTGAAATTAGACAAAGTGATGTGAGTTGTTATCTATACCATGAACTGGAAGGCCTTTATAGTTCTAAGAAATAAAGTGCATTAAAAAAGATACAACTTATGGAATAAAGACAAGATCCAAGTATAATATATTTTCCATGGTTTGCAAAGCATAGGTTGACCTCATCAATGATCAACATTTTAGTGTCTTAGATATAACTAGAACTATGTAAAAATAAATGGAATGATGTTTTGACTCTATAAATGTGTCAGATAAAAAGAGGCCAAGAGCCAGGGACCTGAAGAGGTATTTGGATATGGTACACTACTGGATTTGTGTCTGATGTTATAAAAATGTGAGTCAATAAAATACATTTTCAGTTCTGTAGGTGGAGTAAAGGCTTATGATCCAAAACAAGCCACTCACATCCCTGCTTTGGATATCTCCTAACTGCTTACATTCTACATGAAGGAAGACCATTTTATCTGGGCTTTCATCCAATACTTTAACCTTAAGCATGGTGTGTGTACATTGCTAAATGTAAACAAAGAGGGAAACCTGGCAATGTGTCAGGTGTTGTGTTCTGATGATACAGCAATGCATTGTTATAATTCTTGCCAGGTGTAATAAAAGGAAATAGGTCAGATGTACGCAGTTTGGTTTCTGTAACACTTACTAGGATGTCTGTACCCTTTCTTTCCACTCTCAGAATATTCTTCCTTTTTCTCTGTAGTTAAAACTAGCCACTACCATTTGTTGTATAAAGAGGCTTAAAACCAGAAGAAGGAAACACATAAGCCACATAGAAAGTAGCTATAAAACTAGGTGTCCCTAATTCATAAGAGGTAACAGACCTATGCAGATCACCTGTGGGCATGAGCTGGATTAAGAAAGAAGTTGCAGTGTTTTAGCTGTAATGATCAGAGATCCAGAAAAAATGAGAACACATCTGAAATGGCAATATGAGCAAGAGGACATGCCTAGGTGATTAAAACAATCAACTAAGTTGGAAAGAACAGACATTGTTTTACTGACACATTCTTTAGCTACATGCTATAGTTCAAGGCATTGCTTCTCAAAGTACATCAAAGCAGAAGCATCAAAGCTTTTTTAGACTATTGGGAATGGAGACTGTATAGCTTCATTTGAGTTCCACTCAGCCCATTATTGGATTCCTACTGGATTGTCAGGTGACACATATATTAATATTTGAGATGCACTGTTTTAGGGATACAAATATCATCATCAGAGATTATGTTAAAACATTTTTTTTTATTCTAATTGAGGACTGTTCCTACGGTATTCATCTAGCTTACTACTTGGCTGAGGAAAGTAGTTATTTAGTGGTTAGAAGTCCTGAAAAGTGGGATCTTCTATCTAACACAAGTGCAGACTCTAGTGGGCAAGTTACAGCTCATCATCATTGATGTTAGACATAAAATTTTGACATGAAGAATTAGCAAAGGTGGACCAGGTGAGTGTTTCTAGTTCTGTGAGTTACAGGAAAATGAGGGGACCTGGGGAGATGAATCTACTAGTATAGTAGAGAAAGATGACAGAAATAATAGTAAGAGGGCATGGATATAATCTTATGGAATTTCCAAAGGTGACCGAATAGAAGAGAGATGAGAAACACTTGGAGAGAGGCATCCTCCATCTATTTCAATTATGCTAAAGCCAAGGCAATGTCTGACTCTTTCTGTATTGACTCCCCTATCCCCAATTCATCACACAAAAGGTGCTAGGATATTTCTCAGGTATCACCTCCACCACTTTTAAAATCCTTGCCTTATAGATCCCTTGCATATGTATCATGGCTTCTAATGTGTCCTTTTATATAAGATTTCCGTATGTTTGAATGTGTGTGTTTCTGTGTCTACATGTGTTTCTTGTGTTTTTTCCTTGTGCTTTTTTTCTTGCTTCTTTGTTTTGTGATATTAAAGTGTGTTTGCTTTGTTTTCTATTATTTTATTATTATTCTTTAGAAGCTGGTCTGGTTTTTTAATATTCACTTTACATCCTGATTGTAACCCATCCCTCCTCTCCTCCTGGTCCCACCCTCCATCCCTCTTCCCCCATCCCTCCTCTCCTACTCCTCAGAAAAGAGGGAGCCCTGGGAAAGAGGATGCACTCCGCCATGATGCCACTTGATGTGCTGGTTTGTTTTCTAATGAAAGAGTCTGAATTCAGATGAGAGGGGGTGTTGTGAAGTATCTGGGAGGAGTTAGGGGAGGGGAAACTGTAATCAGAATATATTGCATACAAAAAACTACTTTCAGTGAAAGAAAAATGCAAATAATACATACAACAAAATTATCATGTTTACTTGAAAATAAGGTGAAAAACTAATGAGAAAGACACACAATGTCAATGTTTGTCCTTTACACACTGGTGCCCATATAGGTGCCCACATACATACATAAACAAATACACAAATAAATTTAAAAGATAAACTAAAACATATTGGTTCATTCACATCCAATAATCCATTTACATCTCATGTTTAATAAGTTCCACTGATTGGTATGTAAGGCATCATTACAGATGAACTTTCATAGAGCATTCAGTTCAGCAATTATCAAAGTCTGATGTGGGCTAAACACTCCACTGGATGTGGAAGACAGAAGGGATGCCTGAGCTATCACAGCCTCATGTTCTTACAAGAGGTAGAGTCTAGATTTAGTAGTTTTTTACATTGCAAATTACCTGCTTATGTGTGGATTTGGTTACTTGCTACTGTTTACCTATGGAAGTCTATTCAGCTGTCTCTGTATTCAAACAAAAAGTCTTGTTGAAAGAGGTGTGTGTGTGTGTGTGTGTGTGTTAATAAAACCAAAGTCCAAATCTATCAACGTTTAAATAGTCTAGTGGGTCCCAGATTTCAAGGTAACTTCTTTAATTAGGCCAAAAAAAAATTTTAAACTGTGTATTTTGTCAGGATGACACTGTGATACTGTTAAGACTATAGACAGTTTTATTATATATTATCATCCTGTCATCTAAAATATAAATACTGTCATTTGTTCTGATAAAGAGATTCATGCAAGAACTACACACTGTTTTAAATGGGCTTCATTTATGTTATTTTAGTCGCTGTTTTCTTTCTCAGTCCTGGAGACCTAACCCGGGGCCACGCGGCTGATAGGCAAGGACTCCACCACTCTGCCAAATTTTCAGTTCCTTCTTCATGCTCTTTGTCTAACTTTGGAGCCGTGGGCTCTTAATTGCAATCTATCAATCTTCATAAGTAGCATGGACATGAAGCATCCCAATGGGGGTTCCTACTGATGTGATGCAAACACCATGACATTCCCCCGCCCCCAAAGAAAAAACTTCTAAAAGGGAAAGGGTTTATTTCATCTTATGCTTTTATATCATACTCCATGACTAAGGGAACAGAGGACAATAACTCAAACTGGGCAGGAACCTGGAATCAGTAGCTGATGCAAAGGCTATGCAGTGATGCTGCTTACTGGCATGCTCCTCATGGCTTTCTCAGCCAGCTTTATTATAATAGCACCCAGGGCCACGATTCCAGAGCTGACACTGCCTCCATCAATCATTCATGTAGAGAGTGCTCTACAATCTCATCTCTTTGATGATGGCATGTTCTCAATTGAAATTCCATCTTCTCTAATGACTCCAGTTTGTTTCAAGTTATTATTTTGCCATATTGATTTGTCAACAATGGTGTGTCATAATTTTTCCAGCTTGTTCTTTGTATTCATTTTTTATCTCAGGAGTTGGGCAAATTGTCACTCTCAAAGTGATACACATATTTTAAGGAGCAAAGCTTAGCTCTTTGGCCCGTTCTTCTATTTTGTTAAATAGCAGGAAACTCTCTGAAGGGCTAGGCTTGGCTAGATGGATATATCTCATGGCAGACAATGATATTGCAGAGCAATCATTCATTTCTCTTTTTTGTTCTGCAAGAATCTTACTGAGACTTGGCAGTCTTTGGGTAACTTAAGTTAGGACAATTTTAAAGTCTTATTAAAGGACATTCTAAGTCTCTTGGGATTAATATGAGCCCTGGCTGTTGGAAGAATCAATGGTATTTTGGGATGTTTAATATGGGCAGATCTGGATAGCTAGGCTGAGTGTCTCTTTAGGTTCAGGAGTTTCCATATTATGTGCTGACCTTTTGAGATAGAGAATAATGAAGAACAGCCTACACCAGACTACACCCATTTGTGAAAATTACTTTGGAGACAAAGAAGAATGGCTATGGAGCATGACCTTGGGCCTGGCTGTGTGTGATAAGAAATGTCCCAGCATATAATCCTGCTGAGCATGCTAACAGGAACTAAGTGATACTGTTTCATGATACTCAAATGGAAAATGATGCATATCTTTAGAATTATTCTTTTATCACTTATCTTTTTATACCGTGTATTTACCATGTATCAATTTTAGTGTACCAGCTTTATTTCTTTTCCAAAATACTTGATTTCTTGAAATTATTTTGCCAACTAAAGATAGGATTCTCTTCCATATTAATGCATTGATTTTTGTTTGTTTGTTTTGTTTTGGATTTAAAAGTTAAAAGTTGTGTGGGTAGTTTTCTCTTTCTTTCTTTCATCCTTCCTTCTTTCCTTGTTTCTTTTTTCTTTTTGTTTATCAAAACAGGTTCTATTTGTATATCCCTGGCTGTCCTGGAACTTACTATGTAGAACAGACTGGCCTCAAACTGAGAGATCTGCCTCCCAAGTGCTGGGATGAAAGTTGTATGCCACCTTGCCTGACATGAGTAGTATTATGGACTGGCAAGCAACATAAAATGATTCAGGATTCTCTCTCTCTCTCTCTCTCTCTCTCTCCCCCCCCCCCCCGGTTTGTGTGTGTGTGTGTGTGTGTGTGTGTGTGTATGTGGTATATGTGTGTGCTTGTGAAGGATACTGTCATACAATAGGTAAATATCTTTTCAAATGGAAGTGCAGTGAGCAAACAGTGTTAGGAGACTTCTTTTCCACAAATTTGTCTTTTCTATACCAGAATCAACATTGATTAGTTTTATTAAATAGACATGCCACCACAAGTCCCTAATGGAGATATGAAAGGAGACTTTGCGTGCTTTGTACGGGTTGTGTGCCCAAGTACCATTTCCTATAAGCACACAGCTAAATGGATCTTCATGTAATGTGGAGCCTGTGCTCAATGTAAGACACATCTTAGCTGCTGGTTGCCAAGGAGGTTGTGCTGGAGAGCAATGCTTCACCTCGGATGAGCAAGCGATGCCACTTAGGCACGCCCATTGCTCCACATTTGGCAGGCTCTAAAAAAGAATGTAGCAATGTGTCTGCAGTAGGCCAAAACAGTTCTGACCAGATCAATCCTCTTTGAAAAAGGGGTGAAGCAAGAGTTACACAGAAAAAAAAAAGAGAACAGCCCCTAGGAGAAATCTGTGTGGCAGGACAGCAAAGCAAGGTTCAACTGTTACAAAGAGCTAAAATGCAGCCTTGGGCCCTTTCGTTTTCCCCAGGCACAAGTGGGAGTTAACCGGACAGCATTGTTCCAGTGTGAGCAGCTTTCTGAATTGAGAACTTTTAGAGTGAGGGAAGTGGGTTCAAATCAAGATGGTCCAATGCACCATGAAGGTTAAGATCAGGGTAGGTTCAGCTTTGGGGCGTACTGAGAGAGGCTCGCATACTTCTCAAGTTAAACGCTCAATAGAGTAGTGGTCTTTTCCCATAACTGCTCTTGGTTTCCATTTACAATGGCCTCTCTTCACCAGAGAGTACACAGTCTGTCCACCTTCCTCCCCTGACCAGCAATGACAAGAAGCATTTACCACATGGACAAATGGACGCAGATGTTGGTTGCAGGGTCTATGACAACTGTGGCACAACAACAGAAGCCCACTGCTGCCCATGGACCATATGCAGAGTCAGCATGTTCACCTGACCATGAAACCGAGGAGGAAGTGCTGCTCCCTAAATGCCGTGTAACCAGAGTGTGGGCTGTGCAAAGACATAAACAGATGTGCATGGGTATCCAAGTCTCTGTTTTCAAACCATCAAAGAAACTTTGGGTTAATTTCCTTTTGGTTTGTATGGTGGGGCCACATTTCTAAGTTATGGTGTCCTGAAATCTTAAGATGAAAAAAGCTAATAAATCTAGTCAGAGTTCTTTCTTTCTAAATATTCTTGCTAAGGTCTTCCTCCTCACTCATCTATGGCAAAAATGAATCTTACTTCCTCCCCAGTGTCATATTTTTTTTATTTAGTTAATTAATGAACAGCTTGGCTGTTTTAAATTTTATTCTCATTTCTTTAGTAGAATGATTTATTCGTATGAACATGTATTGTTTTTATAACCAGAAAAATAAAGTAGTGAAGGTACAACAGGACAGGCGTGCAGCACATAAATAATGTCCTTTCCTGTGACATGCCGGAAATGTCACCTAGTTTATAGTGACCAGGACATGCTACGGGCAAATAAAATATTCACAAAACATTTATTTTCCTTCCATATTTCTTCTTCAGCTCATGAGAAAACAAAACATACTGTTGTTTAATATTAAAGCTCAATTTGTAAAGTGCTGCTGCTCAAGCATGAGAGCCTGTGTTCAACCTTCTAGACCCATGTAACATAACAGGTCATGTAACATCGCAGGTCATGTAACATCATAGGTCATGTAACATAACAGGTCATGTAACATCACAGGTCATGTAACATCGCAGGTCATGTAACATAACAGGTCATGTAACATCGCAGGTCATGTAACATCATAGGTCATGTAACATAACAGATCATGTAACATCGCAGGTCATGTAACATCGCAGATCATGTAACATCACAGGTCATGTAACATAACAGGTCATGTAACATCATAGGTCATGTAACATAGCAGGTCATGTAACATCACAGGTCATGTAACATAACAAGTCATGCTTCTAATGTCAGTGCAGCAGGTGTGGGAAGGCTACAGACAAGTGGCTCCTCACAGCTTCATGATGACCCAGAGAAGCTGACTTAGTGAGCTTCAGGAGGAACGGGGAAAACAAGGTGGACAGCTCCTGAGGAACAACACAAAAGGTTGTCCTTTAGTCTCAACATACATGTGGGTGAGCACATATAGGCATATGTGTGCACACACACAAACACACTATCACGTACCTATACATACACACTCACATGCACACATGTGCACACTCACTCACAGACATGCATATACTCACACATACTCACATGAATGGACATACATATTCCCATACACATAAAACAGCCATTTTCGTCTTATAGCCTATGTTCTGACTTTCCTGCACCAAAACAGCCTCTCCTGTCTCCCTTATAAAACCATGTTAAGTGTTAAGTCACAGATAAAACCTTTGTTTATTAAGGCTTCTAGGATGAAAAAAATCATTAATATGCTATTTTGCTGAATTTTTCACAAACATTAATCTCAGTCAAACATAAACCCACAGATATTTTGCCTTCAAGTACGCATGATAGTTTTGGGTGGACTTGTTGATACAATAACAAATAAGAAATTCTTTTGGCAAAAGCATTGTTCAATATATACCTTTTTTCATAAACATCCTATATCAACCAGCATAATATGATTTTCTAATATATTAGGATTGTTTATGATTAAGAATATTTGAAAAAACACACACAGCATTAGCAAGAGCATCTCTATGTAGCTTTATCCTGGGAAGATAGAGCTCTGATCCACACCGTGCTGTAGAATTGAACACGTATTATCCTTTTTTATGTAAGTTTGGAGGAAAGTGAGAACCCTTCTTCACGCTGTCACTGCAATAATGCACTAGAGGTAAATATACTTCTGCACAAGAGGAAACTTTGTTTCAGACAATATTAATAAGAAAATATAAAGTTATGTCAGGTTTTGAATTTCACCAACATCTAAGATGGCTGTGGCTGAAGGTTAACTCAGATTCCAGCTTTAAGCCAACAGTTAATCTTATTGGAGTCCCAATTCCATGGAGTTCTGCTGTTCCTCTAGCTCCGGTATTGGTCCTCATACTAGCTTTAACCCTCATCATAATTCTCTTAGTTCCAAGAAAATATCTAATTATAGCCATAACCCTAACCATAAATGCAACCCTTAGCCCTAAACCTAATTCTAAAATTTATAAACAATACACAGTTAAAAACAAGGAAGTTCTACAGAAAGAGCATAAAAGAGAGGGATGGATGGAACTAGAAATTATCATTCTGAGTGAGGTAACTCAACCACCAAAAGGACATGTATGGTATGTATATAAGTGGATAGTGGCCATAACGTACAGGTTAACCATGCTACCATCCACAGACCCAAAGAAGCTAAGTTACAAGGAGGGCCCAAAAGAGGATGCTTTAATCTCACTCAGTAGGGGAAATAAAATAGGTATTTGAGGTGGATGAAGGGAGGGAACTGGGTAGGAAAGGGAGAGTAGCAGGGGGTAATTGGGAGTAGCAAGAGCAAGGACGGAAAAGGCCTGGTGAGAGAACAAAAATTGTATGTGGAGGGATCTCTGGGATTTTCCAAAGACCTGGAATACGGGAAACCCTAGGAAGTCTATGGGGTCCACTCTAGCTGAGCCTCTTGAAGTGGCCACTTCCTGTAGCCAGACAGGACTTCAAATGGAGGGACAGGACAACAATCCACCCACAAAACCTTCAACACTGAATACATCCTGTCTACAAGATATGCAGGGACAAAGATGGAGCAAAGATTGAGGGAATGGCCAATCAGAGACTGGCCCTACTTGAGACCCATCCCACAGGAGAGAACCAATCACTGATACTGCTAATGTTATTCTCTATGCTTGTAGGCAGGAACCTAGCATAACTCCTTGGAGAGGTTTCATCTGGCAGCTGATGGAAACAGATGCAGAAACACAACCGAACATTAGACAGAAGAGTTGCAAGAAGGATTAAGAAAGCTGAAGGTTCCAATGACTCTGCAAAAAGACCTACAGAGTTAACTATCCTGGGCCCAAGGGGGATCACAAAGACTGAACAACAACAAAACATGTGCATACCTGGTTCTAGGC
This sequence comes from Acomys russatus, assembly GCF_903995435.1. NCBI lineage: Eukaryota > Metazoa > Chordata > Mammalia > Rodentia > Muridae > Acomys > Acomys russatus. The sequence goes on along the minus strand of NC_067140.1, from coordinate 70,082,805 downwards.
ACCTTGCATATATGTAGCAGACGTACAGTGGTCTTCATGTGGGTTCCCCCAACAACAGGAAAGGCACATCTCTGTCTATGATACCTCCTTTTGGATTCCTTTCCCCTAACTAGGATGCCTTGTATTGTGTCAATGGGAAAGGATGCACCTAGTTCTGCAGCTACTTAATGTGCAGGGTAGATTGGTATGCACGGGGGACCTCCCCCTTCTCTGGGGAGGAGAGAGAAGAATGGAGGGGAAGGGTGTGAAGGAGGGGCTGGGAGGGGCTGCAATCAGGATGTAAAGTGAATGAATACATTTGAAAAAGAGAAGGATCTGAATTTCTTATTTATTGTGAATGTATTAAACATATAAAACCATGAGTGAACATTATGAATCTATTTTGTGGGAAGCCATGCCAGATTCTGCCATGTCAGAAATCTTGTGCTTAGACTGCATGCTGTGACCTTTGAGTTGGGGACCTTTGCCTCATGAGGTCTTGTGTTCTACGCTATCCTTGAACTATTTGCCTTTGAAAGAAGTAGGGAAGTCCCAACTTGGAACCACCCAGAAGATCAAGGAAGTTATTTACAGGGAACTAGAAAGTTCTACAGGGAGCGATATAGGCTATTGTATTCTTGCCCGGGAGGCTAGGGTGAGTGAGATTAGAATAAATCCTATTGACCTTGCTCTATATATGTTCCTACTTGTTGGCATTAAAGTGAATCTTGATCAGAAATTTCCTGACTTGATTCATTTTTTCTTGTGTCTCTGTATCCTACTTTCAATCCCTACTCCTTATTTCAGGTGAACCTTGATTTGATTTTTCCCATGAGCTGGGACCTGACATTATTTATTCATGGTGACAGCTCTTAATATAATTATCTGTAGTGTGTGTGTGTCTTTGTATGTGTGTAAAGATACAGAAAATACCATTCTCTTCTCAAGAAATGTGTCTTTTTGTCATTTTGTTTGTTTAAGAAAATTTCATCATATAGTATAGGCTGAATTAAAACTCATAATCCTCCTGTCTCCTCTTCCCACATGCTGACACTGTAGAGACTCCTTCTGATGCTTCTTAAATGTCAGATTTTCAAAAAGAGAAAACTGATTGGGTAATTTTTTGAATAAATCTGTTCACAAGTTTTTTTTTCACTAATTTATTTTTCTCCTTGACAAAGTAAAATAGTTCCTTCCTTTCATTTAGAGGTCTGATGATAGGCTGCAATTAGATTGGGTGATATGGGTTTGGACACAGTCAGTAATTCCTTCTGCTGTTGTGAAGGTTAAGGATAAGTTGATCAGAAATCTAAGATGTTCATCATATGAAACTGAACAAGGTCCACTCATATGGTTCACATCAAAATCTGGAACCTGTGCATGTTACCTTGTTTACAAAAGGAGTCTTTGAAGATGTAATTGCATTAAGGATCTTGAGATGAGATCATCCCCGACCCAAAGGCATTTGTCCTTATGAAAAACAGAAAGGAAGAGGATAGAAGAGGAGGGAAAGTGACTGTGAGAACAGAGTTGAGAGAGCTCAAATAAGAAAGATGAGCAGCAGAATCTTCCAAAGCCTCCATTGGAAATGCTTCCTTACCAACATCTTGGATTCAGCGTCTACAGCCTTGTTAAGATAAATTTCTGTTAGTTTCAACCACTGAGGTTATTGCCTTATGCATACTATTTATTTGTCTTTTATTGCTCTTTTTTAATATCAGTATTGTCTATTGCTAAGTATGGCAAGGACAGAAATAGGTGGTACATTTTCCAGGAGTGATTTTTCCATACTGAAAATCACTGGCAGGTAAAGCAAGCAAGCTGTAAGCACCAGTTCCCTTTCTCTGTTGAAGAACAAGTCTTGCACCATTGCCATGACTGGCTTTCAGAACCTTAACGAACAATGAGGAGAGGCTATTGGCACAGTCTTTCTCTCATAACATGGCTGCATGTGTACTGTGAACCTGGTCAGAGTGTCAATAAACCTCATCATCTGTCACATAATCTTGGGAAAAAATATTCCAGGACATCCCTTTTGTGTTTCCATTTTTGGCAGTCCGGACTTCTACTAAATGTACTCTGATCATTTTGCCTTGCATAGATTCCTATAATTTTTCCATGGAATGTGTATTGATTGAAATAAATCTTTCATGAGTTATAGGTTACCTTTCATTTATTTCTCCTTTTCTCCCTCCCCTGTGTACTTACTTAGTAAATGCCATATGTCAGGTGTCAGATGTACAGAGACTCCCAGTTTTTAACTCTTGAAAATAACTGTGGGGGCTGGAGAGATGATTCAGTGGTTGAGAGTATTACTGTTCTTCTGAATAACAACAGTTTGAGTCCCAACACCCAAATCAGGCAGCTCACAACCACCTGTAACTCCAGCTCCAGAGGATCGGACACTCTCTTCTATCCTCTACAGGAAACCGTATATACATAGTGCACACATGTGTGCACTAGTGCACATAAACGTTTACATATACACAAATAAATATAAAAAATGCATCTTGAAAAAAAGAAAATGACTCTGGATTTATAGACCCTTCCTTTGCTCATTATTTACACTGAATAATCACAAGTAGCATCTTTGATTCAAGGTTGTTTCCATTCTTTTTTTTCTTTTTCTTTTTTTTTTTTTTTGAGCACAAATTAGATATTCAGTAAATTTGGATGAATGATTGATTGAGCACTAAGGGTGACATTTATGTTTAACATGGATAGAACATGACTGCTTTCATTGAGAAATGAACAGCATACAAGAACCTTCAACCTATGCAAAGCTAGAGAAATTCTTTGCAAAAGAGAGGCTGGGGTACATACATAGGATGCTCTTCTTGTCTGCCCTCTGAATGGACTACCCTTGGAAAGCAGAATATGAATTCTTGAGTGGGAAACTGATGTGTTAGTAGTCAGAAGTGATGGCACGGTGTTGACTTACATGGCTGTAACCACAGTTTTCAGGAGGCCTGGTTAGAGGAATCATAGGCTTGAGGCCATCCTGGCTACACAGAGAATCCTAGGCTATCTGGATTTATATAGATAGATCTTGTCTCAGGGGAGATGGGGAAAAGGATGGGGATGGGAAGAGAAAAGAAGAAAGGAAGAAAACTAAGAAAGGAAGGAACTAGAGGTGATTTGCTCTCTTTTTCTGAAGACTGGAACTGGGAATCCGAGAGATATTGTTGGTGTCAGACAATGAGAAATCAACTTAAAAGCAGTACCACATTTTTCATGTTTTCCATTTAAACAGACAACAGTAGGTTTAGATTAACTATATCAACAACTGAGAAACGTGTTTTAGTAATATTCTGTTGACTAGAGAGAGTATGTAAAATCATATGAGCATGTCCAGCTTATCTGAGCTTATCACTGGTCCCTTTGCTGGTACTCTGTTGGCTTCAACAAATCTTCCAAACTTGCAAATAGTCAGTTTAAAACTCTTTAAATTACTTTGTAATGAAACTACATGATAAAATAGTTTTTAAGTCAGTGGAGACTTGAGTATGTATGATAGAATGAAATATCCATAACTTGCTCTGCTCTCTGACACTTGAACACAAAAAGCAAAAAACTGAAGGTCATAATGCCTGAGTATCAGAAAAAAAAAACAAAAACAAAAAACAAAAAAAGGTGCAAAAAATAAAGTTTAAAGCATAAATGAACCATCAAGACAGAAATAAGACCTTGAAATATGATAGTCAAGAAAATGTGTTGCTTGAAGCAACCAATACATGTAGATATGTCTATAAGAAGTTAGTCATATTCTCGGTGTAAATAAAAACCTAACTCTTAATCTCAGCACTCAGGAGGCAGAGGCAGGCAGATCAATGTGAGTTCGGGGCTAGCCTGGTCTACAAAGCGAGTCTAGGACAGCCAAGGCTATACAGAGAAACCCTGTCTCAAAAAACCAAATAATAATAATAATAATAATAATAATAATAATAATAATTATTATTATTATAATAATAATAACAACCACCACCAACAACAACACAACCCCCTTATCTCTAGTTAAACTATTGACAAGCTGACTGAACATGAAGAGATGCTCAAAATGAAAGAAAGTTACAATATTAAAAGCAAGGCTGTTTGAAGACTGAATCTGAGTGTGGATGGTCATCAGCAGGGAGTGTGACATGGATCAGAATGCAGGTGTGACATAATGTTTATTAACCTGAAAGCCAACCAAACTTAAACATTAGATGAAAAGTTTCATGTAGTGGAGGAATAGCTTAGCTTCCCCATCCAAAGTGAAAAATGTCAATATACAAAAATAATAAGGCTGGCATGATAGATAGATAGATAGATAGATAGATAGATAGATAGATAGATAGATAGATAGATAGATAGATGCTTATGACATATGTAAACTTAGATAATTAGGAAATAGAACATACAAATTCTTTTCATGTTTCCATGAATTATTTATAAAATTGTACCTTAAAGTAGGTAACCTGCTCTACTTCACCTATGCTATATTGTATGTGCACAATGTTATGAACATTAAAGCATTTATATAGGGGAGAAAATACACTAACCCTGATTGCTAGAAATTTTTTCTCATTACATTTTGGAACAATCTAGTATCCGAAATTAAACTACAGGAAACTTTGAAAGCACATTATCAGTAATATATATTTTGTAGTTAGAGTGAGAACTAACAGATTGGGAGGTAAAGGAGAATTAGCTATTTTTTTTAATTGAATTTAGAGACTATCTGTTGTAAGTCTAATCAGTAGTCATCATAAAAGGATGTCTTAATTTGTTATGCACTATTGAATTATCCTTTTCTCCCCAGAAACCGTAAATTTTGAGAAAAGTCCCTTAGGTTCAGCAATAATTACTAAATATTTTCTCTTAGTCTTTGAATTATTTGTAAATACGTGTTCTATTTATCAACGGACAACCAAACAGAAGTTTTACTGTTACTGTCAGAATAGTTCATCCTTGAATTATGTTGGTAGGAATTCTCTTTTTTGTTGGGTCTTTGTGGGCTTTGGGTACCAATGTGACTGTGGTCTCATAGAAAGAATTTGGTAATGTTCCATCCATTTCTATCTTTTGGAGTAGCTTGAAGAGTATTGGTATTAGCTCCTCCTTGAAGGTCTGGTAGAATTCTGCGTTGAAACCATCTGGCCCTGGGATTTTTTTTTTTTTTTTTGGTTGGGAGACTATCACTTATTGCTTCTATTTCTATAGGCGAAATAGGGCTATTTAATTTGTTCATCGGATCTTGATTCAATTTTGGCAAGTAGAATCGATCAAGAACATTGTCCATTTCCCTTAGATTTTCAAATTTTGTGGCATAAATGCTTTTAAAGTAGGATCTTATGATCCTTTGTATTTCCTCAGTGTCGGTTGTCATGTCTCCCTTTTCATTTCTGATTTTGTTGATTTGGATAGTATCTTTATGTCTTTTAGTTAGTTTGGCTAACGGTTTGTCTAGCTTGTTGATTTTCTCAAAGAACCAGCTCCACTAATATTTTTATTATCTTATATTTTAGTTAAAAAATATAAACCGATAGCAAACCTTTTAAAAATTATTTATTATTTATTTATTATTTATACAGTATTCTGCCCCTTTGTGTGCCTGAATACCAGAAGAGGGCATCAGATCCCATTATAGATGGTTGTGAGCCACCATCTGGTTGCTGGGAATTGAACTCAGGACCTTTGGAAGAATAGACAGTGTCCTTAACCTCTGAGACCTTGGTTAACAATACTTGTTCTTGGGCTAGAGAGATGGGGATTGGGATTGGGGGTGGCTCAGAGTGTTTTCAGGGCTACACTGGCCCCACCTTTCACGTCAGTTCAGATTAAGAGGAAGGAGATGCTAAACAGACAAACACAAGGGGCTGGCTGTTCCAAGACCCTGAGAGCCTGAAGGATTTGGATTTTTCTCCTGTGAAAAGGTGTAAGTGGTGACGTCATGACTGGATTTTACTCTGCCCTGAGGCTGAGGAGCGTTTGGATTGCAACTCGAAGAAAGCAGAGGAGGTCAGAGACTTGGAACCAAACCCATCATATGTGTTCAAAATCTCTCTTAACCAGGACTAAACCAAAAAACCCAACTAGGGACTCCTCTCATTATGAGACAAGCTGGTGCATTAGTCACTTAAAGAGACTGTGGAGAACTGGGCCACTGCTCAGTGCCTTCTCTTCACAGGGCTGGGCTCTGGAGCAAGAACTTCAAAACTTTACCCCCCTTATGAAATTCTATCTTGAGAAAATTAAGGTAATTGTGTCCTTGTGCCTTGAGAAAGTTTGATTATCAAAATTCCCTCAAAGTTGTTATGATGATATTTAGAGGAATATAAATACTTAATTAATCTTTAATGAATAAAGAACCATGTAAAGAGAGTAAAATGTGTATTGGCATTGATGTGTCTATGAGAAAAGCAGCAGGTTGGTGCTTAGACATTGGGCTAGACATTTCTCAGCTTAGACACCCATCTTTGAACAGATTTGTCAGGCCTGTGTTGGTATATGAAAGTACATTTTACGTAATAGACATTCAAAGAATCCCCCCAAAGTAATTGCAAATTGATTTTAAAAGGAATTGAAAGCGAATAAATGACTGGGTTGTGTAAAAATAGAAAGTGGAAAAACAGTCCTGTTTAAAAATGGGTCAGCAATAATAATAGAGACCTTTCTTCATTTCTGCTTATTTAACCTTTATTGTTTGGTAAATTGTGCTCTGTATTTGTTTTCTTGATCTGAGTTCAACCTGGAGGGAAGATGGGTGTGGATGAAATAAATTCTTTTCTTTAACAATATTCCTTACTAAAGACAGGAACTGCCCTATATTGCCTAGGACGACAGGATCATCATGAATTCGGGCTCTATTTTTTAATTAAAAGGGTTCTTGGCTGGCAGGTAGGCATCCGGATTTGTGGATGGTTATCTGAAGCCTTGCCTGTCGTTATATTTCACAGCAGTGAAAGAGCATCTACTCTTAGGTGCCAAATCAGCGAAGATTCAATGGACACCTCAGCTTGCTTTCTTGCCCAAGTCCCTGCAATATTTCCCAGGTTTGCACTTTGCCTGCCCAAGTGTTGTGGGTATCAGTATTTCACCAGCACTTCCCATCCTGTTTCGCGAGACACTGCTTCCTACCGAGACAAGAGCCTCTTAAATGATGCCTAGAATAGAGGTCAGGGTGGAAAAGCGTCCTCCTACTTCTCACAGAAGGCATTTTAGCGGTCTGAATTCTAGGTGCCTAGAACCTGAAGTAACAGAGGATTTTTAGGAAACATAGGTGGGATGCTTCTTATCAGGAGGCATCGTAGAAAGACTGGCACACCACTTACCTGAGGACCAAAGATCCAGAAAAGAAATAGTGATAAGATGCCAGAGACAGTTAAAGTAAGCAGTACGAATGCACTGTGAAAAGGAATGCCTTTTGGATTAAATCCTACTGTAGCCATGACCTCCTTATAAGAAAAGGTTTACATTTTATTCTAGTGACAATGAAATGTGACTTCATTATCAATGAGGTTCAAAGATGCAGGTCAAGTTCCCTCTCTTAAGCTAGAGGAGATCACATGGGCATGCTAAAAGGAAATTCATCATGTAAATTATACATATGTACGAATTATATATACATTTATACGCATAATGATATATATGAGGGCAAAATTCATCCTTAACGTTCTACAACCAATGGCCACTTCGCACCTCACTAAACATCTACATCTCAGGAGTGTCCCTTAGGACTTTTCCCCCTGGAATTTGCCTTGGGTGTGTCCTTTCATTAGGTCCTACTCATGGACAATAGCAGGATTTGGAGAATGGGAAAGACAGGTGGAGGGAGACGAATGAGCCACAGGACAATGCCAGATGTCATTGCTACTGCATACTAAATGGCCAGGGAGACAATGAGGGCAGTGTCTGCAAAGGTAACATGTGAAAACACTAGTCACGGTGCTTGCCTGGAGTGCCACTTGCAGAGCTGTTAAGTACTGATAGGATCTATGCGAGGAGGGTGGGGATGGCACCATTAGGTGTGGACAGGATGTGGACAGGTCTAGGAAAAATACGTTGCAGGAAATGAGGTTCTTAACCCCCTTTCTTTCATTGTTCTTCAAGTCCTCCTGCCCAACCCATGTGTTCCTCCAGAGAACAGGCCAGGCAGGCTTCTCATTGTAAGCAAAGTCGCCTTTCTTTTAGCTGTAGTCTCAGATGTTTTTGGTAACCCAGATTTACATCTTTCTCCTTAGCTGTCTTTCTTGGGTCTTCTGGGCTTGGTTACTGTTCTAGTGCAGATGGGAAGGCTAAACCAAGGCCGAGTGGTTCAGAGGAGAAATTAGCAATTCAACCATGAGTTTCACATAAGAGCCAAAGCCTTTGGAACTCTAAGCAGACGTGTATGGTTATAAACCTGTGCTTATTCTTGAGTACGGAAATTTAACATTTATCACAATTTTTCAGATACTCATAATTGCCTTAGTTCCAGGAGGAGCACAATGAACTTTCTTTGTCGGAACATGTACATTTTCTTTGTTGTGTTCTTTAAACCTCTGTTTCCGTACACACAGCACATTCCTAATAAGGGACAGTGTATTTTTGGTTCCAAGCAGGACCACCTACCTCTTTCACAGGTCTACAGTGCAGCTTCTTACACTACGATTTGTTGCCCTATGAGAGTCACAGCACTTAGTATGGTGTCACAGAAAATCTGACAATAGTAAACGATTTCCGAATGGACAACAATCAAACGTTAATTCCAAATACGATGTGTGAAGTTAAAGAAAAATAAGAAAGTGCAAACAAAACAAAAATGAAAATCAAATCCAGCTTGGAGTGAAGCAGAGGTACTTCCCGTAGTACTCAGCCGCGCTGTGGTGCCCAAGCCATCTCACAGAGACATTGAAGAGTGCCACCTAAGAGCACCTTGGTTTAGATTCAAAGTGTCGTGTGTTATGACTGCCCAAATATAATGACCAGTGGTAGGCTGTAACAGCTCGGTAGATCCAGGGCAAACAAGTCTGTGGTACACTTAACACTTTGGAGACTTCTTTGGGACCTGGTTGAGGCCAAGCCCTTCCTTGCGTAAGATGCACGTGTCCATATAAAGATGAGTACACTGGTTGGCACTGGTTTTGTTTCTCTGTCACATTTTTCTTCATCCATTTGCTTGAGCACGTGACTGCTTCTGCCTCAGGTCTGCTGTTGCACAATGCAACATGAAGTAATGACCAGTGCTGTTAAACCCTTAGCTCATTTATGCTGTTCTTTGTCTCATACAGATAATGGTCTAATTTGGGGGTATTTTGTGGGATCATTAACTTCAAATTAGTTTTATGATGCTAACTTTAATTATAATGCTTTTAAATTGTCCTTGGCATACTATGTAGAAATAAAAAAAAATTTGAACTTACACAAGACTAATTTTCTTAAACTGCAAGTGACAATTTGTATTATGCCAAACTATCTCTAAATGAAAACATTTTTTTTTTCTTCCCCAGCTAACCAAACATAAAAGTGTGGCTCTGTCAGTCATTTCTAAAACCTGGTCTTCTTTTTCTTCCCCATTATAGATTTCTACAAACATTTCCAGTTTGTTTTGGGACACATATCTACCTTCCAAGTGTGTAGGACTATCTTGCTTGTGGGAAACAGTCAAGATTTATAGGAAGGAAAAAATCACTGAAACATCTGTCAACTTGTCTCTTTACTAAAGTGTGGTATGCCTTCTGTATAGATATTGTGTGCCAGTAAAAATAAGCAAGAGCCTGCTTTGTATTTAGGAGGATCCATATATTTCCGAGAGGTAGTACACTGTTTATTTTCTGCTCACGAGGCATGGGTAGCTGACGGTGATAAGACAGGTATCATTTCATGAGTGCTTAACACATGACCATGGCTGAGGCAGCCATATCTCACTTAACGAGGAAGGCATTCCTGCAAAGCAGGAGAGACTCCATTCCACAGAGGAGAAGCAGGCACATGATCATATGCTTGTTTACTATAAAATCATATGATCTTGAAGATAATTATTTTTTAGAGCACGGGGTAGGAAACACAGTAGAAAGAAGATGTTTCAGTACCTCCCACAGTAGATAAAGCTCAGAAGTCAGTCACCCGTGGATCAAATAGGCAACACAGAAAGAAACCACTGAGAATCACACAAAATCAAACAAACAAACAAACAAACAAAAAAAAACAAAAAACCCACTACAAACGAATTGTGACCAAATCTTTAGCTCTTTAGTGAAAATTTAAATAGCAAGGAGAGAGAAACTTTTTGTTTAGAAACAAAAACAACACTTGGACTTATTTTAAAATAAACAGTGAGTGATACTTTGCATTCTCTTTTTCTTCCAGATTCCAGATCTATCCCACTGGTAGCCCATGGTTTAATATAAGCACCATACAAGGAAATTAACAGAAAAATAATCATAACATTAAAAACCTAATGGTAGCAGCAACTAAGAAAACACCACCATACTGTATGATGTGAGCAGGAGACTCACAGAAAGTGCAAATGTACAAACGGATAAAAGTAAAAGAGTATAAACATTATCCCAAGATGCTATTGGAGACAAAAATAGTGCCGGTATTAGGATGAGATAAACTGAAATTAAAAATAATGTTTCAAGCTAGAAATCTAATGACACCCCATAGAAAAGAAAAGGCACAATAAATACAAAAGAGCCAAAACAAGGAAACAATGAGCGTATAATGAAAGAAACAAAAAAGCAAAAGTACAGAAAATAATTAAAATGAGTGAATTTTAGCAACAGTAGAAAATTATATAAATTAAGTTAGGAATAATATTAGAGCAATGCTATGATCAAAGTAGGATATTAATATGAACTTCACGGTCTCTTCAAATGCCATAAAAATCTCTTAAAACTCAACTAAGAAGAAATAATATGAAGATGTCTGTTCAAATACGCTTGGAGAACTGAATATTCAGATCTAAATACCCTTCTCTAGAGAATGGTACAAGAAACATGAATGATCCCCACTTTGTTAAGCCAGTCTCATTTTGACAAGCAGTCCTGGGAAAGATAGTTCCAAAGGTCAAGGGAAAAAGGAAAATACAGAAATTAGACAAAATTTTCAAAGAAATGGTTGCAAATAAAATCCAAAATATAAAAAATATAGCATGAGAAAGTGGGATTTGTGTATAAATCTGAGTTAACATTTGAAATTGAGTCCCTGTAGTCTACTACAATAGACTAAAGTTTTAAGTCACATGATTATAACAATTGCTGAAGAAAGACTTTGGAGCAAAGTCAAAATCTTATTCAAACCTCTCAGAGCATCAGCAATGAGAACTCCTTTGCACTTACAAGATTCTTGCACATGGCCAGACATGGTGGTGAATGCTTATAATCCCAGGGCTCAATATATATATATATATATTTCTGCCTAAAGACTGGATTTTTTTCCCCTGAATTGCAGCAAGTCATTTTCTTATTCCAAACTGAACAGGAAGTTCAGTTTTTTTCCTCTTGCAATTAGGCAAAACCAAAATAAATAATGAACAATAAATAAACGAAAAAAGAAAAACATAGCAACATTAGATTACACTAGAACAAAAGCATTGCACTGTGATACTCTGTCTCAAAGAAAGCAAATTAAATACATAAATAAACCAGTTTGAAAAAAAATAACACGCAAACCCCAACATATACACAGAAAAGCAAACACAAACCCTAAATCTAGAATGCACTAAGAAATTCTGGAGTGACGTTCGATTCAAGATGAGCACAAACAATACCTGCAGCATTTCTGTGTGACAGAGAGAAAATGCCATCCTAGTGCACGTTATTTACAACCTCCCCCCCCCCCCACGGTGCTGAGGACCACACAGAGGGCAGAGTCTATATGGAGCTATGGTCTTCCTGTGAGATAAATCTGGAATCAAAGTGAGGATTTAATGCAAGTCCTAAGAAATGTCAACAGCTTGTTTTTGTCTTTTTATGGGCATATATAATTCATTGTGAAGGGCATGTAGGAAGATAAAAATCAAATACTAGCTGAACCACTTTACAAAGAGGAAAATGTGAGAGGAGTTATTTTTCCAATGCTCAAGTCTACACAAGTGTGATAATCACATTGTGCTGTATTGGAGAAGAGATTTGCATGAGGTGAGTAGGAAGAGATCCTAAACATATATTTACGTAAGTAAGCAAGTAAGTAAGTAAATAAATAGGTTTTTTAAAAAAGATGTGGGAAAGCTATTCCCAAGAGATTCTTTTCCTCCAATAAATTGTATTGCAATTGTAGGAAAATACACAGAAACTAAAACAAAACCTTGACTTGAACCTCATATTTTATTCATCAATTAAAACCGAACTTGAAATACACACCAAAGATGAGTCAAAGATCCAAATAAGAGAGACAATATAAAATTCTTAGAGAAAACACAGAAATTCTCTGAGATTTAAGGCTTTAGATTAAAGAATTTTTTAATTTGACAATGAAAGTTTTTTTTTAAAAAAATAAAGATAAACCAGAAATAAATAGATTTAAACTATTATTTCTATGAAAGATCCTCCAGAAAACTGAAAGACTGGGAGAAAATATTTGCAATCGCTCATCATAGCACAGAGAACACAGGGTCGCTTCTTGGACTCTACAAACTCTTAAAAATCAGTTGTAAGCATCACTCTTCAGAGTAGGCCTTTCACAAAGAAGAAAATGAGAAAAAAAAAAAAAAAAAAAAAAGACACTGCACCATTCCCATTAGGGAGAGGACAAAAGCACAGTGACACACCACCACCATGCCCCTACTAGAATGGAGCAAATGGAGCACAGTGTTGACACCACTGCTGGTGAGCATACAGAGCAACTGTATTGTCAAGCGCTACCACCTAAAATGCAGAAAACTGCTTGAACCCAGAGTGTCAGTGGCTTATGAAGTAAACACTGGCATCAGATCTAGTAATTGCATTGAGTACTAAGCTCACATAAAGTAATGTACTGACACAAAGATTCACAACTTGCACACAAATATTCATAGCAACTTTGTTCACAATAACCTAAAGTGGGTACCACACGTGTGTTTCAATTATTGAAGGGCTGAACGAACTGTAGCAGATGTATAGCATGGTATATTAGTCAGTGACAAAAAAAGTGACAAACAATTCATCCGTGAAACAGCGCGGCTGGATTACCGCTGTTATGTGTTCAATGAGAAGGCCAATCTCGTAAGGTTACGTGTATATGATTACAGTTATACAGCACTGTTGAACTCTCAAAAATGTGGAAACAGAGCAACCTACTGGACCAGGTTTAGGGACTGGAGGCTTGAAAAGGGAAATGGGTGTGACACCTTTCTGTGGGTAACAAGAAGGTGATGAAATTCTTTCTTTCTCTTGTGTTATTTAGCACTGACCATATCTTTGTGGTAATTTTATCAACAGTTTTGTAAGAGGAAAAAAAATGAACAGAGTTTATTGGAGGTCTGCGTTATCTCTTGAAACTACACACTACTCTAGAACTGTCTCAAATTTTAATACTGTTAAAACATACTCTCCTAGGTCCAACTTTAAATAATCTAAGAATCTCCAGGCATTGCTGTGCCATGTCTAGCAATGGGTTAAAATGACAGTGGCTGGTTTAGTCTAGTTTCAAACTCGAGGAAGTATTGAGCAGAGCTGACAGTGAAGCACATTTGGTGTGTTGCTTGAAAGTCACATATGTGATATGATTTAGCAAAAGAGACATAGTCTCCTTAGCAATTCCTTCTTTCCCTTTTGTTCTTGGATATTATGGAATAGGAAAATGGCTTCTAATAGAATGATCAGAGAAGGATTCTCAATAAAAAGGAAGACACACCGGACACATAGCTGCATGTGGGGATTAAGGAATGAGAAAATGGCCGGAGTAAACCTCTGAGAAAGAGTCTTGCTGAAGATACATACATACATACATACATACATACATACATACATACATACATACATATATATATATATATATATATATTCAGTGCACACACACACACACACACACACACACATGCACACACATATATAAAATGCTGTAACTCAGGGTTTTCCTTCCTCAGCTTCCCATGAGCTATAATTACCACAGTGCCTCATGCCATTCAGTTCTCAAAGTGATATAAACTCCCACTTACTTATATGAAGATTGCAAAATTAGTTTAGTGGTCCAGAAGGAGCCTGAAATGCAGCCAACCAAGGCAGTTATGGGAAAACATACAACAACAGAACCTCCTTGCCATTTCTGGAGTTGCTTGGAGTGACTCATAGTTCTCAATCCTTGTGCCATATGAACTGGATAAAATGATGGATCTTGGGTTCCAGTCACTGAAACTACAAGGCTGGCATCTGCAATACGTGAGCAGAAATGCTGGGCTCTATGTCATGTCCTTAAGACACTATTCTTCCCATGTCTCTCTTACTCCAATAAAGCTTTTCATAAAAAAGAATCATGAGGTAAATTCCTAATTTTATTTTAAAACTACTCTTACCTGAGTATGTCCAACTTTTATTTAATAATCTTCACCTAAAATGTCAGTTTAAAAGATAATGTGGGACAACTTGCCAAAAAAAAAAAATCTAGTTTGTTATTTTCTATTTATTTTAGAAATTTTAATAATGTAACAATTATGACTCTAAAATTGATTTTTAAAAACCTTTGATTCACAATGTGGAATAAATAAAATGCCACTCAGAAAAAAAATTACCTGAAAATTAGATTCAACTGCATTGAGCGCTTAATGAGTTCTTACCAGCAATGGTGGTGAGTTCATGCATTCTTTCATGTCACAGATCTTGTGTCTGGAATACTGGCTTGTTGCCCTCATTGTCTTTGGAATGTGGAAACTATTAGAGGTTGTTGCTTGTGAAGGAAAACGTGCCACAATGTTTCAGGAAATGCAGGAGGCTCTGAACAATACAGTGGAGAAGTCACATGGATGTCCACGGGCTTCCCCTTTGTAGTTTTTGTTGTTCTTGGTGTGAAGTTGTGAGCTTGGTATTTTATCATTCTCTCAGCTTGTTTTAGGATTGGAAATGGCTTATACAGTATCTGCAGACAGACAGGAGACTGCCCAGCATTGATATTTCCTGCTGGGAGAAAATGCAGGGAGACTATTTTAATAATAGTTTCATGTACAGCGAATGTGATGGGCTTATCTATGGAAACTCAGCTTCAAAAAGTTTGTAGAACATAAAATACCAACGTGAATGATTTCTCTTAGGCTATGCAGCTAGGAACTTCTAAGTTTTTCATCTTACGTCATGTTTCCGAGGTCCGTTAGAAATTAGTTCCTTCATAGATGCATTGCTTTGAATGTCTCCAGTGGGCAGTGCTGAGAGCTGGGGCCCTACAGAGAGTTTGGACCATGACTTCTACACAGGTAGTGATTGAGTCTATGTCACTGTTACTGGAACAGGGTCCTTATTGTGCCAGTGACTTTGCCACAAATGGGAGTTGGGCCTTCTCGTCTTCTCTTGCCCATATGTCACTGCCATGGAATGAGAGAGCCAGGATGTCCTTATCTGGCATGGTTTCTTAGACTTTGAGTTATTCCCCATGCATGGGTGTCTTAGCACACACACGTGAGCGCATACACACACACACACACACACCCACACACACACAGAACTAAACTAATACTCAACTTCACCTGTCCCCAGTCTTCTGGACACCAGGGTCTCTCTTCATTACTCAAAGTCAAGAATCTGCCTTTAAAAAAAAAAAAAAAAGAATCTGCCTTATATTTTTGATTCAAGGCCAATGTTGGGGTTTGAGGTGGGCTGTGGAGTCACTGTAAGCTCACCTGAGATAAACCAGAGAGCTAAGTTACCTAATTCAGAGGGAATGATTAAAGTAATATGCTAACTCTGAAAGAAGTATCTTTAACCACTCCCAAAGCTAGCATATGTGAGAGTCAGAAGCAGGGAGCATGCCCATGCCTCCTCGTCCATTTCCGTCATGGAAAGGCACAGTACTGGAGGGTCTCTAGGACAGCACAGTCATGGAGTCCTCTTACCAGGGGGAGGGACCACAATTATAGGCTCAGGAGGGTTGTGGTCCTGAGATTGTGGAGAAGAGGTGAGCCTAGAGCCAGAAATCTCTAGCTCTGAAACACACTAGGGAAAGGCTCCCATGTTCTCCCATCCCATGCCACATGAAGGAAGCCTACAAAGTCTCCTGATTGCCTCAGTACAGGCCTTAAGGGCACAAAGAACATTTTTATTTTCTTTTATTTCAAGCTATTTAAAAGTCTCAACATAAGGGACACAGAATTGTTAATGGATAAAATGACAATGCCAATTTTAATAAAACAATCGGCAGTTATAATTCACTTGCAGCTAAACCCTAAATTAGTCGTATGTTTTTCTTCATCATCTTGACAAACATGTTCTAAATATAATGGAGTGAGATAGATTTTAAGAGCTATGAGATAAATTTGAGAAAATGGCAAATAAGTAATTTGTCTTATCAGATCAATCCTATGTCCATCCTTAGAGTGAGATACTGGTGTGGATAGTAGGTGAGCGCATACTTAGCAGACTGAGGATGTAATGGAGAACAGAGTAATATATGGGTTTATGCACATTCTTCTTTAATAATCATTGTGAACAGAAACAAAGAAGATTAAAGGATATTATTATAATATATGCAAACATGATTTCAAGCAGATTTAAAATCTAATGAGAACAACACAAGCCTTAAATTAATAGAACATCCTGAACAAAAGTCCCTCGATGGCTGTAAAGCAAGAGGGATTTCACAAACAAGACAAAACATACAATTCATAAAAAGGAAATGAGTGATAAATTGACCATGCTAAAATGAATAAAGTCTTTGGAAAAAAGTACACAATGAATCAAATTTAAGACCGCAGCACAGACTGGCAGGAGATACTAACAATGAACACCGCCACGAACAGTTTAGGAGCCAGGATACATAAGGCTTTCCTCCAAAACAATGAAAAAAGAATAAATAGTCCAATGGAAATTGGGCAAGAGATGAATGAGCCAGTCTAAGAAGGAGAACAGCAAATGCCAATAAACATGGAAAACACTACTTCATCCCCAGCACAGGGGAACAGTGTTCAGCACTGTACAGCTTTTATCTTACAGAGATTAAAACAGACTAAAAACACAAGCCTCATTACTGCATAGGGAGAGGAGGATGGAAAAAAATGCACAAGTATGTTTGGATAAATTTGAAAGTACAAATTTAATTGATATATTTTCAGTGATCTGAAACATAAAAAATCATGATTGCAAACCTATGAGTTTTAAAAACTTCTATTTTTCACATGCACATGTGTGTATGTGTGTGTACACACAAGTGCATGAGGCAGGTTATAGTGACCTCGGTCAGCCCTGGGGATGATATTATGAAAGAAGGGAAGTAGAATATTCTTTTCATTAGAAAATATATTTGGGCAAAATATTACCACATGTTGCATCTGGTTCAGTGAGGGAGGACATTTATTATATATCTCTGTTAATGTATCTGTATACTGCATAAATTAGTGAAATTATTTTTAAGATTAAAATTTAATACAAACACTGGTCATCATTTATATTTCTTTTCCTGTGGTGATGGTGATTTAATAGCATAGTTTGATTTCAGTATGGTTTATCAGTAAGTTCTCTAAACATCTGAGGGAAATAATCTTTACAAATACTAAGCTTATTACTTGTAATTACTTGTTAGTTAAGTGATCGTCTATTCTCCTTAGATACGAAGTTGAGGAGCTCAAGCTGTCAATAAACAAATTGATGCTGAGGAAAAAATATGAGTTATTTCTTATTGAAAGTCGTTTTAAGGACATCTTAAGCATTCTTAAGTACAAGTATCATTGGTGCTTGGATCTTGCAATAAACCTTATTTCCTTTTTTTGGTATCTGTTGTGGCGGTGCCTAGCTAATTATGACATTATGTAAACTGTGGAGCCTATTCTTTCTCAGTCACAGGCAATGCTGATGGAGTGGTCAGTGTTCTGTAGATATGTTACTACTAAAATTTAGATTGTTTTATCTCCCCTGTTTGTATCTCTTAAAAATACTAGACCCCTTAGCCACTCTTGATGAGTTCTGACAGTATCGATTTGGTGGTGTAGATCAGGACACTAACAGTCTCTGAACTTAAACTTTCTCATACAGAACATCAACTAAACACCAGAAACAAAGTGCTCTATGATGGCCCAAACCATAATGATCAAAATTGTGCTAAAGGATTGTCACCAATCTATGGTGATCACAGCATCCAGGGAAGTGGGAAAGACCTTGGAAGCAAGTTGCAAAGCATATTGGGCAAGTCCTGTGCCATGTATCTGTTTATTTTTAGTAGAGAGATGACATTGGGAACACGGGATTAAAACTAACAAGCAGGTGATACTAATGGCTTCTTGGGATGGTTTTAAGTAGCACTTACAATCATGCAGTATTTATGAGATGTTTACAAGAATTTATGGCTCATAATAAGTACTTTAGAAGGTTTTGTTAATCAAATAAATAAATTCTCACGTACATTTTATAGAGTGTAATTTTTCTTGAACCTGAATCATATTCATAATTGTGAGTCTGAACCATCCCAAACCTGATGCAATATCAAGTTGACTTAATGTGCTATGTAAAAATGAGTAATTGATAAACAAATTGCTCTAATGGACATGCTTATGTCTGCCATCACTTGCAAACAACAGCAAAGCAAACCTCTCCCGGGCATATGACTTAGACAACTACAAATGACGACTGGAAAAGTAGGTGACATTATTACAGAGTGTTGGGTTATTTACAAAGATCTAATCTCAGTCTTGTTCTCCGTGATTCAAAGCCCACCCTCATGGTCTGAAGTAGATATACAACCATGGATTATTTTACATACGTTTTTGCTCTTATACTTAATAAACTAAATACATTTAGAATAGGTATAGATTCATGGAAATGTCAAGAATGTTACTAACCTTCCAGACCCCCAGCACCTTGACTCTATTTTATCACAATTGTGGGATATTTAGTCAATGACCCAGAGAGAACCTCACAGTCCAAAGTTCATGCCTTGCTGGAATTGCATTATTTTTATACCTGCTTTCTCTTTTCTGTGTCAAGATACCATGTTATGTTACAAATATAAAATGTTGCTCAGAGGCTCTTATTTTGAATGTTTTGTCCCTGTCGTGTGACAGACACAACTTTAAAAGTCATGGAAATAGTAGAGAAAAAAAAAAAACATTAAAAGTCACGGAAACTTTCAGTGGTGGGACCTGGCTGATGGAAATGGATTACTAGGAAATGGCTTCTGGTTTCTGGCCCACTCTTTCTGACTTCCATTCTGCTATTGCTTCATGATTAGGCTCTCAATCTTGTAGCTATCATCCTTTTTTTGTACCATGTCTTCCTTTTTGTGGTGATCTTTCTGAAACCATGAGCTAAAATAATCCACTGTTCACTTCAGCTGCTCTTGTCAGATATTCCATCTGGCAAGTGGCAAAAAAGTAACCAATACTTCATGGTACATCTGCCCACAGCATCTTCTTAGGAAACTCTGGGTATAATGGCACATCTTCACGCACTTTCTCCTTAAGCATTCCCAGCCAACGATGGCCTCTGAGACTGTCCTTTTTAGTGACCCTTACAGCAGAGATAATTCCAACAAGCATTTTATACAACAGCTTTCCTTGGTTAACTTTAAATTCTCTCTCTAATAGATTTGGGAAACAGAGGTGGTAGAGTTGAGGAAACCCAGAGACACCATCCTCCACCAATTACATTGAGGATATGTATGAAGAACATGTTTATTGCTAAAGATATTAAGCTCTACCATAAGGCCGAGGTAGTGTCAGATCTCTCACATGAACTTATTCCTTCTGTTCCTTTTTCATACCATATGATTTTAAACAACATCAAACTATAACCTAACTCAAGGAGAGGCAAGTTGACCTTTACGAGAGTTGCTGTGTTAATCACAGTTCTCTAGAGTAACAGAGCTGAAATACACAGGAATTTATTAGAATGCCTTGTGTGGTGTTCCAGGTAGACCCCACACTGAGCTGTTACCAATAGAAAGTCCAAGAATCCAATAGCTGTTCAGTTGACAAGGCTCAGTGTCTCATCTCGTCTTCAGTACATGCTTGAATCCCAAAGAAGTAGGCATTAATGCCAAGAAAGGAATAGACATGCCAGTGAGAGCTAGCACAAGCAGACAAAGAGCAAAAGCTTCTTTCTTCCGTGTTCTTTATATTAGATAGACTACCACCAGAAAGTGTGACCTACATTAAAGGTAGATCTTCAAACCTCAAAATATTTTATTTAAAAGTGGATCTCTTCTCCCTTAAAAAGGATTTAACTAAGAAAATTCCCCATAGGTGTACTTACCATTTGGATTTCTGTTAATTCCATATGTAGTCATGTTGACAACCGCCATGGTTGCCTCTTATTTGTCTATTTAGTATCCATCTTTCCATACTCAAAATATGTATTTTTTATTTCAGGTTATAGCTCTGTACCACAGTATCAATTTATTTATCTAATAATTGCTTTACATATCCAAAATCATGAGTGCTTTATATTTCAGGTTACAGCTCCATATATATTATTTAATAATTTATTTACTATGTATCTATTTATTTATTTTCATAAATACTTGTTTTATAACTTATGTTATTCAATACTACAGTATATATTCTGTTGTTCTAGTTGTTTTAGTTCAACTGTTGTTACTTTTTTCAGTGAATCTTGTTATCAGGTGTGAACCTTCCCTTGCATTAAGGCATCATAGATCCTGTAGAGTAATCATATGCATCTTGTTTTTCAGTACAAAAGTCAATAGTTTCTCAAATAAATGCTTCTTGTTAATGAAGAACTGTATTTTAGTCCCAGTTCTTAGTTCTGGTGTTTTCACTACCCCCTGGGCTTTGGTACCTGTGATCCCTTTTGTGGGCAGAAGCAGAGAATACATTAATATATACTAACATGTAAACATATTTATTTTTGTCTGTTTAATCTTTTCCAAGCTACATATGAGTGGATAGTGAAATTTTTCTATCTCACCAAGTACCATATGATTTATTCCAACCTAGTTAGAATCCTGGTTACCATTATCCACAAAATCTCATTTATTTGTGCAGTCCTGGTACTACACAGTAACACAATTACTACACAGTAATACAATTACTACACAGTAATGCAAATTATTGATCAGATAGTACATATGTAATAATCAGTAAAAATATTTATTACATTTATGTGACATGTTAAAATGGCAAAACTGTGGAAAAAAGTTTTGTCAGGACAAACATATTAGTAATCCTAGGCAAAAATATTATATAGAGGTTTCTGTACATAAAAAAGTTTGAAAATAAATATAATTAAAACTGGGATGTGAAAATGCAGACTAGCATGATTGTATTGAGCTTTATAAGACACTGCTAAATTATCTAGGAAAGGATTTGGCCTGTTTCACATTTTTTAATCTAACTATGAATAAGTATTCCTATTGCCTCACATCTACGTTAAGGTTTGATATAGCTACTTTCAATTTCTTCTTAATTTCCGGGCTACCTGTAAGAGTCTCTTTTTGTTTTAATTTGCATTTCCCTAGTGGCTGGTGATAGTGAGCATATTTTCATATGGTCTGCCACATGTTTATATACTTTAGTGATATATCTGTCCAGGCCCATGGCACACTGTCCAACAGAGTTATTTCTTTCCTTATTTTTATTTAGATATTTTGAAATGAACTTTTTATTAGATAAGTGTTTGGTAAAATTTGTTCATAAGCTGTGTCAAGTGCTAATAGTGTCTTTCAAAATGACAGTGTTAAATTTAGCAAGCTCTAAAATCATTTTTACGTTCATAGCTAGCGTTTTGTTGTGTATAGAACTCAGTCACAGTACAGTCTCAAAAGTTGCTTCCTGTGTTTTTCTTCTATAAATTTTATCACTATGGATTTCTTATGCACAACTTTGTGGCTCTTCATCCTTAGACATTAAGCGAATTTAACAAATGTTTCTCTTGAAGCATAATAATTCACATAGCTTTAAAATTAAGTGTTGAACCTGGCTTTCTCTTGCTGGCACTGGGCTCCCTAAATTGTGGCAGCTGAGCATTCAGCACCATGGTCAGAGCCCAAATCCTAGGACCTCTTTAGAAGCTATGCCTGGAAGCCACTGTCTTTTTCTACCTATGCTGGCTTTCTGAAATCAGAGATGTGATGTATGAGCAAAGCGCAGATGGTGGCCTGTGAGCTGCTGATGGTTGCCATGGTTCAACAAGCACAATCTAGTGATGTTCTCTGCTTTCTCTTTTCAGCCATTTGCCTGCAAAGCGAGGCAATTTAGATAATGTTCCTACTCTATTCTTGTAGCTATTTAGAGCACACATTTTACAAAATAGAACTCCCAACTATGTGGAGAAATTAGTCTTGTCGATTTTGTATATGTCAATGTGACATGTATGTGTATGTCACTTGCATGACACTTCTGTGTTACAAAGCACTTGTATCTGCGAGAAACTAATTTTAGGAAAGACATAGAATCATAATCCATGAATGTGTATTTCTTTTTACAAAAATGGTCCAGTATTTGACTATATTCTCCATATGACTCTTGATTATTTGCAGTGCCTGCAATAGTTATTTTTCTGTTGCTATGATAAAATACCATGATCCAATCAAGTTATAGATGAAAAGGATTACTTTGCTTTATAGTTTTAGAGAAAGAATCAATAATGGAAGGAAAGGGATGGCAGCAGGCAGCCAGAACTTAAAGCTGAGACAGTACATATCAACTTCACACAAGGAGCAGAGAGGGCAAGCAGGAAGTGAGATAAGGCTTAAGGTCTACCTCTAGTAATCTACTTCTTCTGGGGCAGTTTCTCCTCACATAGATTCCATAAAGTTCCAAGACAGTGCAAAGAGTAGTGACTGTGGGAAAAATTCTCATTTCCACCACTATATGAAAGTTAGGTGAATGAATAGGGTAATATTCATGCTAGAAACTCCTGGATCCTATAATTTCATGCTATCTCAGAATGCAAAATACATTTAGGAGAACTTTAAAGGTACCCAATATTCTTTAACAATTTCAGCACCATTTAAATGACCAAAATCTCTAGTCTCCTTTGAGAGTCAAGACAATTTCTTATCCATGACCACCCTTTAATATAAAACAAAACAAAAATCAGACTAAATACACCCAATATACATAAAATATATTATCATTCCAAAAGGAGGAATGAGAAGGAGATAAGAAGGGAAGACCAAAAACCAACAATGCAAACACCAAATTGTGTTGATCTATGCCTGATACTCAGGGCTTTAGTTTCAAATGGCAGCCTTGTTTGCTGTTGCTCTCTAGGATCAAACTTCTTTAGCCCTATGTTTCACAGTTGGAAAGCTTATCTGGGTAGCATGGTTCCCTGAAAGCACCCTTCAATTCTTCCAATGCAGAGCAGAACTTTTCTAAATGGACCTTGTCTATTTAACAATCAGAGCTTCTTTTGCAGCACGCATCTTGGAAGTAACATGAAGCTTTCTCATGCAGTTTTTTTTCAAAGGTGCATATTTTGTATTTCTTCTTTACTCACTTGTTCTTTTTTACCACTCTAGATCTTCCTAAGAGTTACCAATAATAACTATACCACAGGCTCAATGTCATGTCTTGAAATTTTCTCTGCCAAAGAAGTTAATTAGTCCACTATTTTAAAAATTTATATCCAGGCAAGTTCTCAGGACACAAGCAGAAGGCAGCCAAATGATTTGGCAAAGTATTGTATGAATGGCCTCTAGTCTAGTTGCTGACAAGGTTCTTAACTTTCCCTGGAAACCTCATGAGCCTTCCACAGTCTGAATTACTCTCAGCAGTACTGTCTTCCAATCTTCTACTAGTATGGCCCATTAAGTTCTGCTTCCACCATTGAACTTCTTCTCTAGTCCAAAATTCTAAAGTCTTCTACCTTCTTCCAAGAAACAAAATAGTCAGGACTTCACAGAAGTACCACCTTCTCGGCACTAACTTCTACACTAATTAGTTTTCGCTTGGCATGGTAAAATGCCAAAGGCAATTTACACAGAGAAGTTTAATTTGGATTACAGTTCCAGAGGGAATCGACAATGGCAGAGGAAACAGGAATGAAAGAGAACCAGAGCAAGAAGGTAAGGTATCACACCTTAACTACATACAGGAAGCAGGGAAAGTAAGAAAGAAGTAGGATAAGATCCAAACATCCCCTTAGTGATGAACTCCCTCCACAAAGGCTGCACCTTGCAAATGAGCTTGTGGAGGGCATCTCGTATTTAAACTGTTACAATACCTACTACAGAATAATGTAAATAGTTGCTATATTGGAGTAAATATTAACCAGAAAAAGTCAGTACATATACAATGTAGACAAAATGACATAATACACATGTATTTTTTTATCCACAGTTGGTTTTATTTGTGAAGTCAGAGCCCAGGAGCGTGGGAGGCTGAATGGTAATCACTGTGCCATTGGTGCTAGAGGCACATGTAGGAGCCTAGCACACCACTTGGAATGCAATGAAGTACTACAGCCAGCTTGGGTTGCTCTTGGAATCATGAATAGTTTACAGCAAGGGAATGAATAAAAGCCAGATGCATGTACAGAAAAACTGGGTTCAGGTAGGCTGCAAAAACCGTAATGGGGCCACACCAACTACTCCAACAACTTCACTGTATTTATTATATACAGCATGGGTGCAGGATTTAGATAGTCTTTATAGGAGGTCTCTGTAGGCTAGCAGCCTCAGGCTGTAGTAATCCCTGGAGGAGGAAGCTGTAGTTGGCAGTTTCTGTATACACCAACCCGTCATACATAAACTTCCACATTTGGATAGGGAATGGCTTTTATTTTTGAGTCTCATCTCAGGGAAAGGCTTTGCTAACTAACGCTCCATGACCTGACTCCTCAGTCCTTGCTGTGGCTGGCTCCTGTCAGTAATATGCATTCACTCGGGAATTGACTTCACTTACTCCTTAGAGCAAAAGCGATCAAGACGGCATGCAGTGTGTACTGAATATTGAGATGTATGCTTCTCATAGTTTAGAATATAAAGGTAAAGATGCATGTCAGCACATACCATTTATTGAATAGGTAAATCTTCAATTTTTATATTTCTATTATTTCCTTTGCAGCACATGAAAAACTCAGCTTATGAGCAAGCGATGATGACTACAAGAACATGTGTGTAATATCGAGTTTATATTTTCTTCCTGTTCAGAAATAAGGCTACCTCCTATTTATTTTTGAGATGACTGGAATGAATGGACAGAAAATTGTATCTTTAATATTTTAACCTAGGAATGAGCATCAATTTCTAGACAGGGAAATATGTTCCCATCCTTAGTTCGTTAATAACTTTAAGATAGACAGTGTCTAGGTTTTGTCTGTTGTATCTTGGCAGAAGAATTACTTTGCAGCTACTAAAGGAAGGGAAGCAACAGGGGGTGTGTAGGATGTCTCTTGTTTCCCCATGGAAAAAATATTTGCCAAGTTTTCCTGACTGTTTTTCCATCATGTCTCTCCCCTGAATTAAGGGTTTGATCTATTACCATTTAACCTCTATTACTATATGATATGCACCTGAACAGCCACTTAAGTACAGCATCCATTTCTTCCTGCACATGTGTAGCAAAACAGGTCATCAAAGCAAAACTCACATGCTTAATTTTGCTCAGTTCCTTTGGACCACCTGCAGTGTATATTTTATATCCTCTATCTCCCCACATTGCCTTCTGTATCCATATTTATTTCTTATTTAAAATTCACCTTTCTGTTTCTGTTAGCTAATTATTTTGTATTTATTTTTTCATTTGATTATCATTTTTAAATTCTACATTTTTAACTTAATTTAAGATTGTCGTTACTTGAGATGCTAATTTTGTTTTCTGTCATTGAACATAGTCATCATAACAAATATGACTTTGTAAAAGCACATGTGTGGCCTGACAGATCTGAAGCCCCCATGTGTCTTCTCATTATGCATCTTAGTATTCTTATTCTTAGTTGACTTATCTGAAGAGTTCTTTAAGGTGTGTGTGTGTTTGAGTGCATGTCTCAGTGTGTGTGTGTGTATGTGTGTGTTGTATTCCTATATGTGTAATGCATGTGCACATGTGAAGAACAGCAGTTATTGTCAAGATTTCTTTCTTAATTGATTTTTTGTCTTATTTTTTGATGCAGAATCTCTCAGTAATCCAAGAACTCAGCTAGACTGGACAGCTAGTGAAATCTCAGGATCCACCTGTCTCTGGTCCCCAGCACTGGTGTTAGAAACATTTCACAGACACATCTGGATTTGATGTAGAGTTCTGATGATTTAAACTCAGACCCATGTGCTCACATAATAGACACTCTGCCCCTTGAGTCCTCTTCCCAGGCTCTTGTAGTTGCTATTGATTTTCTGCTAGGTCTGTAAAGGTATTTGTCTCAAAGGTTACTTTAATCAAGTTTCATGAATTAAGACTATTTGCAACTGACCTATAATAATTATAGTGAAGATTTAAAATCATGTAGGTTTCAAGCTTCAAGCTTCTGTGCTCCGCAGAGGCCAGGATTCAACCTGCATGGCAGAACTACATGCGTTTTGGGACAAGCATTATTAAATATAAGTCAATCTTTCATATGTGTAGAAGAAGCTGAAGATCTGAGGAGGTGAAGAGAGGAATGACAAGACCATGGAGTAAACAATCAGTTCAGTGGTAAGCTGACTATCTCTAGGCACCAAGGGATACCATAAAGGGTCTGCTAATGGATACATGTCCAAAGAGGTGATGCTTTTGTGAGTGTCATGATGACCTTTATCTATACACTCATGTCTTTAATTTCATACATGAGCACTGCATTTGCATCACTCCCACCCTGTGTTCCTCCAATGTTCCCTCCTCCAAAAGTCATCTCTTCTTTAGTTATTATTGTTTTAAGCACACAAACGTACAAATATTTACTTGCCTATAGTATAACCTACCGAGTTCATATAACTGTGCTGATATATATACAGTATTTTTCAGACCATAAGACTCACTTACCGCCTCCTCCCAAAAGTGGGGGAAATTTAGGGTGCGCCTTATAGTCCGATTGCTGTCCATCAGACATCGACAAAAAGGTCACTTACCGATGTCTTCAGTGTGCCAGCCGAGGAAGCGCAGGGTTCAGTGTGTCTGTGGGAACAGGAAGAGCCATTGGCGGTACCACCGAAATCCTTTCTCACACAGAGCTTGGTCTCCCTCCCACCCCCAACCCCCATCTTGCTGATCTGAGCTGAATGCCAATCTTAGCCTGCTGGGTAAGCAGGTTCATGTCAGCTTGCTGCAGGCAGCAGGGCAAGGGGAGTGCAGTAAAATCTGTAGCAATAAGGAAGCTCTCGCTACCATTTGTCTCTCCTTGACTCCATTGGAGCCACACTGCTATGTAGAGATTGTTACTGTGCATATGGGAAAAGACAGAATTGTCCATTCTGCATATGTGAGAAGACAGATCAATTGGAAAAGTGTGGTCCAAACATCCAGGAGGGCTTCTGAAAAAAAATCTGCTTTATTAGTGCTTGGGCAGTTCAGAGCACGTATTAGCAAAACAACAAAAAACAGATTTAAAGAGGTGAAGGGATCATCTACCCCTAATTCCTGGTGGTCTTATCAGCCAGTTTCAACCTATCAATGATTTAGTCAGCAAACCATTTAAAGTCTTTAAGGGAGAAGAGTGGAACAAATGGATGGCTGCTGGGAATCATGATCTGACTCCAACAGGACGAATGAAGAGGCCCACTACCACTCGATGGGTTAAAATATCATGGCAGTCAGTGAAGGAGAAAATCATTGTACAGTCATTCAAAAAATGTGACGCTAGCAATGCCTTAGATGGAACTGAAGATAATATCATACATGAAGATAGAGAAGAAAGTGATACAGGTGATTGTCAGCAACTGAGGTTCCTAAATGCTGACACCAGCAATGATGAGTTTTGGGAGTTTCCAGAAAACTAGAAAAGTGCTTGAGTCTCTAAGTCTTTTCTCTGTTGAGTTAACACTGTTTAATATTATTGTATTTTCTTATATTTTAATAAATATTTTATTATACTAGTACTAATTTGGTTCAGATTTTTTTTTCTTGTTTTACTGCTCTAAAAACTGGGTGCGTCTTATAGTCAGGTGTGACTTATGGTCTGAACAATACAGTATATATTATGGGGAGGGGCAGGGGTGGGGACTGATCACTTGGGATTAAACAATCTATATAGAGGTCTGTCCCTGGAAATGATTAATTCTCACTCTCTCAGCAGGTATTGACCACATGTAGCTCTTCATCCTCTGGTGGAACCACGTGGGATTTCTCCTGTTTTTGTATGTCAATTGGTATCGTCATTATGCTGATCTTGACCAAGCTTCCCCTGTCTTGGTCTTCTGTCCTTTAAATTCTTTCAGCTCCCTCTTCCATGTTTTTCTTAAGCCTTTGTTGTAGGGATTGCATTTAAGATGTATTGTTGTGGCTGGGAACCCCCAGCCATTTATTCTCTGCATTTTAATCAGTTTAAAATTTCTGTAATAGTCTCTCCATACTGCAAAAAGAAGAGATTTTTTTTATTATGGATGAGAGCTATGCTTACCTGTGAGCACAATGATAAGTATGTAGAATACAGAAGAGATTAAATTGGCTTAAAACAGCCATGGAAAGTTCTTCTCTAGGGTCTATGACCTCTCCAGACACAGATAGTTAGCTAGGTTTTCAGTCCCAGGCATCATGTCTCTTCTGTTGAGCAGGGTTCAAATCCAACTAGACAGCTTTTGGATACCCCCAATACAAAAGTGCTATGATTGTACCGTCGTAGAGAACTTACTGGCCCAGGCATTATTATGGGTTGAAATCTTCACTATTGATTGCTTTTCTCTTTTGGCAGCTTACATAGCTCCTTCTTATACTATGACAGGCAGCCTTCAGACAGGAGAGACCCTGTATTAATAAATCACCCCATGCTATTTCTGTGAAGTACTATAGTAAAGTAAATTGTAATAAAAGAGAAATACATGGAAATAAAGAATTAACAAACTAACCAGATTAAGGCCACCATCGAAGTTCTCCTTCCATATCTTTTCTCCAATCACTTCAGCTGACCTAGGAACTTCAACTTATTAAGGAGAAGAGACTCTGAGCACTTAGCCTGAGTGTGCTTCAGTTAGTGAGCCAGACATAGCCCAGCACGAGGTCTGTGTCCAGGTGCTTCCGTAACTTGTCCCCTGTTGTAGAATCCGAGTTACTTCCCATGTCATTGGGTCATACCCCTAAGAGTTCCCCTGGTAGGAATTGCAAACATATTACTTTATTTATGATTTTCACATTTCTCTAATAGTTCAGTCAGGTTTTAGTAGACCAGACAAGCAGGAGATGAGTTTTCCATAACTCTTCATTTGTGCCAGGAAATCTCTGGGTTGGTTACATTTCTGTCTTAGTGTTGATTCTGCCGATTTTTTTTTTTAAATCTGGATGAATCTCTTCAGTGTCAGGTTAGTGAGCCCGAGGTCCTTCCCCGCATGTGTCCAGGACACGGGCTTGCACCTTGCTCAGCGCACTGTTTCTGACATTCTCACATCTGCATCTCTACGGTCCCTGAAACAAAGTCATAGTGAAGAAATGTATCGTCCACCTTTTTACATGTTCCTGAATCTATGCTTGCCCAAATGTGCTTTCCATTTGGTGCACTTGTTAGGAAATTCGATAGTAGAGGCAAAATAGCAGATGTTGGAGCCCAAACTTTTGAGTTTGAACCCTGATTTTACCACCTCACAGTGAAGTGATGCTGTGGAAAATATTTCATGTTTTCTTATAACACACGAGATTCAAAAGTCTGTAAGTATTCCTACCTGCCATCAACAGAAAGTGTAGCTGCTTTGATATCAGTATGGATGCCGTCTGACTATGACGCCATGACTAATTCTTTAGGGAAAGTGGGGTCAGCCCCATGTTGCAAATCCTACTCATTTGTGTTACCCTTGACTTCTGAAATGTTGTTTTTCTCCTGCCTACATGTGTAAATAATTCTTATCATATATGCTGGTACTGACTTTACTTTCTTTATGTAGATTCCCAATTTCTGGGTTTTATATTTTCAACCCATTTTCAAACACTTGGATTCTTCATCGTGAGTATTTCATTATGTTATCTAGTATAACATTTCTAAAACAATATTGCTTTCATTTTACTTATCTGTACAGGAAAATATTAATGTTTTATTAAGTAGGCTATAAGTAGCCTACATTATTACTTAACTGTATGACATTTTGAAAAATATTCCTAAGGTGTAATTTACTTTCAATTGCACTATCCAATGTTTCCCAAATTTTTGATTAAATAGTGCACTTTAAAAAATGAAATATAGGGAGCATCTCAGGTACCTTAGCTGTGGGCGGTGGGGTAGGCATAGACCCTCAGGCAGCCACCAGTCATGAGCCAAGCTAGCCAAGTGCCTGGGAGGCCCCCCAGCATGGAGGCTGGCTTTGCCACAGGTGACCTGTCTTGTCGGGAGACAGAGGCTGAGATGGCCATAGCTCGACTAGGCAGTGGAGCGAAGAGCACCCCTAATGATAGTCCTTCCCATGCCCATAGCCAAAGTGCTGAAGAGAAAGGCTTTGCTGTCAAGAAGGAAGCTGATAGGGAACTGTATGCCTGGGAGCTGTCAGAAGGTCCATCCTGCACATCCATGCAACCGGCTGCTGATCTTTTTAATGAGGACTGGGATTTGGAGCTGAAAGTGGCCCAAGGGAATCCTTAAGATGCCAATGACATCCAGGGGAGCATTTCTCAAAAGATTAAGCCTTGGGTGTGCTGTGCCCGACAAGGAGACATGATGTATAACCCCAGTTGGCACCATCCATGTCCGCTGATATCACATTATTCGAAGATGGTCTTTGAGACAGGACAGTTTGATGATGCTGAAGACTAAAAGTTTTGCTTTCTGCCGTGGGGGAGTTTTTGTGTCCTTCAGATCAAGAGTTGTTTTCTGTGTTTTAAGTGAGATATCCTTTCCAAGGCCTTGTTCCCAGCGGCTCCTCAGGGGGCTACAGACAGATGTTAACGGGGTCCCACGGCCCTCCCATTTTGTTGTTGTTGTTATTGGACTCTGGGGTATACTGGCATTTTTGTCTGTGTCAGAGTCATGTTCTTTATAAATAAAAGTAAGGGGAATTTAAAAAAAAAAAAGAAATGAAATATAACTATTATTCAGAAGAACGCTTTTTATGAGATGACTATTTTAGCTCAATGGATTATTTCTTGAATGAATCTCAGGTTCTTGTAAGTCATTTACACGTCTTCATGTTCCAACATACCTATATAATGGTTTACAATGGGATTCCCCCAAAAAATAAATAAATAAAATAAAATGCCCTTTGTTAAGTACTAAAGGGCGTGTGGAAAGTGCTGAATCTTCTCTCTCTGCCTATAAATATCTTTGTTCACTTGGCAAGTCTCTGTTTAATTTCTTTTTAAGAAATGCACTAATTTGTTTATTCATTTGGTGTGTGTGTGTGTGTGTGTGTGTGTGTGTGTGTGTGTGTATGTGTGGTGCACATGTAGTGGTGCACATGTAGAAGTTAGAGGGAAACTTGCAAGAGTGATGATCTCTCCATCCAAACCTGTGCGTTCCAGGGATAAAACTTAGGTCACCAGGATTGGTGGCAAGTGCTGTTGCCTGTTGAGCCACCTCGCTGCCCACCTTTCAGTTTCTTCATAATATTTAT
The DNA here is from genome assembly GCF_903995435.1 of Acomys russatus. Lineage (NCBI taxonomy): Eukaryota > Metazoa > Chordata > Mammalia > Rodentia > Muridae > Acomys > Acomys russatus. The sequence goes on along the minus strand of NC_067140.1, from coordinate 70,051,128 downwards.
TTCCTCACTTTGTCATTGATGCCAATGCCTTTCATCTGCATTGAGGGGATGACATAAGTGAAGCAGAACTCTTATGAGTGAAGTGGAACACAAAGCAAGCAGTAGATCTCACCTGGCTAGAGGAGGAAGAGAGGTGCTTGCCTCTGCACCTGTGGGTGGCCTGGCATTATTATAGGTCATGAGTAGTGGAAACACACCTGGACAGATGCAGGAAAGAATGAAGACAAGTTAGAATCAGAGGGAAGTTCAAAGCCATATGGAAAAACCAGGAATGCATGCCTTGTTCAGCAGTACCTCCAAACGTGCCCATGAGAAGTTTGTCACCAGATGCCACTGCTGTGGGTTGAATGTAGGTAGTATTCCCCCAAGGCCCACAGGGAGAGACAGTCCAAGGTGGTACTGTTGTGGACCGTTAGGAGATGAGACCTCTAAGGGGATTGTGGGATAATCCATTCTTAGCCCTCTGACCCTCCCTTGTGGATGGATATCTGCATGAATTGCTTCAAAACAAGCTTTCCACCACCCCTCCCACCCTGGCTCTTGTGTGATGAGGTGATACAGCGCGGAGCAGCCTTCACCAAGATTTTACTATACCATTTACTACCAATTTGCAAAGTCATGAGCTAAATAAACTCTCTATCCAGTGAAGGCTGTTCTAATTGTCTTTCTGTTGCTCTGATACCCAATGTGGCTGAAATCAACTTGAGGAGGAGAGGGTCATTTCAGCCTGCAATTGATAGTCCATCATGGAAGAAAGCCAAAGCAGGAAGTCAGGACATACAGCTGAATGAGACATCGTGGAAGGACACTGCTTATGCTGTTTCCTGGCCTACCCTCCAGCTTGCTCAGCTAACTTTCTGCTCAGTGGTGGTCTCCCTCATAGTGGTCTACACTCTCCCATATCAATTGTCAATCAAAGCATTCTCTTACAGACACGGGTCCAAGCCAATCTGATCAAGGACAGCCTTAAGTAGAATTCCTTCTTCCCAGGGTCACATCAAGTTGGCAGTGCTAACTATCATGCTTGTCTTAGGTAGTACTAATGCAGATTGAAAATATTTCCAAATTCCCAATTCAGCACAATTTTGAACTCTGAACTCAGCAACAAGAAATCCATAGGAGCTGTGATGCATAGAGTCAAGCTGGGTAAGCCAACTGCGAGCAAGCCAATAGCAGGACCTATTATTATTCTCAGATTTTCTAACACAAGCCTGTCACCACTCAGGCCAGGGCATAGTTGAAAATGATGTTCCTACTTTGCTGTGCTGAACCAGTAAAATACTGTCTACTACGGAATCATAAATAGCTAAAGAAAAGGAATTAGAAACTCAGGGAGCTGACTGTGTCTTGTTCAAGACTCATGGGTTTAGTTAGAATGGCAAGATGAATGGTTAATTCTGATTCCTAGTTCGTTTATTTTTCTGCTATTTTCTCCCAAGAGGACAATATTTTACAGTGGATTGTGTGTCTCACTGGACTCCCATGTCTCTGGATAATGCAATAAATAGGACACAATTTCATATGTCCATGGAGATAAAAATTCTTTTCTTCAGCCATCACTTCATTTCCTTATCAAACATTGCAAATGAGTGGCCTGGAGTCTAAGTTTTAATTGTTATAGCTGAATTATCAACAAAGCTAAACTTTCATCCAGACACTCACAGTCAGTGATCTCTGACACTGACAAAGGAAATGAGCAAAGCTTTGTTTGGTAGAAAGCCAGAGAATATCTTGTTGCTTAGCCTTTGATCTCTACCCAGTAGGCTCCAGTAGCAACTGCTAGCTACAATTATCAAAAGACTGCAGATATTGACAAATATTCCCCTTGGGGCCAGAGATGGGAGCAGGAATGATTTATCCTTAGTTGAGACTTACTAGTGTAGCAAGCATGTCATACACATGAACCCACACCCTTTTGTCAAGTACTGACTGTACATCAAGAATACTAGATTTCATTCAAGATACAAAAATATTCCATTGTCTAAATGTCACATTTAGACCCTTTCTATTTTTATGTGAAGCTATTTTTTTAAATCTGAGAACTGGATCTATTCATTTGCAAATGTATACAGCAAACAATGAATTCCCCTATGAAAAAAGTAAATGCATTTTGCACTAAATTTTGTGTTTAGATAATTTGTTCCCAGGAAAAATGAACAAAGATCATGAAATAGACCTAAAAATATCCAGGTATCCAACACTAAGGACCTACCTATAAGATGCCCTTTTCCTTTCCCACAGACATATTGAGAAGCATAAAGCCGCATTGCAGGACAAGACAATTGTGATGTCGAGTTGGCAAATACATTCATTGATCCCAAGACCCTTTCTCCTCTAGATGCAACGTTATTTCTCCCTGGTGCAGTTACAATAGGAAAGAGATGTTGAAACCAAGAAAAGAGTTGTTGTCTTAGTTGAAACCATAGACTCCATATTGTTGACCCATAGCCTCCTGACACATAAGAACCAAGAGAATTACCAGCGAAGATGTAAAGTTCTTTATAGGCTCTTAATATTTTTCCATTTTGACATTCCATTGGTATTTTAGTCTTTGGATTTCCTCCTCCCATTTTTTAGCACCCTCCTGTGGCCTCACAGGCCTTCTTAAGTGTGGGGACTCCACACCACAGCACAGGAGATGTTGATAGATCGCTGTTGCCTGCCCCTTCACCACGTCCACCTTCTTTCTCCCATTTGAGTCCAGTATTTTGGCTAAACTGACACTCTGGCTCCCCAGAACCTTCCAACCTTTCTATCTGTTGGTAACTTTGTCTGAAAAGTTTTCCTTTCTCCTAAGATTAGTTCTCTCTTATCTTCAGAACAGTCAAAACATAAAATCTGTGAGGACGCTAAAGAACTGAGTGAGTCTAAGACAAGTCACAGAAAATTGCATTTACGTAAGAACCCAAGGCAATGCTGACAAAGACTATTCCCATACCTGCATTGAAAAATACTCATTTAAAATTATTTTTTAATTGAAAATAAACATTTATATAATATGTTCCCCCAAGCCTTAGGGGGATTCCCTTCTAAGAAGAAAGCTGCTTGCCCTTAGTTCGTGGCCAGCTCTTCGCCTTTTCCTACTCAGTCACTGCTGTTACTCTACAGCAGTGATTCTGAGCCTTCCTAAGGCTGAGACCCTTTAATGGAGTTCACAAGGCTGTGCCAAGCACAAAATTATTTCGTTTCTACTTCATAACTGCAACTTTGCTACTCTTGCGCATTATAATGCAAGTATCATTCTTTTCTGATCATCTTAAGCCACTCTAGTGAAAAATAGTTCTATCCCCAGAGGCTGGCAGCTCACAGGTTGAGAACCACTGCTCTAAGGACATCCAGAATTCATTGTTGGATTAAGACAAAGTTTTAACATGCTGAATTTAGACCTGTTTCTTCAATTTTTACTTGTCACGTTTGAGACTTGCTGTCTCCTTTCATTGAAGCCCATGATGCTTTCCCCCAGGCTAAATGAAAAATTCCTTTGTTTTCCTCTAGTGTCTCATCCAAGCTCTAGACAGACTTCACAGCTCGTAGGCTTCAGATGCAAGCTCTACCTAAGAGAGCCCTCATCTTGGCACCAGCTGCCATGTCTATCTCATCAGAGAACAGAGCTCTACAGGGCATCAGGCTGTATTTTATGCCTTTATTTATTTTTTGTTCCCCCACCATTCATGTAGCCTCCCTGGAGAAAGCAGCTTTGCTGTTACTGCTCCAGGACCACAGTAATGCTGAGACATCACTAGGCGCTCAATACACATTAAGACAGTAGTTTTCAGTACTTTAAAATACACTGCACTTCATATATGTTTTCATGAATTTAGAATAATTTTAAGCTCCAATAGGTCTTTCAGAATCTCATATAGTGGCTAGCACATCAAATATAAACCATCACTGGCTGAGTGAATTATTATATTTTAAATATTTTTTGATAGTTTTTTTATTAATTTATTCTTTTTTTTCATGTTTTTCTTTATTTTATTTTATTTTATTTTATTTATTTATTTTTATTAATTTATTCTTGTTACATCTCAATGTTTCTCCCATCCCTTGTATCCTCCCATTCCTCCCCCCCCCCATTTTCCCATTATTCCCCTCCCCTATGACTGTTCCTGAGGGGGATTACCTCCCCCTGTATATTCTCATAGGGTATCAAGTCTCTTCTTGGCTACTTGCTGTCCTTCCTCTGAGTGCCACCAGGTCTCCCCCTCCAGGGGACATGGTCAAATGTGAGGCACCAGAGTACGTGAGAAAGTCGTATCACACTCTCCACTCAACTGTGGAGAATATTCTGACCATTGGCTAGATCTGGAAATGTTACATCTCAATGTTTATCCCATCCCTTGTATCCTCCCATTCCTCCCGCCTCCTCCCCCCATTTTCCCATTATTCCCCTCCCCTATGACTATTCCTGAGGGGGATTACCTCCCCCTGTATATGCTCATAAGGTCCCGCTCAAACTAAGGCACCAGCCAAGGACAATACAGGCGGTAAACTTTAAACCCCTTCCCAGATCTAGCCAATGGTCAGAACATTCTCCACAGTTGAGTGGAGAGTGTGATATGACTTTCTCACGTACTCTGGTGCCTCACATTTGACCATGTCCCCTGGAGGGGGAGACCTGGTGGCACTCAGAGGAAGGACAGCAGGTTGCCAAGAAGAGACTTAATATATTTTAAATATTTTTTATTACTACTATTAGGAGATTAGTTGATGTGTCATGTCTTTGATAAACGATTTCTGTTTTTGTTTTTTTGTTTTTTTTTTTTTTTCAGTAGTACAAAGATGGCTGAGATGAAGCTGATGTCATTCTGGCAAAGGCTTGCTTTTTAAGATGTGACCTATGAGGTGGTCTTTATGAAGGTGGAAGAGTAACACTTCTGTTTCATGCAACCGAGCAAAACCTGAACGCTGAGTTTTGGAAGTAGATGGCTAAGATGAGGCCAGAAATACTACCCAAAACCATCCATGGCCCTTACGCTCCAGGAAGAGTCTGAATTCAGACTGTCTACCAACTAGTCTTAACGGAAAAGTTCCAGGAAGATATCCCCAGGTGGAATCGTCTAAACTGTGACTCGCGTGTCATGTCGCTACTCTGTAAGCTGTAACTGAGGTCCTGGAACGGTTTGGCAACATGCAGCCTCTAAAGCAGGGGAAAGCTCCTATTTCTCTCCTACACTGAGACTCACAAGTGCAAAATCTTTTTGCATTAGACACAGTACCAGTTGTCACCTCAGTCTGGCTTTGCCATTAAGACTTTCGAGGAGTATATAAGTGCAATGGGCCCTGCCTGGGTCTGCCGTGGCTTTTCGCCTTGCTGTGTTGTATAGCAAAATATGCTTAATTTAACCATGGGGGGAAATTAGACCTTTGTAAATTCATAAAAGCAGGAAGCATCTGGAAAGACCATTTGATCCTCATCTCCCCAGCACACTTCAATACGGCTATTAAGGAGCTGCTTCCGGCACCGCCTGCTGCTTCACCTGACACACTGAGGCTAGTGCCAGGCAAAAGCCAGCAGTGCGCTCTGCAGGTAGACGTTAGCTTTTGGGGTGTTCTCCTTGGTGGCACACAGTTAGCCTGGCACCTTACATTATGGTATCAGTGCATATTCTTCTCCCACTCTGCAGAGTCCAGACATCAGGACTAAGTCAATAAGAGTATAATTCACGATTCTATTTGATATCAAGCTCATGCCCTCAGTTTTTAAACAACAGTTTGTTTTAAACATAAATTAAATTAATAAGAGCCAATAAAACAGGTACATAACTTGCTTATTTTATCCATCTTTATTAGCACTTCTCTTACTGCAAAAGTTTCAATCAGTTGCTTGTTTAAACACACTTATGTAGTTATTATATACGCACTTCAGGGTGAAAAAAATACGAATAATGACAACCTTACTTTGTTTCCTCTGAATTTTCATTTCATGCTTACCCACACCCCACATTTTCATTCACATATGCATATACATCTCTCCAAGCACTCTTGCATTCATTCTGCACCACACCTGCTGCATTCGTACCTACAGAAGTGGATTTAGACTGATCAAGCCGGCGCAAGTGTACCTTTCTGGGTCTCAAAGACTCCTACGAAGAAAAATTTTTAACTGGAAAAAAAAATTTTGTCAAAGTTGTGAAAGGAAACTTGAGGCTAATTGTTGTTCATTTTGGGACATGAGACATAATATTTACTGCTACTGCCATCAAAACCATGGCAGGCTTTGGCGTGTGTCTGGGATGGAAACTATTCATATCATGGGGGGAAAGTTCCAAGCTTATGTTTTCAACCTTCCTACTGCTTTTATCCTTTAATAAAGCTTCTTGTATTTTGGTGACCACCCACCCATAAAATTACTTTTGTTGCTATATTATAATTGTAGTTTTGCTCTAGTTATAAGTGTAAATAAATGTTTTCCAATGCCCTTAGATGCCCTTATGAAATGATCACATGACCCCTTAAGAGGTTGCAACCCTCAAGATGAGATCTGCTGATATAAAAGCTATTGCCCCAATTCTCACTAAACTTTTGTTATTCTTATCAGATGGGGGAAGGACTGGGAATTGAACCCTGGACCTCATGAATGCTAGGCAAGCACTTTACCATAGAGCTATAAACTCTTCTCTTTATTGTGTCAATTCTTATTCCTTGCTTTCTGCCAGAAAATTGAATAGTTTCCTATTGGGGGACTTGGGAACTGTGTAAATGGGACAGATGAACTAAGAAGGTTGACTAAACAAATACAATACTGTGTCTAATCTAAGCTTCTAGGATAATAGTTCTCAACCTGTGGGTTGCAACCCCTTAGGGGGTTGCATATCAGATAGTTACATTATGATTCATAACGGTAGCAAAATTATACTTATGAAATAGCAACAAGAATAATCTTATGGTTGGGGGTTACCACAACAAGAGGAACTGTTCCAGCTTTAGGGAGGTTGAAAACCACTATCCTGGGAGCACAACGTTTAGAACAAACTATGCAGAAGAAGACAAGCAATGCTCACAGTATTCATAATTCAAGGGCTTTTGTGCAGGGCTCTGATTCTTCTTCTTCTTCTTCTTCTTCTTCTTCTTCTTCTTCTTCTTCTTCTTCTTCTTCTTCTTCTTCTTCTTCTTCTTCCTCTTCTTCTTCCTCTTCTTCTTCCTCTTCTTCTTTTTCCTCTTCTTCTTCCTCTTCTTCTTTCTCTTCTTCCTCTTCCTCTTCTTCTTCTTCTACTACTACCACCACTACTTCTTCTTATTCTTCTCTTTTAGTTCTATGATAACACAATAGATAAGTCTTATCTCCTTTACACAAAGGAATAGATGCTTCTTCCAATACCCAATGACAACTAATGATGTACTGGTTTCAGTTTTAAAGCCTTGCATACTGATTACCTGTTTACTGCAAGAACTGGAAAACTAGATGATTGAAATTTTGTTTGCTTGGTTCCTGAAACAGCTGAGAAGCTTAACAGCATAGACAAATGAAGAAATCCTAGAATTATTAGATTTTCTTGATTTACTCTATGTATAAATATAATAATTTCCTTGGTCACCTTTAAATAATGACCAAAGATGACTGAGTCCTCAGCACTGCAAATGTTTTGTTCTTATTCCATAATGCATATGATTCTTATTTAATGAGTCTTGAACATTAGATTCCTACTTCCAGATGCATAAAAGGGTACCATTTCTATTTATGTATAACTCAACAAATTCTGAAATTCTCTATTTGCAAGTAAATAATTTACTTAAGTCAATGGGAAAAATTGAGTGGTTTGCAAGTGTTTACAAATGAAAAATTAGTGTTGTTTGTGAAGAATTATTTAGTGGCGATTGGGTTCATGAGCTTTACTCTTCTGCTAAACTGGGACTCTATATGGAAATGTGGGCGATCACACCTTACTCAACACTCCTTTTGGCTATTCAATCGACTTGCACTCTGGTTGAGAGAAGATTCTATCCTGGGCTGGAAGCACAGTGCCATAGATGAGTGAAAGAGCCCTTTCTGGTATACAGTGCCACCTCCACTCTGTTATGTTAAGGAGTGATGGAATCTGACACACTATATCACAATCCCAGGAGAGTCATATTGCTCAACAGTTGAAAGGTGTAAGAAATGGCTCCAGAGAAGAAAGAATGGGTCAGTTGTTTAGTCAAACAGCAACTCCAAGGTGAGTATTCCTGTTGGGCTCCTAAAAGCTGTTTCCTTCTGCTCTTGGTATTGAATGGAATGCGGGTCATGGAAGCAATACCATCTTCCATTCACACAAACTGAAGCCACAGCTCAGCTTCTTATTTGTCTTCCATTCAAGCAGGACAAACTGCTTTCTCTGCATGGTGTGCTTTCATTGAAACTTGATATTCTGCTGAGGACAAGACTACTCTTTTTCCTTCCTATTCATTCACCAAACATTTCACATCATTTCAGGCACCATTTGGCATCAGGAAGTATACAGGAAAATGAACTAAGTAATAAGAACCGCCTACAATTTTTCACTTGGATCCAGAAATTCCTAAGTTTTTATGTGTATTAGCTCATTTAATATCCCTGAAAAGGAGAAATGCTGTTGTGCCCTCTTTAGAGGTGAGAAGGAGAGGGTAAAGGGGGGTTGGACAGTGTTGGAGCTGAGAGCGGAGCACTGACTAACTCAACTCCTCCATCATTAACTGATGAGTAGCTGTTCAATTTACCACATGGAGCTAAGAGAAAGCAGGACAAGACTTGAAATCATACAACCATGTCCTCCTGGATGAGTAACAGACTAAATGCTGTTTTTAAAGATTCAATGGAGTATGTGGCTGCAACTTATTTTTGTTTATAGGACTTGGTCATCTTTCCTTTCTAAAAGATAGCATACTGGTCTTGAAGATAACCCACCAGTTGAATTTATTAAATTCAAATTAGTAACAATTCCAGATTTTTTTGAAAGATGGAAAATATAACCAAAGTTTAGGGAAAAGTCGGTGACATTTCTGTGTCTGGCAGTGCATGCCCATGAAGATATCTCCTCAAGGGTGAAGAAAAGCTGCTGAATTTGGTTTATCAACAACTCAAGAAGAGTCCCAACATCCAGTGGGCCCCTTTGGAATATAAATGGATGTGCATGTTTTCTCTTGGATTTATCACCACAATTAAAGCTGTCACTTTTGAGTAGGCCTCACACTTTGCATCAGATCCTAACAACTGTGCCAAGTGTCCTAACACTGGAGCTGCAGGCTGTAGCAGCTCTAATTGTTTCTGATGGTTAGTGGCAAACAGGGATGCGGTTTGGGGACCTTGGCAAGACCTCACAGGTGACTCAAAGCACATACTTAGCCTCTTAGGGAAAAAGAAAAGGTGTTATTCTCTTCTGAGAAGCAACTCTGGGCCTGTTACAGAGATACAGTTTAATCACTAGCCCCTAAGCCATACTATAATTTGTACTGCCTGCCTATCATTAACCGGGGGATAGTTAATTCCATCAGGCAATAAAGCTGCATGGACACAGCAACATCCCGCCATCAAATTCATGGGGTATATGTGTGATCATGCTTGAGAAGGTGTTACATGTTTAAGTTACATAAAAGGTGCTCCTAATGCCTATGGTCCCCTCTTTTGTTACACTGCATCATCTCTTCCAGCATGCACCTACAGATGCAAGAGACACAGAAAGAGAAGACTTGGGACTTCTTAATCTGCTTTCGTCATATGCAAGACTTATTCTGCAACACCACAGCCACTCTTGGGAATTGTACATGGCATTGGTAAAGAGAAATCATGCTAGGCATTATGATAACAGCATTAAATCTGGCTGTCGACTTTTTTTTTGGAGGAAGAAATAGTATGTTGTGTAGATAATGTACCATTTTATTTTATCCTGTCATCCATGGGCTGTATAAATGGATGGTCAGTGAGGTGAAAGTATGATTGGGAAATTTCTGTTATGGAAATCTGAGGAGGAGTATGGGATACCACTCCCAGAACACAAAAGGTCCATGGACCAATTTCTGATTATGTGTTAACTCCAGTCAGTGACATCAGAAGATGAAGACTTTAATAATCAAACAAATAAAATAGCCAGTCACCATCCACTAAGTCAAAGAAATAAATGACCAATATGACAAAGACAAAGGCAACGCATGGTTAGGCAATATGAATTTGAACTCTGCAGACTGTCCTGGCGATATCACCTGACAGAATTTAATTTGCTGGCAGCAAGTGCAGCATGGAGACACAGTGTTCCTTGGAGTGGAAAGCCACCATCCTGAAAGCACATCAACTAGCTTAGAACAGTGCTGTCATGGAACAGGAGGTATTTTGAAATAAACACTTTAGATAAAGATTTGTTTTCCCTGCCTGGAGGATTTCAGCCAAAACTATCACCCAAGGGGCAGTAGTTCTTAACCTGTGGGTTATGGCTCATACGGCAAACCTCTATCTCCAAAACTATATACATTAAAATTCATAACAGTAGCAAAATTAGTTATGAAATAGCAATGAAAATAGCTTTATGGATGGGGGTCATCACAACATGAGGAACTGTATTAAAGGGTCACAGAATTAGGAAGGCAGAGAACCACTCATTTATAGGGTGCAGTATTCACTGCTGTGGTTCTGCAGGGCACTGTTTTTGATCCGGAACTCATGTCCCAGAAAATGCAATGCATCAATGACTCTGAGCTCATGAAACCCACTGCTTTTACCATGTCTCTACTCTCCTGGACTGACTTCTCCAGAGCAACGTCAAAACAGCCACCTGAAGCCTCCTCAGCTACATACTGGCTAGAGCACCACCGGGGTGAAATAAGGTTTTCTATGCCTCGCTCTCAATCAGTATCTAATATATGGTTCTATTTCTTTCATAGTGGGTCCAGGGGTTGAGGGATGAGGAAGTGGAAGTGCAAATGAGGAAACCCTCACAAGTATCCCCTAGTCACATTCTGATGACTTTAGGCTATGGCCAGTACACATCTCAGACTGAATTGGAGGAAAGTTTCCTTCTACCCAAGAAAGTAGTAACTGTGATTCCACTTGACTAGAACTGGCCAACAGTGTTTGTTCATTTTATTCTCTTGATTCTAGTCATTCTAGTAGGTTAACAATGATGCCTCCTTGTTGTTCCCATTTATGTTTCTTTCAAAATTAATGATGCTAAACATTTTATCATAGACGAACTGGGCGTTTATATGGCTTCCTTTGATTGATACTGTTCTTTGTCTTCACAATTGTTTTGTTGTTTGGATTCGGTTTGATTCTTGTTTTTGCTATGGATTTTTTTCTTTGAATATATGTTCTCAGTATTAAAAGTCTGTAGGTTAAGTACCAGCCAATATTTTATTCCATTCTGACAGTATTTATTCATGATTGATTGGGTTTTTTTTTCATGTGCTTCTTAGTTTGATGTAAATCTACTTGTGTGTGTTTTTTTTTTTCTTAAGGTGTACATACTGTATTACATAGTTTAAAACAACCATTTCTAAAACCAATGTGTAAGAAAAGATAATTTCTCTGGTTTTCCTCTGATATTTTTATAACATCAATCTGATGCTTAGTCTTTTATCCATTTTGAGTTGATTTTATTATATAGTGTAGGAAAATGATTCATGTTTATTTATCTTGTGAATATCTGTTTTTACAATCCCCTTTATAGAAAAGGCTACACATCCCTATTTTGTGCCCTGGCACTTGTATAAACAGCTCATTTCCATGTGTGCAATAAATATTGTTTGTGCTCTCTATTCTGTTCTACTGGTTAATATGCCTGCCTTTAATTAATTAGTTCTTGTTTTGATTATTATGGACTTGAAAATATTTTTGAAATTAGAGACTATACAGTCTCTGGATTATTTCTCTTTCAGAAAATGTTTTTGATAATCAAAATTATTGACTAGTTTCATTTTCCTTTGGTTCCCTGTGATAGGAAATTATATTGTGGGAAAATGATACTGAAAAAAAATTGCTTGAATCTGAGGTACTGATGGTAATGCACACAGTCAGCAATATTAGCTCTTCCACAAAGATCATGTTTTTGTTTTTCAGTCATTTGTATCTTTTAAAATAATGTTGAAGTTATCTGTATAGTATTTGACTGAATTGAACTCCAAGATGGCTCGATCATACAACTAGGGCTTAATGGGGCAGTTGACTCAGTAGTTGGCTATGGTGCTAACCAGGGCTCCTGCATACGGCTTCTCCAGTATTTTAATATCACAGGAGCCAGATGTTTCTTATGGTGACACCCTCAGAACATGCAGGATGTGGAATTGCCACAGATCTTTTTCTGACTTGGCTACAAAGGTGATTTTTATATCATTTCCACTTTTTTAAAAACCACAAATACATCACTAAGAAGCAGTTTCAAGGGAAGAAGAAAAATTATCTCTTCCTTTGCAAGAATTCAGAGACTTTGTCCATATGTTTAAAAAAAATATCATGCAAAATAATCTGGAGGCCAGGTTTCTCTAAGTGGTATAAAATAATAATGTGGGCTTTGAAATGAGATCAGGTTTAAATCTTTCTTTCACTCCTAATTGTATGGCCTTACCTGCATTAATAAAGGCCTGGTGGTTCCTTGGCCTTCTCTTCCACTGATATGTACATGGAGAAGCTATCTGTATGTGATCTCTGTCATGGTATCCAAGGCTCAGTTAACACCAAAAGAAGCATTCACACTTCCACCATTAATTCATCCACCTTGGGGATTTATTGAGTATAATTCAAAGCCACTTTAGTACCTAAATTATAGTTTGCTTTTTTCCTTAAGAGACAATAGACACCCTTTGAATTTATGTAATTATACCAAGAGAAAACAAACAATAGTTCAATCAGAAATGGTAAGAACTACTGGGGGCCTGTCAGTCTCTCTTTTCTGGTTTCACTGTATAATGTTAGGCAGATACTTATATGATAGTTAACCCAGCACTCTAACCTCTGTGGTCAAATCAGAATTTTTGGTTGTTGTATTCTCATGGGACTTTCTTCTTTTCTATGGCTTAGAGGAAAGTAAGTTCATTATATTTAGTCAAAAGTTTTATTGAAGTGAGATAAAGAAAAATCTGTTATTTGGAATCACACAAAGAGCTTAACTGAATGAATAAATCTAATTAAAAGAACAAGAGCATGTAAAAGACACAAGCCAGGGACACTCTTGACATGGTACAAAATGGCCCATGTGGAAATCATTCCTACTGAAACTTTTCACATGCTTATGTGAAAACAATCTTCTGCAGAGATTCAGGAGGCATGCCTGCAGTCTCTGAGCCCTGCCTCTGTGCAACTGTCAATTGGAGAAGTTAACCTCTCTGTTGTTTTGATGAGACAAAGATAAAAATCGAATCCCTGGTGATTTTATGGGAGCACAAGCTGCCTGTGTCTTTGGCTATCTCTTACACTCATTTGCTCTTGAGACATACTTGATTGAAAGCAGATGCTGTCCCCTTGGCTCGGCCCACTGAATACATGTTTCTCAGAGAACACCATGGTTAACAAGAGGTACATACCCAGGGATAATTTTTCTGTCCATCATAAAAGACAGACAGACAAACAGACACTTGATTTTTCTGAAGGCTTTCCCAGAGTCTAACTTAATAAACAATAGGTGTCCACATATCACCGTATGAGAGGGTGTGTCCTCCAACTCCTCAAAAGGTCATTGCATTTCTCTGAAGTGCCACAGTGGCTTTCCACTCTTGTCCTGAAATTTTAAGAGGTAGTTATAAAATCTGAATTTCCAGCTTCTGGCTCTTCCTATAATGACAAATAAGTGTATTTTACAACTGTTTGCTGACTATGCCTTGGGCTATTTTCTGAGCAGATGGAACCCAGCCTTGAGAAATGGGAAATAGTTTCCTTGTTTCCCTATGGGAAGGGAAAGTGGGGAATTTTCAGTGGGTCAGCATAGTTAAGCAGGCACGGGTTTGTTTGGAATAACAAAATTTATTCAGCTTCCATTAAGAATATTTCATTATAAATGATTACACTAAGCTTATTTAATTTCATCTTCTTGAGCTTTATCACAGCAACAAGCTCAACCACGTGCATTTTGTTAAGGAGACCATTGCACTGTGAAGGGGGAAAACACTTAACAGGATTGATCTGGCTTGCGTGGGAGACAGGAATTAACAATAATCGAGCATGTTCTGCAGTATCAGTTCCCATCATTCCATTAGAGTTGAAACATAAGTAGGTGTTTCAAAAAATGAGTTCATAGTAAAGAATTAACTGGTTCTAATAGATGGCCACACCCTATTTAGGAGCTAATGCCAGAAGTAGGCAAACAATTTGTCTTACTATTGAGCTAAATGTTTAAATATGTAAGAAATAAGATTATGAAGGTTGACTGCTGACAAGTGGCTACACTATGAATTTATATCAATTTTCCTCAGCAGCCCATAAAGGCTTAATGATACAGACACTTTCCCTTTGAAGATGAAAAATGATCTTTGTGGTTCTTGAAATCCATATTCAGATCATTTTGAAATAAGATTTTTTTTTTATATTTCTGCCTGAAAAACTAATTCATTTGTAACAGAAAATTCCAGATGCAACAAAATAAAAGCTGAGAGTCTAAATATCACAAATAGCCCTGCCCTAGAGATGGCATCACTATTTACATACTGGCATATCACCCACCAGATGTATTTTTAATATGTGAAAATAATTTTATTGAGTTGTTAAAAAGCATATCATACCTATAGAAAGTGAATAAATGATACATATTATTGAAGCAGTATCTGAAAACTAAATAGAATCCTTGATCTCCACATTTACCTACATTAAGCCAACTGCCTTGATTTTTAAAACATTTTTTAAATTAAAATATATTTACATAACTTTTCCATTCTATCCTCCCTCTAGCACATTCCTGGCACCCTTCATCAAACTCTTCCCATGCCCCCAACACTGAAATTGATAGTCCCCTCTCTCCTCGACTTTTATCGTTTTACACACAGAGACACCTGTAGACACATCTACACACACACACACACACACACACACACACACAAATGTATATGCATGTACAAATATATAAATAAACCTGATAGGTCTGGTGTGTGTGTGTGTGTGTGTGTGTGTGTGTGTGTGTGTGTGTGTGTGTGTGTGTGTGAGTGTATGTGTGTTTACACGGTTTCAGGGCTGACTACTTCATATTAAATAATCAATAAGGGGGTTCATCTCTGGGGAGGCTAAGTCTCTCTGTCTGTGCAGTCATTAGCTGTCTGTACTTCATTGTCTAGAAGTGGGAGCCTATTGTCTTCCTTCTGTGTTACCATCTCTATGGATACTGCCATTGTCTCTGTCAGATTTATGCACCATTTTTAAGAAAGAATTTTTTCAGAGCATAGTTCCTGGTATTCTGACTCTAACAGTCTTTCTGCTCTCTCTTCAGTGATTTTCCCTAAGCATTAGATGCAAGAGTTGTGATACAGATGCATCCACTGGGAATAGGCTCCCTATGATTGGCTAATCTCAGACATTGTGTCCAATGGGGTTTTCTCTGATCATCTCCATTTGTTCTAAATAAAATCTTCTTTGATGAGGGGTGGTAGCTACACTTCTCTGGGGTCATAGCATAAGATTTAGACTGTACTAGGGGATTATGTCAGTCTAGCAAAGTGCTGGTAGTACATTCTTTTCTAGGACCCATGACTTCATTAGCCTTGGGAAGTTAGGTTTCTAGTACCAAGCAGAACTTCCCTGCCAGGGAATGGGCCTTAAATCCAAGTAGACATCTCTTAGGTCACCACCAAATTGTGAGTGCTACTTACTGAACCTATAGGGCTATCTTACCATGCTGGCCATTGTTTCATAGGTGTTGGCAGCTGAGTAAGCCTATTAACTGCTCGCCTCCATTAGCAGCTTGATCTTTTTTTATGGTAACAAGGAAGCCTGATTTCAAGATGATGGCTTTCAGTGGGGATCCACCTTCAGTCATTTGAATCTGGGGTCCTAAGTGTGAGGCTTATCTCAACTTCTGAGAATGAACCTCCTACCTGCTACTGGGATGATTATTATGGTACTTTAAACTCTCCTCTCCTCTGCCTCCTCCTCCTCCTCCTCCTAATTCTTCTTCTTCTTCTTCTTCTTCTTCTTCTTCTTCTTCTTCTTCTTCTTCTTCTTCTTCTTCTTCTTCTTCTCTCTCTCTCTCTCTCTCTCTCTCTCTCTCTCTCTCTCTCTCTCTCTCTCTCTCTCTCTCCATTCATACACAGTATACATACATTATGCATATAATTATTTGTTATTTGTACTTTGTCCCCCTTCGTCTTCCTTACTGACCTCCTTCCTCTTCCCAGTTGCAACTCGCCCCCATATTTTCCATATCCACTTCATGCCTAACCTGTATTCTATACCCTTGATCATTTACTTTAAATGGACCTTCAAAACCCTTTCTGTTTTGCCATATTTTCCTGCCCAACCCATTGCCTCTTTTAAACCTTTGCCCTTGAACTTTGCAACTCCCTCCATGCTTTCCCCAATCTTTGAGCAGAAGTCTGATCCTCACCCTTCATATAGAATGTAATCTGACCAGAAGTGAGTCCCATCATTAAGTTTCTACTGTCAAGCAGAAGCTTGAGGTGTACTTGCACATGTATGCACACAATCTCGGCTCATTCATCTCTGAAAATAGAGAAGCTGGCCTGACACACACCACATTTAAGGTTTGTTTTGGTCTGACTTTGGAGGATACTGCCTCCTCTCTTTGTGCCCCTAATTTCTGTCTTTTCTTTTCAGAGCCCATTTATGCTGATTGGATTCCAAATGTGCTCAACCCTTTTGGCCCTGTAAATTTTCTTCCTCTTAAATGTCATTTACTGAGCTCATCTACTCAAATCTGTTCCTTCTCTTGCTGTGTTTCACATTCTTTTCTCTGGGTTTGTTCTATTTCTCCATTTTTATTTTCTTGGGTTTTTCTCCCCAGCTTTTTTGCATTTAAAGTTCAAGATCCATCAGTAAGCTTATATATATATATATATATATATATATATGTATATATATATATATATAATCAACTTGGCCTCCTTTCTTTTCTTTTCTTTTCTGGTGTTTTAAAACTCTCTGTCAAATGTCTAGTTGGTAACTTTTATCAAATTTGTAAGAAATAATGAAAGAAATGATGACCTTAATGCTTTGGCAAATGCTTTGGCATTTGTTCCTGACTCCACTTATGCCTGGCTTTCTGTGCCACCAAAGGCACATATCTGTCATAGATAACTTTCATGGGTTTAGTTCATCACAAGACAGATATGTGCATTCATTATTTTAGCCTCACTGTTCGTGCCTGACACTAAGTGTAAGAAAAGTGAAACTGCTCAGCATCCTTTGTTTCTTTAGCTTCCATAGCTGTGTGTATCCTAAGATTACACGTTTATGAAGATCTCATATTAAAAGTCTTCCTTGACATTCAAACTGGGTCAAACCCTATTTTTTTTTTTTTTACTATTTCTTCTTTACTAATGTATCCCTCACTTTGCTATTTTTATTAATGTACCTTTGAAATTTTAAAAATATTGTTGATTTGCATCCTGTCCACCCTTCCCTCTCCCCTCAACAACTACTTCCATGCCTCTGCGTTACCTCTTACATTCTTGAGTTCTTTAATATATAATTATTATATTAATATATAGTTAATACATACATTCAATAGTATATTAAACATATTATAAATAATATATAATAATATATACACATTGTGTGTTTGCATATGGTGTGTGTGTGTGTGTGTGTGTGTGTGTGTGTGTGTGTGTGTAGGTGTATAGAAATACATACTAATAAATCCATTTTGTGTTGCTCTTAGATATGTGTGTTTAAGAATGACCACTTGGGTTTGGATAACTCTTAGGGAGCAGGAACCTCATTCTTTGAGAAAACTGATTCTTCTTCATTCAGCAGTTGCTCTTTATATAATATGATATTTTCCCATTCATGTTGGAATGTCAATAGGTGTTGTTATCTTCAGGTCTTGTTTATGTGACCATTCTGTTGGGATGTCATGGATACAACTCCCATGCCAGGCACAGAAGACATTATCACACAGCAGATATCCTGGTTCTTTGGCTCTTACACTCTTTCTGTTCACCCTTCTGTGTTTTTTTTCCCCTGATCCTTGGTTGTAGAGTTTGTTTTGAAAATGAATCATTTGGGGTTGGGAAACCCAGTTATCTCTTCACTTTCAGAGATTGTGTATTTCTGAAAGTGTCCCTGTATGTTGCAATTTGTTTTGATCAGAGATGCAAGTTACTTATGGATATAAGGATAAGTAGAATGAAACTGGGAAATACACTGGTTTAGGAAAGGGTTCCAGAGCCTGCTCTGGACAATACTGAACAAGTTGCAGACCAGAGACTGAGACTGAGAAATAAAACAACTGAAATAAGAAGGTGACACAAGAAATAGTCAGAAAAACAGGGTAAACTCAAGATGCCTGCAGTCAATGCCACATGACCCCTCCTCAGATTTATTCACCAGTTCAATTTATACACATCTCAGGCATGGGGAAACAGGGCAGAAGGTCACTCTAAGGAGATAATGCTGACATTCTCACGGGGAAAACACTGTAATCTCAATTGACTCTGAACTTTGAGGCCACAGTAAACTTTTTATGATAGTCTGAAGACCTTGATGATATTCTTGGCAGAACTTCTTGCTTAATCATAGTCTCAGCAATCTATGTGATTCTTATGCCATGCTTATGGACAGAGAGCCTTTACAAATGGCTCCCAACAGTTCCCACTTTTTAATTTAAGAAAAGCTAAGGCGCAAAATGACTGAGCCTGTCTTGGGTTGTTATATTCAGGGTATAAGTCTTCCGCATCATTGGTACATGAATTCCATCATTAATGCCCTGTCTTAGGTTGACGTATCCCTAATGGATCTTACCCATCTTTGACTACCAGCCTCTGTTGAGGATTATAGCAATGCTGGCAGATTAACATTGTACACTTCTGCTCAAACTTTCCAGAAGGGGTTTACCATTGCCTTGACCAAAATTGGTTATATACATACGCCAAGTAAAACAATATGCTCAAGGTTATAACCCCTTCCAAAAGAGAGGTAAAAGGTGACCAAGATGGAAGAGTAGCCTTCAGTCTATTTAAAATATCTTTTGCTGCTTTACCTTCAGCAAATCTGAGCAGTTCAGAAATTTTCAAGTCTAAGATTTTTTTTTGATGCAACCATATTAGATCAATAGTAACATTTGCATTATTCCATACTCCCTGTAAGTGAGTTTTAACTAAACTCTAATTATACACACTCTCATTATACACTTTAAAAGTAACACAAATCCAATCATAGTCTTCATGACAGTTTAAGTGAGTTCTAACTTTAACTCCAAGAACTTCATCACTAGAAATTGTACCTCTCATACAATGGATATAACTTCAGCTCTAGCTTAATATCAGTGTCTTCTTGAGTTCCAAGTGCCAAAGTGACATTTTTAGATAATTGATTTACAAAAGAGTCAGTTTGCATGTCTTGAGACAGAGCAATTGCAGCAGTAGTGGTGGTAGCTATAAGTGTAATCAAAGCAGAAATCCCAGCTATAATCAATTCTACCATTCACTGTTGTCTACTTAAAGCATTTTTAGTTCTTCCAAAACTTGTAAGCCCTGTTTATCATACCAAGGTCCTGAAACATAATTGGGACCATAACAAAGGAAGGCTATTGAAGTACCATAACTTGAGTGCTGTTAGGTACCTCAGAAACACAATTAATAATTGTACAGTTAATACAGCTAACATTGAAGTACTCCTTAACAAAACTAATTGTTAAATCTCCCAATAACAAAATATAAGGTAAGTTGACACATGCTTTAACAATTCCCAATAGAGGGAATCAAGGACTGTTGCTTCCATAAGGGTCTTTTCCTTGGCCACTTACCAGCCCCATGGCTGTAGCAAATTTCCACACATACATTTAAGGATGTCCTGAATCCAACCACAGCAGTCCCACAGATAGCCCATTTTCCCAATTGTCCAATTTCATTTGAGGTGATTCTTCAGTACCTCTTATTTGATTACCTGACCAGTCCAATAGAAATCTGATGCATTTAGTCACATTATATTGTAATGGCTTGTCTTCTAGACATCATCTCCAAAATAAAGTTTTGTTGCTATATAGTGTCTCTGGTCCACATAGTAAAAATTTTTTGGAGAAACTTTTCCCTCAATCAGATTACCTTTGGGAAGTAACAGTTGAGCATTGGTACACATTCCTCCACACCCAATAAGAGGCTAATTATAGACTCTAACAAGATGTGTTTTTTGAAAAACAAATGGGCAATGCTTTTCCAAAACCTGAATAATTAAATCTTGATGATTGTTGTGTTTGACCTTATTAAAGGAGAACCTGTGAACAACCACATATTATTCATCAGTATCATGATTTCTCATCCTTCCCAAACTACAGGATGTAAAAGTGGAGGATCTGCAATGTAGGTTGAATAGAGCTCTCCATCAGCCTGCGTCATCTGACACATCAGCGCCATCATCCATAGTATCAGCCATCTTATATTCAGTTCCAGCAAAATGAACCAAGCTTTATGGCAACCACCCAGAATTCTTAGCATTCTGTGGAAAAACACAAACATGCCCTCTTTCCCAAATTAACACCAGCTTGGGGCCATGCCATTTCCTCATAAGAGGATCTTTCAACTTAACCTGAGCACAGTTTTCTGAGTTTTAGTATACCCTAATCTCTCTCCTGCAGAATGACCAAGAGCATGCACATTTTAAAAATTTGAAATAGAAAAAGCATGATATATCTATTATACAGAGGGGAGGGGTATAATTCCCTCTTTTTAATTTTAAGCAATTAAAAATTTAAAGTGTCATGAGCATTTTGCACAATTCCATGGCCTTTGGGGATTATAAGGAATTTCAGTCTTATGACTGATTGAGAATTGAGCACAAAACATTGAAACATTTGGCTTGTATATCCTGTCCCACTATCTGTTTTTGTAGCAGCAGGTATACCAAGTGTAGCCAAACACTTTAGACAATGAGAAACAACATATTTAATGGCTTATCCTGATAGTGCAGTAGCCATTGTAAATCCTGAATAAGCATCTATGGTAACATGCACATATTCTAATTTTCCAAACTCTAGTATATGAGTAACATTCATTTGCCATAATTGATAAGAAATCGAACTCCTAGGATTTATTCCTTTTGAGGAACAGGATGAAATTGTGGACAAGTAGAACATTGTTTAACAGTTTTTCTAGAAGTCTTTTGAGCAATATGAATCTGTTTTCTTGGACTTTGACCATTTTGATGATGCAAAGCATGAGATTTTTGAACAATTCAACCTGAGTAAAATGTACTTGTCTAGTGGCTTGTTTTGTCATGTCATTTCCTTTTACTACGGACCAGGCAAGCCAGAATGACCTTGAATATAACTGATATAACAAGTATGAGTCCTTGCATGTAGACATTTCTGTATTTGAGAGAACAATAATTGTATTTGAATATTAGTAGTCTCAACATATGGAGCTGTTTCTAAAATCTGTAAGGCCAAAGCTATACATTGACTACCGGTGTATAAGTTATAAGAAGCATTAGCCATTATATCAAATGCAGCTGTCACAGCCCTTAATTTAACCACTTGAGTGGATGCTAAATTTTCTCTGAAGCAATAAACAATCTGTGCTTTTTAAGCACATGTTGTAAATAAAATACCTTTATTTTATAAGCTAATAATATATCATAGTTTTTTAAAAGAGTGAAGTCATAGAGCATAACCATAATTTTTTTTTATAAAATAAAACCAAATTTTAACAGTGTTAACAATTTGGTGTCTTTAAGTGGAACCACCACATTAACTTTCATTATTCAGCCCCATTGTGGGTACTGGCCCTGTACTCACTATGTTGAGGCTTTTGGGCTTGTCAGAGTTCAGAGCATATCACTAGGTATTTCAGCAACCATGGGCTTGTTTCCACTTTGATCCAAGCTGGAAACTCCCAGCTATAAGTGCCTGGTTCCAAGGGGACAGAGATAATTTATCAGTTTTTGTGATCTCTTTTTTTGGGGGAATCTTTTATGTGAGTTAGAAAAATGGCCATTAGGTGAAGTTTGGCCTTTTTTCTCAGAATATAAAAGATAAAACAACATTTAAACAATTAAACAAACTTACACTCATAGAAAGAAAATTTGACAGGGAGACCAGAAAACAATCAGTCTGATGGGCAAGACAGAACAACACAGTCTTTAGTCTTTGACAATATATGGCTGAACAGACTCGAGGGAAAATTAGAAGGAGCTATGTTACCACTATCAAGCTGTTCTTGTACTAACTGCTCTGAAACCTGAATTTACATAGGCTTGAGCCGCAGAGCAGAAGGCTTAATTTCATTTTGCTCCAGCACTGAGGCGTCCCTCCCAATGTAGGTTAACTTTTTTCTTTCATGCCTTGGGTATAAACTCTCTCTAACTAAAGCCCACAAACTAAAAGTATTTACAGGAACCTTCTCAGATCTAAGAGTATCATAATGATCTTGCAACTTAACTCCTACCTTTTCCCAAGTTTTCAAGCTTACTGTTCCCTCTTCAGGGAACCATGGACAAACACTTTCTATAAACTCTAAAAGTGTAAACAACTGTTGCTGACTTATCTTTATTCTTCAGGCCTGAGGCATGTTTTTAAGCATATGTACAAACAGCAAGCAACTATTAACTTGGCCCATTATTACTCTCAAGAGATTATTCACCGAACTCTTACCTTTTTATTTTATGTGAACTCAATTTTTTCTTGCCGTGTCCTTCACTGAATCCCCATTGTCTAGGAGGCCCTGTTTGGGCTCCACTTGCCAGAACCAGCTCTGGACAATATCGAACAGGTCCTAGACCAGGGAGTGAGGCTGAGAAATAAAAGAACAGAATAAGAAACTGAGACAAGAAATAGTCGGAAACACAGGATAGACTCAAGAGGGCCTGCAGTCAATAATTCACCAGTTCAATTTATGTACATTTCAGGCATGGGGACCCAACCAGAAGGTCATTCTCAGGAGATAATGCTGACATTCTCATGGGGAAAACAGTGTAATCTCAATCAACTCTCAGCCTTAAGGGCACTGCGTATTTTTTTTCTGATAGTCTGAAGACCTTGAGTATGTACTTGGCAGAACATATTGCTTAATCACGTTTTCAGCAATCTATGTGATTCTTATGCTGTAACAGAGGCCAATGCTTATGGACAGAGAGCATTTACAAATGGTGGTAAATGTGCACAATGCAATTCTAATATTGTAAAGAAAAAAATGAAATAAGGAAGCTTGTAGGGAAATACAGCACTGAGTGAGGAAGCTGAGGCCCAGAAAGAGAAATGCCACACGTTTTCTGGACTTTGTACATTCTGGATCCAAATCTTTAGATCTATTGTACCTACAGAAACTAGGAAAGGTAAAAGTGAACTATGGGTAAGAGAGAGGAGTGGGAGAGAAGGGGCTAACAAAACACATGTGCTCTTGGGGGAGGGGAGCAAATGGGATAAGGGAGCCATTCCTGGAGAGGAAGAGCAACACAGAGGGAGTCAGAGGAAGGAAACATAAATAACATTAAGGATGTCTTAAAAATCATAGGGAAACATAGTATTCTACTAAAAAATATGTATATATGTTAGAGTAGAGTTAGGCACTGTGATAATGACGCTCCCTTGCCAAGAGCCAGAGATTTACAAGATCCCCGAGCACTATGCATGGGTGACCTCCTTTTAAGTAGAGGATTAGGAAAATTGTAGAGGCTCCCCAGGTACCCCAAACTATTGCTGTTGCTTTTTGCTACCTCCTAGAACCAGACACTAATACCTTTATTGAAGATTTCACTTCTGACACAAGAGTGGTGTTCTCTTTTCTAACAGTTTTACAGCTCTAATCTTGCATGGTTGTCACCATTTGACAATTCTTGAGATTCCTGATAGAAGGGTAATCCTTGCCATTGCTCTCCATTCTGACCACAGGATTTGAATAGGAATTAATGATGAAAAAAATCCCAAGAAGAATTTATGCACTAAACAACAGACCTGTTCTTTAGACTTTCATATACATTGACAATCTCTTGTACTTTAACTGAATTATTCTTTACCTTTGAAGTCATGATATTTTTAATTTTTGAGTTTTTATTTTCTTAGGTAAGTATTTCTTTTACATATTTACCAATGTTAAGATTTTATATAATTGTCAAATGTGAGGCACCAGAGTACCTGAGAAAGTCGTATCACACTCTCCACTCAACTGTGGAGAATATTCTGACCATTGGCTAGATCTGGGAAGGGGTTTAAAGTTTACCTCCTGTATTGTCCTTGGCTGGTGCCTTAGTTGTTTTGCATTGTATGTTTTTAATGCTGGTGATTTGAACATTTCTATGACTTTTATACATTCAACCTGTATGAATAGGAAGTTATTTGAGAATATGGTATTATAAGCTTTGATAATTTCTAAAACCCCCTTAATGCTAGTGAGATAAATCTTTGTCCATAATATATGTATGTTATATTTTTCTTAGTCTGTTATCTGCATTTTGCATATATTGTTTTGTAATTATTATTTCTTCATTCAATAGATATTTACTAGAATTCCATTATTTGTCTAAAACAAGTAGAACAGGCATTAATAACAATACATAAGATACTACCTCCATGGGGCTTATACTGAAGTTGTAGATGATGAGCAGGTAGAAAAACAAGAAATGATATAAAATAAAAATAAATAACATAAACAAGACACTGGGTTACATATAATAAATGTTTGTAATATAAATTGGGAAACAGAATGAAGAAGAATCAATAGTTATAAGCTGAAATTTAAAAACAGATTGCCTCAGGAAGTTTCACTCAAAATTCACCCTTCTACCAGATGTGCAGGGAGAAAGCACATATCACAGAGATTAAGGGAAGGTCCAACCAATGCCTGATCCAACCCAAGACCCACTAATGCCATAGAAGACAACCAACCCCTGACACTATTAAGGATACTGCTTTCACACAGGAGTCAAGCAGAGTTGTCCTCTGAGAGGCTCCACCAAGCAGTGTCTAGAAACAGATGCTGAAACTCACATACAGAGTCTTATGGAAAAGTGAGAGAAAGGAAAAAGGGACCTGGAGGGGACAAGAGCTCCATAAAAGGACCAACAGAGCCAACTAACCAGGGACCAGAAGGGCCTGCTGAGACTGAAGCACAACCAAGGACCTTGCATGGACTGGACCTAGGCCCACACAAAGATGTAGCTGATGGGCACTCATGATTCATGTGGGTCTCCTCGTAAGGGGACTAGAGGCTCTCTCTCCTACATGGACTCTCTTGCCAGGTTTTCAATTACTTCTCCCTGGCAGGACTACCTTGCCATGCCACAGGGGAAGAGGACACACTTAGTCCTGATATGACTTGATGAGCTGGCATATATGGGAAGGGGGAAATCACTCCTTTTGAGCAACAGGGGAGGGGATTGGGGAAAGGAAGGGAGGGTGAGATTGGGAAATGAGGAGTGACGGAGTTATGACAAATTTGTAAAGTGAATAAACAAATAGATTTTAAAAAGAAAAAAAGCTGAGTTTTTTGTCTTAACCATTCTGACAGGTATAAGATGGAATCTCAGAATCCTTTGCAGTGATTTGCATTTCCCTGATGACTAAGAACACTGAACATTTCTTTAAATGTTTCTCAGCCATTCTGTAGATCTTTGCTGAGAAAATACAAGTACACATTAGGGCATATAACAAAGGCAGTGTGTGATGGAGGAGGCTGACTTCACAGAGCCTGCAGTTGTCCCAAGCTGTTTTCTTTATGGCCAATTATTATTTATTTATTTATTTCTATAGAGGAACGTCACTATATTTCAATGTTAATAAATTACAAGCTTTGATTCAAATGTATAGCTCAATAGGCTCTAACTAAGCAATAAAGATTTACACATTTTTTAAAAAAAGAGAGAATTCTCTGTTTAGCTCTGTACCTCACTTTTAAATTGGCTTATTTGATTTGGTGGTGTTAATTCCTTGAGTCCTTTATATATTTTTGTTACTAGCCTTTGCCAGATGTAGAGTTGGCGAAGATCTTTTCCCAGTCTGTAGGATGTCACTTTGTTCTGTTGACACTGTCATTTGCCTTATAGAAGCTTTTTAGTTTCATGAGGTCCCATTTATTAATTATTGATCTTAGAGCCTGAGCTATTATTGGTGTTCTGTTCAGGAAGTTGTCTCCTTTGCCAATGCTGTCAAAGCTCTTCCTCATTTTTTCTTCTAACAGATTTAGTGTGTCTGGTTCTATGTTGAGGTCTTTAATCTATTTCAACTTTAGTTTTGTGCTGGGTGATTAATATGGATCTATTTGCATTTTTCTACATGTAGACATATAGTTAGACCAGCACCATTTGTTGGAGATGCTATCTTTTCCCCATTGTATGGGTTTGGCTTCTTTGTCAAAACTCAAGTATCCATAGGTGTGTGGATTATTTCTGGGGTTTCAATTCAATTCCATTGATCAACCAGCCTATTTATATACCAGTACCATGCCATTTTTATTACTGTTGCTCTATAGTACAACTTGAGATGAGGGATGGAGATTCCTTTGTAGGCAAATGGATGGAACTAGAAATGATCATCCTGAGTGAGGTAACCCAGATTCAGAAAGACACACATGGTATATACTCACATATAAGTGGATATTAACCCAACATAGATATCCTCTGAGAGACTCCAACCAATGGGAGATCGGGACATGTGCTAGGGCTTGCTGCTGGACTCCTGGTGGAGTGCTGAGAGTGGTATGGAAGAATGGGCTGATGGAAGGACACAGAGGATTCAGGAGCCCCATAAGGAGACCATCAAGGCTAGTGGATCTGGACCCAAGGGAGCCTACACAAGCTGTTGCAACAACCAAGGACAATGCATACAGTAAACATAGACCTACTCTCCATATCTAGCCAATGGACAGCTCATTCTCCATGGTTGTGGGGAGAGTAAAGACTGCCTCTGACATGACATCTGGGGCCCCTGATTTAATCACTTCCCCTTGGTGGGAAGGCCCAGCGGCACACAGAGGAAGGGGAAGCAGGCTATCTGGATGAGCCCTGATGGACTGTGATCCTATGGTGGGGAAGGAGGTCCCCTTCTGTGAAAGATCTAAAGGAAGGGAGTGGAGCAGAAGAGGGAGGGAGGGTGTGACCAGGAAGATACAAGCAAGGGGATAATGTCTGGGATGTAATGTGAATAAATTGTAATAAATTAAAATTTAAAAAGAAAAATAAGAAAAAATATCAATGACCTTAACCAGCACTGGACTCTGTATGCTATGATACCACCCTGCCAGGCATGTTCTGCCCACCTGTGTAGTAGTGGCAGGACTGTTATGACATAACTGACTAATTTCTGCTAAAATGTGAAGCCTTCCTCTACATGAGGAAATTTCATGCCTGTAATGGTTATTCTGGACAAAAGCTCATGGCTGGAAACATCATGGGTCATAGGGTAGAAGCTGATACTGTAATTTTAGTAATTTTCTCAAATTGTCTTCTAAATATTTATGCTGGTATCCATAGACCTGGACTGTTCTCAAGTTTGGTATTCTCTTTGGTTTTGCTTTGGACAGCAGGCAATGAGTTGATGCACAGCTGGTTAAAGCACTGTAAATAAGAGACTTAGTTCCCTGTTCTCAATGGAATTTTAATTAAATCTCCCACTATTAAGGCCCAGGGAATGTTGTGGGAAAGAAGACAGAAAGAATATAAGAGTTAGAGGGTGGGAAGGAATCTTGTGAAAAGCTGTCTTCTGGCCATGACATGGGTATCAAACTCATGAAATGGTAACAGTGCTAGTCACCTGCACAAGGTCTGCAGAAGATCAACGCCCAGCACAGGAGTGTAGGTGGCCTTTTGTGAGAGCATGGATATTGTTCATGCAGACGAAAAAAGTCAGAATGCACAGGCATGTGGTGAGCATTTGAAAGTTATATTCATAATGTTCTCATTTTCTCTACTCAGTAAAGAGTAAAATGATCATCTAGCAGGAAGATCCATACAGACCAAGAAGAAAGAACAAAGGGGGTTGGATATCACACAGGGATGTGTGAGAGCTGTACAAACTCACAGTATGTGCTTTCCTGGCATGAACCCCCAGCACTGGCTTCTGTCTCTCCAATAGAACAGAATTACGCTTTTAGGCCCCAGATCATGAACATGCTACTTCTGTGCAATGGAATATTAGTTATGTCTAGATTACAACTCAGACATGTTACTATGTCAAACAAAGTCCTATGGTCTGCACCAACCCATCTACACATGTGTATATCCTTGACTATCCCCAGGATTGCACACAGTTCAGGCTCTTAGAGGCATAACTTGTCCTAGTGCCATGCGCATGCTCACTACTGTTTGTTTTTTTCTAGGTAGTTCCTCGTTTCTGGAGAGACCTGGGAATACCATTTCCTCCTCCTGGCTTTTTGAAATGTTGGTCCTGCTCCTTCTGTGCTCCACTAACTTGGGAAACAGACCTTGGAGCTTTGACTCCTGACTTCCTTTTACATTAAAGTTTAGTTCAGTACTTTGCTCTGTCAAATTGTATTATTGTTTAGTGAGTCTTCTCTCTGTAGATCAGATGTCTGTAACTATAGCGACAGCCTCTCCAGTCTCCCTCCCTCGCTCCCTTCCTCTCCCTTTCCTTCTCCCTCTCCCTCCCTCCTCCCTCCCTCTTTCCACCAGTTTTATGTGTTTTTAATTTAAGAACAACAAAAACAGCTGCACAGTGCTAGCATTGGATCTTGGCAATGATAGACATCAAGTTATAATTGGATGAAGAATATGTAATCCAAATTGGATATAATTCAGCATTTCTCTCATATGGAAATGTTGAATGGAAAAAATCTGCAAATAAAGTAACTGGCCTAAATTTTTAGAATACTAACTAACTAACTAACTAACTAACTAACTAACTAACTAACTAACTAAGTAAGTAACTAACTCTGTGTGTGTGTGTGTGTGTGTGTAATAGTATTTATATGTGTATATAATATATATACAATTTGCTTCATTCTTTTCATTCCTGGTGAGGTTTCCTGTGCTTAACTTTGGGTGAATAGTGGAGCTGTTTTTTGTGTGATAATGAGCATTGCATGCTGATCAAGTTAATATAATGAAATATCTATTCTGAGAACTAATGATTTACCACAGAACACACAATACATTCTACCCTTTCAAAGCTGTTTGTCAGAAGTGAGTTTCAAGCCTTTAGTTCATAGGGGAAATTTTATCCTTGTGAGGTCTGCAACTTTGTTGCTTTGTTATTGAAACTTTAAGGAGAAGAATGATTTGCGTAAATGAAGGCAACCATGGGTACTTGCCTAAACATTAAGAACAAGATGAGACTTGACAGCCTATGACCATATCATGGGGGAGGAGGTCCTCCTGGGTCTTAGACCCAGGGGAGGGGAATAGGGTGAAAGTGAGAAGGAGGGAGGAACAGGAGGATACAAATGATGGGATAGCAATTGACCTGTAATCTGAATAAATTAAAAAAAAAAAAAAAAAAAAAGAACAAGTTTGCCCGACCTTTAATGCCAGCACTTGGGAGGCAGAGGCTGTGAGTTCAAGGCCAGCTTGGTCTACAAAATGAGTCCAGGACAGCCAAAGCTACACAGAGAAGCCTTGTCTTGAAAAACAAAACAAAACAAACAAACAAACAAAAAGAACAATTTTGCACAAGGAGATGTGAAACACACACTTGGTAGAAAAGTTCGCATTTGATTGTGAACAGTGCTAGGCACTGCCTCCCATGAAACACAGTGTCTCAAGTCCTCAACCTTTAGCTAAAATAAAAAATTTGACTAGTTTATTTCAACTCTGCGTGGTTAATTGGAGTCCTATGGGCTCAAAGTCTCTCAGACAGTGCAGTTGGAAGTCAGCTCCTGGTTGTGCCTTTCCACGGGTCTATAATTGTGAAAGCAAAAGCTGTGTGCTGAAAGCAAGTATCGTGATAGCAAGCATTCCAAGAGACTCGGGCAGGAGGCACAGGTTTCTTATGACCTAACCTTTGGAATTCAAGGAACTGTTATGTTCAAGTTTTGAGCAAATATATCAGTATAGTGAAAAAAAAAAAAAGAGGTCCCTGAAGGAGAAGGCATCATTTCTTGATGAGGAGAGCATGAGGCCACACCAAACTGCACGAAGCAAAGGGCATATGGAAATAGCCACCACTGAAAACTGAAAACTGCTGCGAGGCCCATGAGAAATGCTGTAAAGCCATAAGAAAACAGGAAAGTCCATTTTTATTGCTGTCATTATTTTTTTTCTCAGATCACCACCATACTTTTCTTAGTTTGTAAGGAAACGATTAGCAATCCTCTTCTCTATGGTCCATTCTTATCTACAGGTCACGTTTTTCTAACAGCCTAGAATTGCTCTCTACGTGCAGAGCACCTTTTATACAGTTAACCACCAGAAATACCCTCGCATGACATTAAAAGGATGGTTCCCTGGCCACTTACCTATATACTGCCCCTTGCACATCCATCCCAGGGACACCCTCTTCACTTTGACCTGTACCTTGCTCCTGTCTCTTTAGAGTTTTACTAGTCAAAAGTATTAAATGGAGACACCTGTTTCCATTCGCTCCTGATTATATTTTAGATTACATTTTGACTATGACCAGGCTTAAGTATATTCCCACTGGGATTCCATTATACCTGACTATAACCAGAATGTAAGTCTATCTCCTCAGGGCCTCCAGAATACCTGACACAATAATAGACAGATAGTAAGGCTATTTCCACTAGGTTTCTGTGGTGCCTGTAGCAAATTCCTTTCCACACTGAGTTGGAACTGCTTAGTTTCTTAATACTCCTTCCAGCTTGGAAAATCCATAACCATTTCTTCTTCCCCTAGACTCCTTTCAGTGATATGTTTATATCCATCTTCCAAGCACTATACACTGTAACAAAATGCAGAGATGCTAGGGATTGGCATGTTATGTCACCTGTTGCCATACCCTGTGTGTATTAACAAGGTCAGTGTAGCCTATTGCATCCAGAAACAGCACAGAGCATTTTCTTGGACACAAATCTACCTCAACACATTCTAAGAGGATATAGAAATCATTTTCCTGGTAGGTGAAGCTTTCCATTGGGATGTACCCCTTGGACTAGTGTCTCGATATAAGTGAATATATACCATTTAACTCTTTTTGCTTCTGGGTGAACTCACTCATTATGATAATTTTTAGTTCAATCCATTTGTCCACAAATTTCAGAAATTCCTTGTTTTTAATAGCTGAGTAGTATTCCATAGTGTATATGTACCACAGTTTCTTTATCCATTCTTCTACTGAGGGACACTTAGGCTGTTTCCATGTTCTGGCTATTATGAATAAGGCTGCCATGAACATGGTTGAGCATATGTCCCTGTTGTGTGGTAGGGCATTTTCTGGGTATATTCCAAGGAGTGGAATAGCTGGGTCTTGAGGAAGCCCTATTCACATTTTTCTGAGAAAGCGCCAGATAGATTTCCAAAGTGGTCGTACTAGTTTGCATTCCCACCAGCAATGAAGGAGTGTTCCTCTTTCTCCACATCCTCGCCAGCATGTGATGTCAGTTGAGTTATTGATCTTAGCCATTCTGATGGGTATAAGATGGAATCTCAGTGTCGTTTTGATTTGCATTTCTCTGATGACTAATGAGGTTGAGCATTTCTTTAAGTGTTTCTCAGCCATTTGACATTCTTCTGTTGAGAATTCTCTGTTTAGTTCTGAGCCCCATTTCTCTATTGGGTTATTTGGTTTGGTGGTGCTTAATTTCTTGAGTTCTTTATATATTTTGGATATTAGACCTTTGTCAGATGAAGGGTTGGTGAAGATCTTTTCCCAGTCTTTAGGCTGTCGCTTTGTTCTCTTGACAGTGTCACCTGCCTTACAGAAGCTTTTCAGCCTCATGAGGTCCCATTTATTAATTGTTGATGTTAAGGCCTGGGCTGTTGGTGTTCTGTTCAGGAAGTTGTCTCCTGTGCCTATGTGTTCCAGAGTCTTCCCCACTTTTTCCTCTAACTGGATTAATGTCTCTGTTTTTAGGTTGAGGTCTTTAATCCACTTGGACTTGAGTTTTGTGCATGGTGACAAATAGGGGTCTAATTGCATTTTTCTACATGTAGACATCCAGTTAGATCAGCACCATTTGTTGAAGATGCAAGTGGGTCAGAGGGGAGGACATCCTATTGAGACTTTAGGTGTGAGAAGCCTGGGAAAATGAGGAAATAGAAGGATCCAGAGGGTCCTGGAAAACTACAGGCGGGTCTGGGCCCTGAGGTCCTAGGAAAATATAGGCAGTAAACTTCGAACCCCTACCCAGACTAGCCGATGGACAGGACATTCTCCACTGTTAAGTGGAGAAGGAGATCTGACTTTCACACAAACTCTGGTGCCCCATATTTGACCATGTCCATTGGATGGAGATGCCTGGTGGCACTCAGAGGAAGGATAATAGGTCATCAAGAAGAGACTCGATACCCTATGAGCATATACAGGGGGAGGAGGTCTCCCTCAGTCACAGACATAGGGGAGGGGAATGAGGGGAAGCGGGAGGGAGGGAGGAATGGGAGAATACAAGGGATGGGCTAACAACTGAGAAGTAATTTGAATAAATTAATAATAAAAAAGGAAAAAAAGCAAAAAAAAAAAAAAAAAAAAAAAAACAAAAAAGAAATCATGTAAAGTGTGTTTTGAGCAAAGAGGGGAAATAAAGTAGACATCAGTAGCACAAAATACTAAAATGGTCCAAGATTACATAGTACACTTGAGGTAACATACGGATCAAAAAATGTTTTGAGAAAACTCCAAACATTTTGAATTAATAAAATGACAATGGGGAAACTACAGTGCATCAGTACAATTGAACACTATTCAGAAAAGACCTCAGCGAACAAACTGAATGCATATTGGTAAGTAAACGATACCATACCGAATAACTCCATACTGTGTAATTATAACATTAAGACATTGTGTAAAATATAAAACTACACACAGAGAAGAAAGATCAGTGGTTACTGGGGACAGGATTAAGGAAGAAGAAATAGGTTGAGCACAGATGTATTTATATTTGAAACTAATTAGAAGACAGATCCTCAAGTTCCACTCACCAGGCTGGAGTGGGAGACACAGAACGACGTTACTTGGAAGAAAGCTGGGTCCTAAGTTACTGTCCTAACACAAGCGATGAACTTGAAAACCCTCTGATAGTTTCTCATTTGTGATTCTTACATACATGGACACACATACATGTACACTCATTCACACATGCACACATCTACACAATCCACTCATACATGTATGTATTCAAATACATCACGCATATACATATGCATACTAACACGCAAACACATATATCTATACGCATGTACACATAATACAGACAACCACATTCTGTGCAGGTATCATTATACACAAGAACTTATTCAGTTGTCCCAGTCTTGACCTTCAAGCTGTAGTATCTCTTCATATCTCTTCGGGTGATTTGAAAGTTTATAGTTCGGAATATATTTTTAAACTATTTTTAATTGAACAAGCCAAAAGAGAGCCAGGAATGGCCCTCTGTAATATACTTATGCTTCTTGCTTTAAATATTAATGATTATGTTTTTATTTTTTAATCAAAATGGTTTAGTTTTGTCCTTTTTGTGAATATTCAGAAGGCTGACTATACAGAAGTGGCTGAACAATGTTAGAATAACCTCAGTGAAGCTAAATAGCAGCTACCCGCTCGTCTTTCTCCTCTGTCTTCGCACACACAAACCACTCCCACAGCTACAGTGGCATCTCTCATCCACTTCAAGCCACAGAGCTTAGAAAATGTGATCTGCAGAAAACCTCTCAGAATAAACAGTGAATACCATCAGAGAGGTATGCAGAGCATTCATCCCAGCCGGATGTGTTATTTTACCTGTGGAGACAGAGGTCTTCATGGAGTAGCCATGAATGAATGGGAAGACAACTCTGCCTGAGACAATATGGGCCAGAACTGCCAGATCTGGAACTTCCTTTGGTTTGACTATGACATTTCCTCCCTAGGATCACATGTAGAACACTTGTTCCGCTGGTGAACTATTTGTAGCAATGCCAAGTGGTGCTTTCCTTTGAAACACATCTTTGGAAGGGGAGCTCACTGGGAAAAGTGGATCACTAGCAGAGCAAGTCGTTGCAGGGTTAGGGTGGCAAGCCTGAGGACTGAGTTTAGATCTCTGGAGTCTGTGTAAAAAGCTGAACACGGCTGTACGTGTCTATCACCCCATCGGAGGGGTTGGTCTGGCTGACCCCTGAAGCTTGCTAGTCTGCCAGTCTAGCAGATAAAGTGCATACCTTGCACCGTGGGAGACCCTGTCTTCAAAATAAGGTGGAGAGAGATTGAGGACCACCCCTGACATTGAATTCTGGCCTCTGGAGATGCATGCATGGGCAGGTGTTCCAGCACACACATGCACACTCGTAAACACACACAGCACACATGCACATGCACACACACATAAAGAAGTACAAAATAGTACTACGTCATATTTTTTCATCTGGTTGTGATAGACCTTTGACCATCATTTGATGTCATGTGCACTGATTACACTCTGGCTCCCAAGCTTGCAGCTATTGGAGAGGAATCTCCCTGGAAACGCTCCAGAAGGAATCCATGAAATCCATTCCTTTGACCCTGGCCTGCCTTTCAGATGTGTAGTTTAGAAGTATTGCTTCACAGCAGTTTCAAGATTTCAAACAGAACCTTGTATAGAATTCAAAACACTAGCAAGCAGAGTATCAGTAACCTTCCCAAATGTGTTTCCCATTATAATGGGAATTTGAAAGACTGGAGTCAGGCTGAAGGGAGTGACTAATAGACTTCAGTTTGAATTCCGAAGGAGGCTTTGCTGCAGACATCATTTTGTTTGATGGGCTTATTTCCTTCTTGCTCAGTGGAAACACTTCCGATAACTGAACCTGGGCCTCAGGCATCTAATCCAAAATGGCAGGCCTTCTGAAGCCCCACCCCCACCCACTCCCCACTCCCCCAGGAGGATGCGAGGCAGCTGTGAGTAAGAAGTCAGTTCACAGGGCTCAGCATGGCCAGGGCTTTGGATCAGAGACTGGTCGGTTACAGATGAGGACAGTTTTGGTTCCATGGAAAGAAGGCACTCTGTGTGTGTGTGTGTGTGTGTGTGTGTGTGTAAACATTTTGTGATTAACATCACAGGCTTTCAGTTGCTGAAGGATGTAGAAATATAGTTGAGAGTGTAACCAAAAGTTTTATATTGAGACCTATGAATTATACATGTGTGGAACAATATGTAATGATTTCATACATGTATATATTGCGAAATATTCGATCAGAACAAATATATTTCTCCTCAAAGAATGATCATCTTGTGGTAAAAATATTCAAAAGTTTTTCTTTTAGTTTGAAAAGAACTCAATACATAATGCATGTTTATTCTATTGTGAAATAGAATGCCGAAAATGTTTTCTCCAGTCTTATTATAAATTAATAAGCATCAATCAAACTTTACTTACCTTTGTCTGGCTCCAGTATTCCAAGCCTCTGATAACCACCATCAATACTAAGAGATAAACATTTTTAGATTGTAGATATGAGTGAGATCATGTGACACTTTCTTTTCTGTGCCTGGCTCTGAACTAACAACTGCCAGGATTTTATATTTTAAGGTTGAACAGTTATTCCTTGTGTATGTGCACTTCTTGTTTATTATTCCTTTAGCAGCTACTGAACACGAGGATTTCTTCCATTGCTTTCTTACTTTGTATGACACAGCATTCAGTTAACAGATTTAAAGGCAAGGTGCCCTATAATAGATGTATGCCTAATACTGCACAGCAGGGCCTGACGTCTTCATCTGCTAGAACCTGAATTTTCTATCCACTCTCACCCACTTGCCTAGCCTCCAATGACCACCATTCCAATTCACCAATTCTCTGTTTCAGTATCTGCAGGATAATCTATAATTGCAATTCTAATTATGTATCTGACTGGGCAAGCATAATGTCCTCACTAACTAAGGACATATACACATATATATGGCTGTATATCACCCATGTTGTCACACATAGTGGAGCAAAAGTTCCTTTGTAAGGCTAAGTAATATGCTTTGTATATAAAACATTTTAAAACATATTTATATGATGATGGATGCTTATGTTAATTGTACAACTTGGATATGTGGAATAGTGCTAAAACAAGCCTGGGCAGACTGGTGTTTCTTTGAAGCGTAATTGCCATTCTTTTGTGTAAATACTCTGAGGTAGACCTGCTGGATCAGCTGAGAGTGACCTTTCCCCTTACTTCCCTAAAAGACTGCCATTGCCTGCCCCATTATGCCTTCCCGCCAACACTGAATGGAAGTTCTGACTCCGCTACACCTCTGCCAAGCCTTGCAGCCAGCTTTATGGTTTTATTTGATATGTATGTGGATGCAGTATACATGCACAAGTACATGCATATTCCTATGAGTGTACATGTGTACATGTGTACATGTGTACATGTGTACGTATGCTGAGGATGAAAAGCAACATCCAGTACTGTCCTTGATTGCTGTCCACTTTATATATTGAAGTAAGAGCTCTCCTTGAACCCATAACCCTAGTCCTGTATCTGCCTTCTGGATATTAGGATTACATCTGTCAGGCAAATTACTCATCATGCATTTTACCCACTGGGCCAACTTCCGAGCCTTTTCTTTGTTTTGCACAATAACAGCACTAGCAAATGTGAGGTGACATGTCATGTGATTGACACTAGTACTTCCCAGATAATACTGAGGTGAGAGGTCATTAGACAGAAGTTCTATGGCATTGAGTTTGCTGTGGTGTCACAGACACCGAGCCCCTAACACACCTAAGAATGGAAACAATCAGAAAAAGGCAGCAGAAAATTCACAAACCTTCTTCACAGAAGAGCCAAAGGTCTCATTTTCCCACAAAAGTCTGTGGCAAGGTCTTGATCTATGGTGATGCTATCAGAGAAATGGTCAGCTCTTTAGGAGGTAGAACTTAGTGGGAGGTGCTAGAGAGATTTTGGGACCTCACTTTGTCATTTCTGTCCTTTGCTTCCAGCCTATGAAGTAAGTGGCATTGCTTTGCATATATAATTATCACAATATGGAACTTGCAACAGACTCAGAGTGCAACTTGGTTATAACTGGAAGCTCCAACTCTGAAACAACAACAACAACAACCACAAAACCCTTCTATTGCTATAAGCTAGTTATCTCAGGCATTTTGTTATAGTAATGTAAACCCAAATAGCACACATATATATTTAATAAGCAATCCCTACAATTCAGTAGAATTAAAATATAAATAATAAAAGCAGGAAATAGCAAGTGATGTATCATGGAGTTCAGATGAGGTTATTGAGATTATATTACCTACAGCACTGGGAGTCAAGTTGAAAAGTTTAGAGCTTTTATAGTTATGGAAAATTAATTGAAGTTTTTGTATAGGATTTTGGCATGATGAAACTGAGATCATCAGGAGCTTTACACTTAAAGGCTTTTGGTAATTACTACCACCAACTTTGTTCAAACCATGCATTATTAGGGAAATCACATGCAAATATTTCTAAAGTTGAACTTCTTCCATTATACCTGTGAGATTGTGTTCTCTCTCTCTCCCTCTCTCCCTCTCTCCATATATATATATATATATATATATATATAGTTTCACTATATCTCTATATAGAGAGATAGACATAGAGATGGTTTTTGCACATGTTTTCTGATATAGTTTTTAAAATGTTTTAGATAAGGAAACCAGGAGAATCTTTGTACCTAGATCCTGCCACGGGGACCCCAGAATACTTGTAATTTTCTCAATGATGAGAACATTCTCACATAGCTCTGAGATTTCTTTGGGATTTCCAATAATTTGACTGATAAAGTGATGTTTTATGAGACCCCAGGGAATCTCAGGCCAAGGCTGTTTGTCAGTCTTTAAGGAAGGAAAATGGGCTGAAGGTTGAGTTGACTTCTGTTGGCTAATAGTTTAATAGAATAGATGTGTGGAGTGCCATCTTCAGCCTTCTGGCCCAGTATATCTGACAGACATATTAGTGAGGCAGAAACTGTTGATGACTGGCTTACCCTGTCTTGACAGAGTTTGGCCATCAACTCTGTCTGCATCCTAACTTGCTCATTTTAGGCAGAATTCTGTCTGTGGCAGAAATGAGGACATTTTGCCCAGTGGCTTTTTGCCACAGTTGAAACCATCTCCAAAAAGAGGTTCTTTGATGCTCATCATCTTCTCTGAGGTAGGCTGCAATTGCCAGGAATCAACTTGTCTTGTTTTCAAAGAATTTTTAAAATAATAAAAACATCTTTAAATGCCATATTCTGTAGGTCTCTGGGTCTTTTGAAGACCTTATCTAACTATTTTAACCTTATATAGCTGTAGATTTATATCTATCTGTTAAACCTACAATGTATATTCTTGTGATAAAAATAGACTAGTAATTGAAACGACCATGATTTAATAAACTAACAATTAGTTTGTATTACTTAATTATCCTAAACAGCCTGCAATAGCACTTTCAAGGTATTGGAAGTATTGGAAGTAAACTTTGCATTATAATTGAGTTGTATGGGTAGAATACTTCATATTAGAGTAGAAATACAGATAATGTGTGAAGAATAATCTTAAACTTGAATTCTATACCAATGTGTCAATACTAAACTTATTTTGCATCAATACACAAAATTCTATACCAATGAATTAAAAACAACCTTATTTGGGAGTAATAATTAAGGCCTTAAGTTGAAAAGTAGATACAATGATCTTTTTTATTCTATCTTCCCTATATATTTCTATACCCTCCTTCTTTCTTTTCAAACCATATCTCCATAGCTATGAAAGAATGATAAAGGAAAACAGAGACATTTCTGAGTCCAACTACGTTTTCTTTCTGAATAAGACCAATTATAATTTATAACCAACTCCCAATGAAAATAAACCTCTAGCCCAAGTGAGCAACCAAAAACCTACCCAATTCCACTTAGGGGAAATGGGGCATCATTATCTTAAGGTATCTTCCAGCTGTTTTGGGCAAATAATATCTTTGTAGGGGCCCAAATAAAACTGGGGAAAGTGGCACTGTTAGAGTTTTGGGTGATTGTTCAGACAGCAGGCTGTCTCTGTCATGTTTTCATTTTGGAAGATGTTAACACACACTTCTGGTTTGCTCTGGTAATTAAGTTTTATTCCTTCTCAAGTCTCTGATGCAGTTGAAGACCAGATAGTTTAGTTTTACAATTAAGTTTAGTTGTTTAGGGGTTAAGATGTTTTTAGGTCTAGATAGATGTTTTAAGTTGATAGAGATGAGATATGATAGATAATGATTTCCATTCAGAATTTTAGGTGAACACCAAGATAGGAAAGACATTTTCTTCAATGTTGCCAAATATGCTGTGAATGTAACATTAATATAATTCCTGATTGTTTCGTGGTTCTTCTTGCTGTAGGTAGTTTATTTTATTTATGTGTAATAATATAAATGTATATGTAAAAAAAGAAATATAATAAAATTGCTAAAAAGTAAAAATTTAAAACTATGTGTGTGGAATGCATACTCTAAGTCACAGTTTAAATAGGCTAGTTAGAAACATAGTTCACAGCCTGATCTTTTAATTAGCCTCATTCTTGAGGTACAGATTCTTCAACCTGATCTTTATGCTTTGGGGGGAATTGTGTTAGAACTGAGCTCAATTACAAGAAGGCCAGTTTTTTATGGTCTCAGAAATCAATGTTCCCACTGACCGCGAAAGATGATAAAACCTCCAACTGAAATCCATAAACATGAGCTGTGAAGGAGCATGAGCTATTTTTAGACTTTCTTATTAACTTCTGAATGAATTCCCATGTGGAAAAGGAGGAAGGGACATAGTTTAGCAAATAATGATAGTTCTCAAAATATATTTCTTGAAACAATATTAACATCTTGTATTAGTCAATTATGCCTTAACAACACCAGATAAGGTAATCCTAATTTAGTACTTCAACATAAAACATGATCAGAAGAAGTGTTTATTTCTATCACTCCCTGGACTTACTTCTATAGTGTGCTCATTCCTGGGTATATAGTCATTGTCAGCTTGTTGAAATGTTTAGTAAAAGTCATCTGCAATAAATTAAAACACATATCACTCTAAAGCAGTCCTTCAGGCAAGTTTGTCTTCTGTGAGTTCTTCAGAAGATTGTCCATACAGGTTTGTCTACAAGATAGACCCTAAGTGAGAAGTGTAGTTCTGGTAATCAACAAATTCAGGGGTGAAATGTTGATATCATGATATGGAATTTTGGAATGGCTATGGCCTTAATACTTTAGGTGATATTTATCCCGTCAGAGACCTCTTGATGACTGTAGGCATTAAAGTGCCACCAGTGGCCAAGAGGATGTGCTATTGTGTATCCCATCTGCCTTGCTGTTGTCCTGATAAACACCATGATCAAAAGCAACTTGCCAGAGGAAAGGGTTTATTTAGTTTGCATTTTGACATCATAGTCTATGACTGAGGAAGCTGGGACAGGAACTCAATCAGGAACCAATAGGGAATGCTGCTTGCAGGCTCACTCTCTGCCTTCCTCTAACTGATTATGTATATGTGTATATATATATAAACATTTTTAGATGATGCTGTTTGTTGGCTCACACTCTGCTCCCTCTAACTCATGCATTATATATAATTATATATGTGATATATACATTATATATATGTACATATATGAACCATTTGCTAATGGAATAGTGCATGGTACAGTGAACTATGTAATCCTATATGAATTAATAATCAAGTTACTCCCTCATAGACATGGTTGCAGACCAGCCTGGTCTAGGCAATTTTTCTCCTCTCAGATGACTCTAGACCAAGACAAGCTATCAACTAAGGTAACCTGCAATGTAAGTATGTTAATCCCTTTTTAAACCATGAGACATTTTACAGGCTCCATCTCACCCATTGGTAGAAGAAACATTAGCCAACATACACAAAAGACCCCTATTTTAGATGTTGCATGGAAGCAAAGGTCTGAGAAATTACCATATTTTTCAGACCATGAGATGCACTTTTACTCTCAAAAAGTCGAGGGAGAAGTTGGTGTGCGACTTATGGTCTGATTGTTCATTCTTTTTATTGTTTTTCTTGTTTTATTGCTCTAAAAACAGAGTGCATCTTATCATCAGGTGCTTCATGTTCTGATAAATATGGTATATGGATGTCTATTGTAACTAATGTGAGGAACTAATGTGCTCACATTGACTTTTCTTGTTAAACATTTCTCTGTGTCTCCAAAAGAGAGTAATCATGACAAACAGTATCATGTGCATCAGGCTGTAGTGGGCAAGAAAACAGAAACCATGAAAATACAGTCCCCTCTACCTCTGTATAATTTCTAGAAATCAAACATGTTATCCTCATCAGGAATATACACGTTAACCTTTTCAATTTTTTTCTCTAATTATAAAATTTTTTGGACATGGAGTCTAAAGATTACAATCTCTAATAATAATGGCTCTGGGTAAAAAATACAAATTTCCAATACACAACCTTAGGGCATTAATATGGCCATACTAGTTCATAATTTTCACTGAAATGACAGAAATATTCAATATTAAATCATATAGTTGTATGTAAAAAATTTCATTGTACAAAAGGGAAAGGCACCAAAAATGTATTAAAGATGAGGTTGGATTCTGTTATATGCTAAAAGCAAAACTTGTAAATTTTTGAAAGCAGGACTGTAGAGGTGGGGCCTTTTAGTACAAGTGAGAGATATCACACACAAACTTGAAGGAGCAGAGAAGTCAGTGTCTGGAGGATGGTGTTTCAGGCACTGGCTAAGGCTTTTAAGGATATTATATCAAGTCAGCTGACATAAGTGGGCAAATGATGTATTTTCTATACTTCTGAATACTCAAGATATACTCAATGACAGATTCCA
Organism: Acomys russatus; assembly: GCF_903995435.1. Taxonomy (NCBI): domain Eukaryota; kingdom Metazoa; phylum Chordata; class Mammalia; order Rodentia; family Muridae; genus Acomys; species Acomys russatus. The sequence continues at coordinate 70,009,211 of NC_067140.1, read as the reverse complement.
GGCACAGCCTCTGTGTCCAGACACCAAGCCTTTGAGAGTCACCAGGCGTAAGTTAAATGAAAATTGGGCAACCTCCATGCCTCTGTTCTTTCTCGTGGGGTGTGAGGACAAGGAAGGTATCTTGGTACAGGTTTGTTGACCACAAAGGATTGTGCTTGGAAAATCAAATGTGCTAAATCACATGGAATTTTATTATTGTTAGAAGATTTATTTGAGCAACAAATAACCTATGGGCATCTCTACTTTTATGTCTGATAAGCATCTCAAACTGAACACATCTCTAAGGAAATTAATGGTTGTTTTCCAAAGGTGGGTCATATTTCAATGTTATCTTTTGAGTTGAATCAAATCCCCAGACTCTTATTTCCACTAGTTAGAACTCCAAGTCTTATTTTTGGCATGTCCATCAACCTCATATGCAATATTCATGCAAATTTTGCCAATGTTACCTCCCAGCTAGACCAAGAAGTCTTTACATTTCTATTTCTTTTTACGGTCACTATGCTATTTTTATTATTGGTATATAAATTCTGTACTATAGCAATGGACCTCCCCATCATGGCTTATACTGGTTGTTTGCCATCTTTTTTGTAAACTTGATTATATAACACTCACTTTTACTATGCCTCCATTTCCTGCCAACACTCTGAGAATTCAGACCCTTAATCCTTAATCAACCTTCCTAAAGGGTGGATGCTCCCTGTTGCACACAGTAGGACACTGCTACATAACTGTCATTTGCTTTCACTGAAGGCTGGTTTACGCTGGGTCCTCAATGTAGAAAAAAGCCTTTCCTATCCAATCCACAATTGCATGTACAGATTTCTCAGAGAAGGTCTTTCTGAAGCTCCTATGTCAAATCTCCTTTTGTTAAAGCATACAGCAATATTGACTTTGCTTTATGATTTCCAGGGCTTTTTTTCTTGTTCATGGCTTAAAAATTAAAAGGTCTTTACTCAAATAGAAGGCAATTTTTTAAATTTAAACTTTCTCTATATATTAGGAGTAGAGATATGCTCAACAATTTACAACATTTGCTGATCTTGTTTGGTTCCCAGTACCCACACTGGGCCTACAACTATAGCTCCAGGGTATTTAATGCCATTCTTTTGGTCTATCAGTACCCACCTGCACACACCACATGGGCACACCACACACACACACACACACACACACACACACACACACACACACACCACACTACAAACATACACACTATTATAATACAAATAAAATCTTGAATTTTTCTGCAAGTATTATTTCCCTCTGGGAATCTTGTTTACTAAAAAGTTAGTGGAATATTTTTCTTTCCTTATCCTCTCTTGGGCAACTAGACATGGCATTCATTAGCTCACTTTGGTATTTGTCACATACAAATAGGAAGTAAAGAAAAACAGAGTAATGAACAGCCCCCAGCAAGGCTGTCTGTGTACAACATGCTTGGTTCTTTTTCTTCAGGGTTCAGTGAGTTCCCTGCGATGACTGACTAAATTAAGCTTGCAAAGATCATCTGGATCGTGGGAGAAATGTTAGCAAACCATTCCCACTTAAACCTTGGGAAGATTTGCTCAAATTAGATTTGTTAAATAAGTCCCATATTTTGTAAGTAGGCAGACGTACACACAATTATCAATACAGATATAGATAATGATGAAAAACTGTGTCAACTACCCATGAAGTAGTAGAACTTCTGCCTTTGTTTAAACTCTTCTAATATGTTCCTTCTTCTAGTCTTTTACTTTCTAAATGAAGTAAGTTTAATCATTCCTTCCCTTGATTTCTAAATGAAGTAGCTCTCTCTTCTATACACTGCATTTGATTGTTACCCTTTCCTATTTTTCTGCGAAATCAATTTTCCTTTTATCCCATAGACAAGGCTGCTTTGCTGAAGAAGGTGATAGGCAGCTTGTAAGGGGATTTGAATGTGTACATTGGCTCTTGTTCATCTAAATGGTCTGCTGAAACTATGGGCCATGTGCACAGCTGATTTTCAACTTAGGTGATGATAGAATTTTCATACTCAGTTACTATGGGAACTGAACCATACAGCCATATTAAAAGGAAAGACTGACACTTACTTTTGGCCAAAGCAGTAAAACTCGCAAAATCCCAATGCATTTGGAATGGGTCTGTTCCCAACCTCAGTTCAAACAGAGGACACTGGTGAGCCCTGAATTAGCAGAATGCTTAATGTGGGTGAGCTGATCAGCACGCTATCCATTAAATTTGACTAGAATACTGACATTCTAATTCTGTTCTTTTTAAGGCACTTAGGAAAGTGGATTTGGGGAGAGCGGACCATGAAAACCTAGTCGTTGATTCCCACTCCTCTTCTGAGACTCCTCAGAACTGATTTTGAGCTCAGTGTCTTCAGCGTCCACTCTCAGATTCTTTCTTGTAAAGGCACCCTTCCTTATTTCATCTTATTTTCTCCAAAGTCAGTGAGCACATAATCAGCCCAATATTATCCGAAAGATGGAGTGATACTGCTTAGATCTAAAAGTTTTTCATTTTGTGGAATTTTTGAGACTTCCATAATGTCTCCACTAATTTTTATCACTTAGCAAACTAAACACATCTTATATTTTTCAATGGTATGGTGGAGGAATTTGGAAATTAGAAAGAGAGTTTTCGTTTATGAGCATTTATTGCTGTGTTTATCAGAAGCACTTAGATATGGATAAAATAGGTAGAAACCCATGACAAAATAATGTAGCTTATATTAAGTCTTTGGTGCACTGGAGTTCAGCAGGGACTCTTGGGGTGTGTGAGCATGGCTTTACATGGAAAAGAGGAACACATGGCTTTACACAGACTAGAGGAAGAAAATGAAGGCCTATTTATCAGGCCCATGTAGCATTTGAAGAATTGTAAGAAGGACTCTTTGGAGGACACAAATCCTGTGGCAATGCCCAAAGGAGCCCAGAGCTATGCTGTGGGGCTGTACAGTGTCCAAAAATTCAGGTTTACCAAGAACCATAGACAGGAAGGTGGGAAAGTAGGAAGTGGTTCTGCGTCCGAGTCTCTCACTGTGTCCTAATCACTCTCCTATACTAATTTACATAGACTGCCCCTGTTTCTGTTTCTCTATCTCTCTGTTTCTCTCTGTCTGTGTGTCTCCTCCCCTCTCTTTCTTCAAAGGTATGTGGGGGGAATTAGAATATAGATACATACTAAATTTACCTATAGGACTGAAAATTCATTATTGATTGCATATTCCAGAGAATCTGGAGAGGTGATCTGAGTTGGAAAGGAATGAGATAAAAACACTACCTTGAGTAGGTCCACTGGACACAGGAGCTAAGGAATTGCAAAAGAGCTAGGAGTCCAAGCCAAGCAGTTCTCCCAGCCATATTTACTGCTATAGCTATGGTGAAGAGAAATAAAAGTATTTCTTTTGATGTCATTTCCCATTGTGCTGTGAAACAAAAGGCCCCAGAGCATCCTTGCCTCTGCCATGTTTCTTAGTCCTTTGGGATTTTATTGAGAGGTTGTCTACTTGAGGACTGAACTCTGTAACCACACAGTGTTTAAGGCTCTTTGTTAAAGCTGACTTCAGAGGAGACACCTATGGATTTCATGCAGACATCTCACAAGTGAGGCTCCACACTACTGCAAGGATATCTCAAGACTATGAAGTTGACACTTCAGCTTCTGAACGAAACATAATGAGAAGAAAGCCACTTAAATACCAGAAATGGGACCTGTAGTCACTTCTCGCCCTGAAAGTCTTTCTTCTTGAAACATCTTTCAACTGCTCTTTGTAGTTCTAAAAGTTATATTTGTAGCCCAGAATTTCTGCTGCTTTGGCCCAGGTAATGAGCAGAATAGAAGAGCTTGTTCTGGAAGCAAAATTCATCTTCCCTGTTGAAAAGTCACGTCATGGGAGATGACCATGAGACCATGGGCAGGATTTGATCCTTTCTGGGGCTCAGTCTCCTGAAAGAACCTGCCATCAGACAAAATGGAAGTTCACTTCCTGCTCTAGATTTTTTTTTTACACACTTGTCAGACAACTCTGAAACTACTAACTGTAAGAAAATAAAACCTACAAATATAATGTCAAGCTGACTTTGCACCTAAAAGCTTTTATCTGCCCTGCCTTTGCAGACAGACAGGAGCTAAGGTGTTGGTACGGCTGCAGGAACAACGTGTTTCTGGCCTATTTTTCTCTGTCTGTCAGCAATGCACCACTTTGCATGCCTGTCAGTCCGAGCCAGCTGGATAGAGAACCAAATCTTCATCACCCGATGTGGGCTTTTGAGTCTCTGTCTTCCAGATCAGAGTGGTCCCAGGCCTGGAATGATGCTTCAAAGAGCTTTTCCGTTTCACATCCTGCTGCATCTGTTCGTTTTGATTCGCTACAGGATACCGTAGTCACGATGCAGATAACTTCCTTGAATGTGACTTTTCCCCTTGTCTCCCTCGTAGATTGGGTGATATTCTCCCTTAACTTTCCCTGGCAAGTCTGTCATGGCTCTTTTAGCCGGAGTGGCAATTAGGAGTTTACTGGTTTCTCTGCTTACCTCAGCATCTCTTCCTACTGCTGAAAACAACATGAAGCTGGTTCAAGGTGGGACCAATTTTACATGTTCCTGTGAGCTAGGAATTGGAGGAGACCATGTATAACTAGCTAGGCTTTCCTCATTTGCAGCCACACCCCTGGAATGTGCTCTTCTTCCTTCTTTTCTGCTACTGAGGTCCTAGACAGTCACTTCACACAGACTTTTATGTTCCTCTATGCTAACAGCAGGTTACCTTCCGTCCCCGTTAGAGACATTTTTTTTCCTAATTTTTAACTCCCTCATAATCAAGCATTTACGATGACACAAGTTCAGTGTCTCTGCAATTCAGTGATTTCTAAATTTGCCAATGTTTATTAAAAGAGAATATAAGTAAAATTTTGTGGCTGAATAAAATTGTTAGTAAGTTATGTAGTCATTGCATGAAATACTGATTAGTGTTTTTGATGGATGAAAAATTCCTCTCTACCAGCTTTTTATCTTCAGCTCCTAAGATTAGTCCTCAGATCCTGGGAGCTGGATTAAAGTGCAGCATATTGTCTTCAACAATGGTGGATACTAACAAGCAAAAAGATTAACTCGGACTCATGAGTCACTCTAGATACAAAATAGAACCCAAAGTGAATTATAAAGGTATTCACAAAAGCTAAAAATCATATAAAAAGTCTTAAGATAAAACTTGAAGTTGAACATAGGGATAAGTATTTTATGCATAACTCAAAGTGAGAGAAGAGGAATGAACTGAAAATTTGGTGGGTCAAAGGAAAACATAAAGAAAATTAAAAATTAGTCTAAAGAAATAGAAAATATACTTGAAACTCAGGTGTCTAAAAACCTTAACATTCAAAACATATACATAACTCTTACAACTTGATTTTGAAAAATATAAATAAAACCTAGCCCCATCAGAAAAATCGGAGCCCAGGACTAGAAAAGGAGTCCATATTTTGGGTCATGCATATTTACTACGATAAAATTAAGATTTCAAATGTAATTTTTAGCATGGGCTCAAAGATGTTCATTATTATTCCCCAGAAGCACCAAGGGCAGTGGCCCTTTGTAAGTCTGAAGTTTCTGGACAGCTCATTCCCTGGGCCTGTGTTAACATCTGCAGCTGTTACCAGAGCTAAGGAGGTGTGTGCTGTCAACCAAGACAATGACAATCTGGAATAAAACAGATCAGGGCAACGTTTGGGCACCCATCGGCACTGGCTCTACCATCCACGATGCAGCTTAATCTTTCTAAGCAGCAGTATCCTCATTTGTGAGGTCAAATGCCCTCGAAGCTTAACAGCTTCCATCCTGTGCCTGCAGGGTGAGCAGTGCACAAATGCTTGGCTTGGTTTTCTCTCTTCCCTTTAAACTTACTTTGGGATAGACCAAACCTTTAATTTTTGCAGCTTTTATCCTTATAACAATAAAAGCAAAGGAAGAGCAAAAACTCACAAAACCGTGCTGAGGAAGAAGAGTCATTGTGTTTTCCGCAGGGTCTTCAACTTCACTCTAACTTCTATACCAACCCTGTGTCTAACCCTCTTCAGTGGACACATTCAGAGGAAAGAGCTTAGCTGGGAGCTGGGCTTTCAAGGAGCTAGCACCAGGGCTTTTCTTGCTACTGTGTTAAAATACCTGGCAGAAACTACTTAAAGGAGAAAGGTTTGTTTTTTTTTGTTTTGTTTTGTTTTGTTTCTGGTTGTAGTTTCAGGTGATTTCAGCCTATCAGGGCTGCAAAGCCAAGGTTATGGAGGCAGCTCCCACCTGTGGCAGTAATAGTACTGAAAGTGCCAGGCAGGAAGCATAGTAGAAAACACAAATAGTGTTGTGAGGTAGCTCCATCATGCCCCTCTCAAGCTTGCTCCTGCAGCAGCAGCAGCAGCAGCAGCAGCCTATCAGCTGAACTCTCCCTCCCACAGGTAGCATAATCTCCCAAAACAATTCTCCCCCACCCCCGGGGGCTAACCACACATTCAAAGTATGAGGCTGGGGCTAAAGAGATGGATGGCTTGGCAGTTAATTTACTGCTCTTGCAGAGGACCAGGGTTCTGGTCCCAGGACTTACATGGTGGAGTCACAACGATCTCTTCCAGGAGGTCCAACTTCTGGTTTCCTCAGGCTTTCTGCATGCAGAAACATGCAAGCACACATACATACACATAACATTAAAAAAATACACACACACACACACACACACACACACACGCATGCACACACAGAGATACCCATGGAAGACATTTCAGAATCAAATTATAACAAGGGTAAATGCTAAAGAAGGGGCATTATAAATATCTTGAGTCTTTTGGGTCCAGCACGTGCTGTAGACCTTAGTTCTCATTCTGCTCCAAGCAGAAACATTATAGAAAAAGGACTGGCAAGGGAGTGGTGATGTGGGGGGCAGGGATTGGAGGATTTGGTTGTAAACAAGTGTATTCACTTTCTGTTTCAGTATTTGAATGACTGAAAGGGCAGAGTTAGAAGGCACAACTATAATGCTGGACTTGGATCCATGACTCGTGATGGACGTTTAGTTCTCTTTACACCCTAATATGATCTCCTAAGGTTGCGCTATCCCAGTGTGTTACTGGAGGCGAAGGCTGAGTTCCAGGGCAAATGAGGAATTCATTAATTGTAATCAGCGATTCTGCAGTGGACTACATATGATACAGAGGACTTTGCCAGACACATGGCCATGCACATTTCTTCACAGCACTTATAGATGAGCTGTCAAACAACATAACCTGTGTCTGTGGCCTAGCATTCCACTCTTACACTTACCAACATTTGCAAAGAGGAAATTGTAGAGTAATCATGTAACTAAAGGGAATTTGAACTGATAGAAGTGAGGCATATGTTGAGCCCTTACTTTTGTCTGTCACATCTTTGTGCAGAAATATCACCTCGGGCGAGACAGGAGACACTCAAAAAGCCATCTACTAGTTGTTCCAAACTCCAAAGATAAAAGCTTTCTGCCTAAGAAGTAAGCTTTTCAGGAGTCGGCTTCAGTTATATCTACATCCATGGACACATGTTGAATTACTTCCTATACTTTGGCCCCCAGCTTGCATTATTCAGGGGTTCATACGGTCATGCCAAAGATGCTAGACAAATACCAAGCAGACGTGTTCGTCTAATCCCCATTACCTTTACCATAGTTCAATGTAATTTCCCCAAATGTTTCATTTATTTTATTTCAGAGCTTGTGACACTCAGGATTTTGAAGAACAAGCCTGCATCTGTAATCCATTTACCAACTCTCTCCAGTGCAATGCAGAGAGAGAGAGAGAGAGAGAGAGAGAGAGAGAGAGAGAGAGAGAGAGAGAGAGAGAGAGAGAGAGAGAGAGAATTTGGAGGTTTTTCTTGAGCATTGAAAAACAAGCAGAGGGAGTAAAAGCACATCTGTTTTCATAAGAAATCATGGAACCTGGCCTCTTTTCAGTGGGGTATTTTACTACCACATGGCTTTAATCCTACATCTGGGCCTGTTGTTTTATGAAATATTTCCCACAGATGATGTCAATTATAATTTTTGTCCCGGTCGTCAATTTACGGACTCTTGGAATAAGACAAAATGAAACAACCAGAAAAAGAACAACTTATGTGGTCTACTCTCTGACAAAATTATAGCTGTGCGATACACATCTAAAATCAATAACTCTGCTAATGATTAGCAGAGCACACTGCTTGGTTTATGGGCAGGGATGGGGCCCACACTGCACATGTTTGGCTCTGGATTGCATTTTTTTGTTTGCTGTGTGTTTACCAGCAGATGTCCAGCCATTTATTTAATGCTTCTTCTATGAGCCAGTAGTAGGCCATGTCAACGTCTGTGCGACATTTATAAGTCATCTGCCAGCAATACAGGTGGAATGCTTTCATGAGGCCTTTTCCTTCTTTCTGTGGTGATGATCAGCGAAATCAGGGATAAGTCTTTATAGAGTTATATGGCTATTAAGATGTGGGGCTCTGATCATGTGTGTAAAGAATTTTGGATTCCAGCATATGGTTTTTTTAGAATTGCTTTGAAAGGAACGTTTGTGGTGTTCAACTTTAGCAGCTGGTCTGAGGGCGAAAGGTTTTCCAGAGAAACAAAGAAACAGCATCAGAATCTAAGCAGAGCCAAAATGCTGGCAGTAAACACAATTTCTCTCTATTTGTAGGGATTCTTTCAGTTCATGGAGATAAAATGGATTCCTTAAAACCTACTTCATGAATGCGAAGTTTTGTAAGTAATAAGAAACCAGAAGATTGGGGGTTTAAATTAGGCTGGGGGTGTGGGGCAACCCAGTGTAGAGGAGTGTCTGTCTCCTTCTGGTGTACTGGGGCTCAGCCTGGCTTCAGAAAAGAAGTGAACCCCTAGGCTATGGTGAACTTTATTTTTTAAAAGAAAGGGATTGGAAAGAGCAAGAATTTCAGAATTCTCTTCATGGGACACAGCTCCTCATACTTAATTTTAGAAACTCAATGTTAATTTTAAGGTCCAAAGACTGGTGAGCACTTACAGGACTTAAAACTGGTTAGTGGTAACCCACAGACATCGATCGTTTCATTTATCATACATTATACCTCCATTTTCTCATGAGCGTCACCACTGACTAAGTTAGACCACACCACTGCAGTCAGTACCATGATTTGGAAAGAAGAGAACTACGAATTTGGCTGGTGACGACATCTGTGTATATTACTGATTACATGAGTGTAGGCTTGCACTATGAGGGCAGTGTTTTCTCAAAGGTCTGCATTTAGAGCAGCATTTTGTCTCATACAAAGAGGTTAAGTGATTGAGGAGGACCCTGTTGGTCTCCTGGTCTGATCGTGATTAAATGCTCTGACACTGTAACCCTGAAGTCTGCATTGGCTGCTCAAGTGCCCTAGCTCAGCTCCCCATCAAAGCCTAGCCTGCATATCTCATTCTACTTCAGTGAGGGTTATCCTTCAGACCGCACACGTACCTGGGGGTGCAGTTCAACCAGAGCAGCATGAAAAAGGAGCAATTTCATGATTCTTGGAAGAAAAGGGAGCATCAAGAAAAACTAGGGAAACTTCAGCTCTGTAGCTAGTCTCACAGTGTGAGTATGAGAATTAAATATTTCTCCTTCATTTTTTTTTAAAATTTTGAGACACTGTATGTCCAAGACTATCTTCAAACTCTTGCTTACATCTTGCCTAAGTGTATAGAGCATGGGGACTGTGGTAGTACAAAATGAAGGGTGTGATTTGTTCCAAAAAACTTTAATTAAAGTATGCTTCTCCTGCTCTGACTGAACCAGCTTGTTCATGCTTTTCCTCTTCTTCCCTCCTCCATCATCATCACCATCAGCACCAGAACCATCACCACCACCACCACCACCACCATCACCACCACCATCACCACCACCACCACCATCACCACCACCATCACCACCACCACCATCACCACCACCACCATCACCACCACCACCACCACCATCACCACCACCACCACTACCACAACCACCATCATCATCATTTAAAAGATGTATCTTCACTTTTCTCCATCCCTTTCTGGCCATTCTCATTTCCTTACTTTAACACTGTATATTTATTATTTAGTTTCATGGGACATTTAGCAGGGTTTGAGTTAAATGCTGTAAGCAATATCAGCATTAAGGTGCTGTTTTTAAGGTGATAATCATAACAGAAAGTAACCAAACCCCCAATTGAGTCTGGTAGAGAATTCTGGGAATAGTAATGAGCTCTGCTGGGACCAAAGGCCCTCACATTTGAGCAGTAACTAGAAATACGGGTAGGAGGATTTTGCCAGGGAAAGAAAAGGAGGGAACTAAAAACAGCACAGACATATAGAACCATTCTACCCAGAGGGTGGAGTATGGAAGAGATGGACAGTGACAGTTGGACAGCTTTGCAGTATTAAGAAAGACTCCACAAAGGGCTTGGGCTCCATGAGGTTTCCTCCACAGGAATCATGAATAACAAAATCATGGAAGGGGATTCGTTCTCAGGATGAGGACTCTGACATTCTGTCTAGAGTAGAGCAGAGGTCAGCACACTTCTAAAGTTGTTCGAGATGCTACCATCTCTCTCATTATAGTTTGTGGGGTCTGCTCCTCTACCAGGAAGAGAGAATGGAATGCCTCAGCAGAGACTTTCAACAACAACAGCCAAAACTATTTCCCATTGTCTCATAACAAAAGCAGGGTTTGCTTAATTGTAAAACTATACTATCTGGTCTTCAACCCATCAGAGACTTGAGAAAGAATACAATTAATTATCTTAGTAGACAGGAAGTGCAGGTTAGCAGCTTGCAAAATGAGAATATGACAGAGACAGTTTGCTGCCTCAACAGTCACTCAAAACTCTCTATAGCACTGAAGCATCATCTTCAGCCTTCTGGCCAATCTATCTGACATATTTGTGAGGAAGGAACTATTGAGGACTGTCTTGGGAGTGTTTGGCTGTTGACTCTGCCTGCATCCAAGCTTTCCCATTTTTAAGCAGAATTCTGTCTGAGGCAGAAATGAGGACATTTTGCCCAGTGGCTTGTTTGCCACATTTGAAGCCATCTCCATAAGAAGATTCTTTGATGTATCATCTTCTTTGAGTTAGACTGGGTGTTGCCAGGAGTAATCCTGTTTTATTATCAATGCTGTTTAGGGGTTAAGATGTTTTTAGGTCTAAATAGATGTTTTAAGTTGATAAAGATAAGATATAATAGATATTGATTTACATTCACAATGTTAGACACACCAAGTTAGGAAATATGTTTTTTGTCAAGGTTGCCAAATACAAATAGCTAAAACACTATGAATGTAAGTAGCATTTATATAATTCATGACTGGTTTGTGGTTCTTCTTGCTATAGGCAATTTATTATATATATGTGTAATAATATAAATGTATATGCAAAAAAGAGAATAATTTTTAAAAGGAAAATTATTCAAACAAAAGAGTAGGGTTTGGAGTTAGAACACTAAAGAAAGGAGAGGATGGTTGCTGCTATGCTAGCATTTAGGATCAATGGTAGGACAAAGTGGACTGGCATTACTGTGGTGGGATTTTAAGTCACTGTTGACTGATTACCTTTGGCCACTATGAAGGGGCAGAACTATGTGTCATTTTGGCATAGGGAGCAAAGCAGGTAATTAGTCAAAACAATAAATACAGAAACAGGATCAAATAGGTAAAGTGAAGAAAGATGTGGATAAAAAGCATGCTTTTTGACATGCCAAACATGAAATTCTAGTGAAATATTCATGAACTGATCTCTAGGTGGTAGATGGATATGTGACTAAGAACAGAGAGATGGATTTGGGTTCCTTTAGGTCTTGTTTACTGTAAGTCTTGTGTATTTGTTGTGTAGCAAAACTTTTCCTAGGTAAAAACAACACACATCTATGCAAACTAGATAGGGATCCCATGACTGATCAGGGTACTATGGACACCGTCAATGTACAACTTGGTGAACCAATGAGTTTTATGGGCTTAAGTGCAGGGACAGGGGTGAAGGGTTACTTACAGTAGTAGAGATGACTCAAAGTCAGTCACATCACCAAAACCAACCCAAGCCTGGGTGGCAACTCATAAAGCATGGATAAGAGGCACTAAATTTAATTTGTTCTCTGAAATCCTCTGTCAGTCTCTCTGTGCCATTACGTTTTCATATCCCTGAGCTCCTTCACAGAGCCTCCCTACGTTTCCCCATGTCCGAAGAACTCAGTTGGCCTAATTTAATCTGTTCAGACTGACTCTGGGCCTAGGGGAATTGAGGCCCGGCTCTCCACTATTGTACCTGCTGGTTCACTGAATCTGAGAGGCCCTTGGTTAGTACTGTGGCTCCAGCCATATATGTTTGATCTCCATTCACTATATACTGGCTAGGCAAACCATCTAGACCCATAGCATAACCTTTTTCTGGAAGGAGTTGTACCCTCCCAGCCTCAGGTAGGCTTGCTTGTCTTTATCTGTATCATCCTATCAAGAATGTTCAATGTTAACTGCTCCTCGAGCACTGAAGCCTTGAAGAAGCTCCTTAACACAACTTTGGCTCTCTATCATATTTCCCTCTTAGGAACTCCAGTTAGACACAAGTCATGCCACATTTGTCTTTAGGTAAGACATACATACCTCCTCCTCTGTTTTACCATTTTAATCTCCTCTGTGTTGAACACTTTATGGATGCTGGTCTAAGTCACTGAGATCTGGCAATGTTTCATAAAGATCTTGTTCCACCCAAGAGCTTAGAAAACCACTAAAGCTCCATACCAGCCTTGAGAACTCTGTTAGATCATTTCCTTAACTTTCCTGTTAGTATAGGTCTATTCCTATCTCCCTCCAGAGCATCTGTGCTTCCTCTATTGTTTGCTATTCCTAGACATCTGTGGAAACTTCAGACGGAGATTGCCAAATATTCCCCATTGCTCTCACAGGCCTGTCCATTGTAGACTGACTTACCTCTCACATTGTCTCAGGCTACGCAACATTTACCTTATGACTGCCACAGAAATCAGACAGATTCCATCTGCTTCCATCTCCCACAGCCTCACAATTCTTGATGGGACAGGCTCTTTCAATACTTGTTTAACAGTTTTCCCTCATCCAAGAAACTCAAGTGCTAAGTATTAATTGATTATCCTAGTTTCTATATAGTACCATTGTAAAGGTGGTGTCTGCACACTAGATCACAGATTATCACTAAAGGTGGACTTGAGGGGTATATTCTATGACCTTCACCCAATTTTCCTCCTCCATGCTTTCTGAATCACCCCATGGTTTCCAAGTTCTTGGATCCAAGGAAGGGCTTTAGGGCATGGATCTAACTTGAACTCTCATTTCCTTCTAACCTCTGGGGCCATAAGAAGTTCCAAGCTAGTACCTCCAGGTCATCATCTTGTTTACCTAATTTACCTGCCAAATTTGAAGCTCACATGGGGGGGTGGTGCTCACCTCATCTCCCTTTCTTGTTGCAACTGTTTCTTTACACAAACATATTTCTACTCGGCTGCCATCTTAGCCTCATTTCTCAGGCAACCTCTGCTTTGGCGTTGGAACAATCCCTAAGTGTGCTAATCTGAAAGACTTCAAATTTTACTCTAACCTTGAACTGTTCCTATCACATCTCGGTATTCATGTGATGGACCACATTCATCAGGCAAGCCTGCCACCCCATACCACAGAGACTAAGACTTTTATCCTGGGATTCCTCCCACAGAATTCCTAGTCTTGATGGTTCTCCCTTACTTGCACATCTCACTGCCCATAGCAAGAAACATGCAACCTCTCCCATAACACAAAGACACACTACTATCAACCAGACATGAAAGGACAGCTGTATCAGAATTTCCTCCCTAAGTGCTCACTCCACAGGCTTCTCAGCCTTAGCGGCATGCCTTGCTGTCCATAGTTTGGACCATGCACTCACTCCTTCCCAGCCCATCTTGGGTTCTGTCATATTCCTGATCAGGTGCCAATTATATTATATGTATATGACTTAATAACAGCTGTATTACCAGAACCCACCCCTTCATGGATGGTAGTTTACAATACCTCAGAACTTGGAGTATGCTGCACTGTCTGCAGGTACATCAGTCAGTTAGAGAGCATCCCTTCCAAGTAACTCTTGCCTAAACCCCTTCCAGGCAGTGCTGCTCATTTCTGCTTTTTCCAGGCAGCTGGTCAGGTCTTAGGGTCTTCTTTGCAGCCTGGTTTGTCTGAGAGTTGTCTTTTAGGACTTGTCTTCTGTGACAGTAACTTTAGGTAGCTTGACTTGTTTACTTGGGCAGGGAGGGGCCTGGTGAATCTAGTCAGTTTCAGGAACTTTCTGAAGCTATTTTACATTGTTTACCTTCTGGCTTAAAGAGCTTTCCTGCTAGATGGAATGTTTCAATCCCAGAAGATTGAACAGCAGTGCTCCAGCAAAGCTATACATAGCTCTTCTGCAGCATTTTATATGAGCCATTAATATAGCTTTTCTATGCTCTGTTTTAATTTTCTGGATAGCAGCCATTCCACACAGTTTGTTAGGAACTATTTACTCACAGCACTCAATACCTGGCATGTTGTTCATTCACTGAATGTGTATTCCTTCACCTCCTACCTATGAGCTCATGTATATGTCTGATATTATTCACAATACCAATTTTAGCTGATTAACAAATGCATTATTCCAGCTAGAACCCATCTCAGTGACAGCTGTCATTTATTAATATACTAAACTTTAAAAATATCTTTTTCCCTTTTATCATAATCAATTTTTCTTTTTCTCAGTTGTGCTTTGGTGGGGTTCCAGACCATGATTTCTGTGCTCCTGTGTTGCAGAATATAGCCATGACTGCCTTCCAACAAACACATCTTTCCTTATGCTATTTGAAGGTGCATGGTGTCGTGAGGCCATTCAGTTCTGATAAATAAGGTGATGGATATATTTGCTTTTTTAGAGTTGCTATGGGTTTTGGTGTTCTCGTTCTGGCTAGGTGGATATTAAACCATTAGTAGTGGAAACAGTGGAATTTTCTTTGAAATTTCTCCTGGCTAGGTCTCTATTAATTGTATGCTATTTAAGCTTGTCTCCTGTGCTTTCCAAAACTCTGGCAACTAATTATAGACTCTGCAGTGTGTCCTTTATCCTTCGAGTAGGTAAAATGGTGTATTTGCTGCTTTCTTTGTGGCTGGGACATGTACATGACCAAAAAGGCAAGTTAAGAAAGTAAGGATTTATTTTGTTCCTCAGTCCATGCTGCTGGGGAAAGTCACAGTGGCAGAAGAAAGCTTGAGACAAGGTCACATTGAATTCATTGTCAAAGAGAAAGAGATGAATGAGAGATGAATGTTAGTGCTCATCTTTTTTTCTCCTTTTTGTTCTGTGAGGAAATGGTACTACCCACATTTAGATGTTTTTTTCCACTTCAGTTAACTTAATTTAGAATCACTTTTACTGATATACTCAAAGATTTATTTATGTGGCAATTCTATTTTTTTTTTTTTTTTAGACCAAGCTGGCCTTGAACTCTCAGTGATCCACCTGCCTCTGCCTCTCAAGTGATGAGATTAAAGGTGTGTGTCCCATGTCCAGCTACATGGCAGTCCTTAATCCTATCAAAATTAATATCACAATTCAAGTCCTCATCAACATGACATACAAACACATGACTTTTTAAATCCATAATCTTCCACTACTTGTGTCCATAGACAACTCCATCTTATACCGAAAAATGCATACAATTTGATTTGAAATGCCCTTGAAGTCTTTAGAATGTGAACACTGTTCAGAAGTATAAATACAGAGTCTTTCTGGATTTAATCTTTTAACTCTAAATCCCTTATCAACTGAAAACAGCAATATAGGCATAGTAGTGAAAGGCTGGACCACAGCATGACTTAAATGCAGCATAACAAACACCAGACCCTGCTCTTCTGAATATTTGAAATTACTAGGAATCAAAAATTTATTGAATAGATCTATTCTTCCTTCAAAGGTAAGCTTTAGGAAGTTATTTTATGTATTTATGCTTCTAGGCATCATATTTTGAAATATGTATTAACCACAAAATTCTTAAATTAAAATAATTGGCATATCTATCATATTACATGGATACATATTTGTGTGTGTAGTTAAAAATATATGCTTACGTTTTGTTGATCAGGGAAGTTCAAGAGACTTCCATAACAATATGGGCTATTGCTATTGCTCTCAATTGCCTCTCAGAGGTTAAAGATAAATTCTGTATTGGAAAATGGAATTCCAAATTCCATGTTGACACCATATACATTGAAGATAGGGCTAATACAACCTGGGTCTGACTTGAAAGCCTTATTCCTGGGAATTAGATTTTACATTAGTAGCATATGCTATCCTACTTACTTTTTTTATTGATGTGATGAAACAAATGATCAAGTTCACTTAGAAAGCAATTTTTTTTTTAATTTTAGAAAGTAATCTTATCTCTAAAGAGAGATAACAGTCCCTGACCAAATGGATACCATCACACAGACACACACACACACACCACCACCACTACCACCACCACTACCACCACCACCACCACGACCAACAACAACAAATAACAAACAACAACCATGACTTCTCAAGATGCAGACAGCAACTGATGATGCAATACCAGCTCCAGTTCATATGACTACAATACAACATTTGCACCTAAGACTCAGATAACATTTCAAAAGAAGGGGTGTTATGATTATAGGAGCCACAAAACCAGAAAATCTGCTGTGAAATGATGTATCCGGGAAATACCGGGGAAGTTTACCCCATGACACTTCAGCAGCATAACTGCCCAAATAAGACCTGACCAATAACAGCACCAACAGACAGAATAGCACAAGATGCAGAAACATCATGAGGACACGACCTCCGAAAAAGAGTGACAGGCAATGAAGGAAGGATTGCTGAGAGAAGGAGAAATAGTCTTTCCCAGGAACAAGCCTTTTCTTATCCAATACCAAGTAGGCAGCACTGAAATGACATACAAACAGTCAAGGCTAAATGGGTTAAATAGGTTGTATTTATGCATAAATATATGCATATATACATGTAACAATAGTGATTAAAGAAAAGAAAGCTGGCTTGCAATTTGAAAGAGGATAAGGGAGAAACATAGGAGGGGTTGGATGGAGGAAAGGGAAAGGGGAACGATGTAATTATATTTTAATTTTAAAATCATATTATATGGTATACAGGGCCACTAAAAGGGGTAGGAATGGCAACAGTAGGAACTTACCATGGCCTAGAAGAGAAATACAGTTTAAATTCAGTAAGAAGAAAGGATGATTAAGGTTTACACCACTGGAGAATAATGATATTTTTCTTAATATTTTTATTAGTTATTTGAGAATTTTGTACAATGATATTTTGATCATTTTATGTTTACTTTTTTTGTTGCTGTGGAAATCTATAATGGCCAAGGCAATTTACAGAATAAAAATTTTATTGGGTTTACAATTCTTGATGGATAAGTTCCTCCTGAGCAGGCATAGCAGCACACAGACATAGTGACTACAGCCAGAAGCTGGAAACTCATATCTTCAATCCAAGTATGAAGCAGAGTGACCAAACTGAAATAAGATAAGACTTTTTACTCTCAAATCCTATACCCTATTATTCATTTCCTCCAGGAAGTGCAAACTACACCTCCCCAAATCATGTCACCACCTTTGGACCAGTTATTCAAATGGCTGGCAGTATGGGGCCATTTCTTATTCAATGCACCACAATCATGCTCACCACATCCCTATGATCCTCTCAGTTCCACAGCCCCTTCCCCACAAACCCAATATCATGTCCTTTTTTATACTTTTAAACCCACTAAGTCGAGGTGATGCTACTTATATGCCCTATGTATGTGGCCTTCCACTGGAGGATGGCCAATCCACCAGGGGTCATCTCCTTAATGAAAACTGGTTGCTCCAATAGCTATCAAATGCCAACAATTCCATAGTTAGCGGTAGAATTTCATGTCCACCTCTCTTCTCCCATCTGTGGTTTTGTCTGGCTTGAGCATACTCAGGTCTTGTGCATGATGCCTCAAAAGATGTGAATATATATATATTGCAACTGCCCTATCGTGTCGGAAGAGCATTGCCTCCTTGTTGTTATCTGCCACCTCTGGCTCTTCCAATCTTACTATCTTTTCTTCTATGATGATTCTGAACCTGAGAAGGAAGGGGTATGGTATAGATGTCCCTGAGAAGTCTATGGATATGTGTTATCTGAACGTTTACCAGTTGTGTGTCTTTATTTTAAATCGTTATCTACTAGAAAAAGAAGCTACTTTAATGAGGACTGAGAGTTGCCCTAATCTGTTGGCATAATCGTAAGTCATCAGGAATTGACTTAAAACCATATCCATTTAGCAGAGTCATAGTTGTACAGTCTCCCCTCAGATCTATGAACAGGCTTTTGTTCTTAATATTCATCCATTCTAGGTCTGGATTTCTACTTGTGCAATTGGAGTTAAGTCCAATCAGAAAGTTATTAGTTACTCCCATGATATTTGTGCCACTATTGTATAAGTGGGCATGTCTTACCAGGCCAGTTGTAGTCCATAAGGTTCACAGGTTAGCTCGATGATCACTTTTCTCCTCCAGAACTGTGAATGGCCCCTTGTCCTACTATAATAGATAGCACAGAGAAATGAAGCTCCCAGATCATTACCATGGTAATTTCTCATGGACTAGCGTAAAAGCATGTGGTGTCTTCAGCAACAAGGTCTTCCTGTTAAATTGTAGAGGAAAGCCCTGGGCAATGGCGATATCCTAAAGTGTTCAGGGTTTATGGGACCTCACTGGCCAACAGCCTAAATGAAATAACCCATTTCTGGAATTTGGATTTTTATTTCTTAGCTTGTAGTGTTTCATAGGTGCATTGTTGCCCTACTGTGTATTAACTCTATTTAAGCACCTTTTAGTGTGTCAGTTACATATACATTTTAGGATGTCTCTACAGTAGGTTTCCATGACTCTTTTGGAATGTGTTTCAGGTTAGTTGTCTCTCCTCATATCTCTCCTCTACTTGGAAAAGCCATCATTTGTCTCAGGATACACACTAAGATTATGAAAGTCAGAACACAAGCTTGGGCCTCTCATCTTGAATTCTTTTACCTTTCTTCTATATAATTGATCTTAGTGGAAAGGGACTGTGAGGAGAAAGACATGATGCTGAAGAAATGACATGTAATTCAAACTCTGTGTTTTGGATATCATGAAGACTGATTTTCATTGCCAACTTCATTGGCCTTAAAATCACTTGAACTGATGAAGCACATCTACGGGGTTATGTGAGTGGTTTCTGGAAAGGATCAATGGAGGAGAGACGATCCACTGTGAATGTGAGCCACAGTGTCCAGCGATATGTGGATGTGAAATGATTAAAAAGGCAGAAGAAGGAATCCATCAGCATGCTGGTACTCAGCACTTCCCCATCTCTTCTCTTTTCCTGACTAAAGTGGAAACTGCTCTAACTGTCAAATCCTCCCACAGTTGCTCATTGAAACAGTGAGCATAAGGGATCACTCTTTCTCTAAGTTGTTCTGGGAAGTATTTTGTCAGAGTGATGAAATGTCATAGATATAAAGCTTGAAGTGAAAAAAAGAGTATAAACTAATCAGCCGTCTCTTTTGATCATTTATAAGTATTCTTTGTAAAATGTAATTTGTGGAAAACTCAATTGGGGAGAATTTTTCCAATTTCTTTTAAATTTTTTTATTATTATTATAATTTATTCACATTACATTCAATACTAATAGTTCCCTTCTACTTTATCTGAAAAGAATTTCCTAAGACAAATAATAAGATATCTGCCTCACAGTGATAAAGTCTCACTTTTATGTTTATGCATGTGTTTTCTGTGTGTGTGTGTGCACGTGTGTGTATGTTTGCACATGCAATTGTGTATTTGCATACTGTAGATTATTTTGGTAAATTGTCTTCTGCTGTTTGACCTCCCTGAGAAACTGGCTTTCAGGAGGACTGGTCTCCTCCAGTTCAGACTCAAACACCTCTTTCTCAACGTATCCTCCAAACCCCCTGGGCTGGCCATAGGCTGTCTCCCTAATGCTGAGAGGGAGGACAAAACAACCCAAGAGTAAAACCTCTGTGTCCTGAGAACAGCTGGAAGGTGAACTGTTTCCAGCAGACACTTCTGTTGTTTATCCCATGGTATGAAAGTGCCTGCAAGGAGAAAAAGAAGCCAGAAATTCATTCACAGGAGACTCGGCCCAGGGAGAAAGCTACAGGGGCAAGTGATTTTCTTTTTCAACTTCCACACTGGTTTCTGGTGATCAAGTACCCAATTTGATGACATTGTCTATGTAAAACTCTATTGCTGTGAGAAACACCATGACCAAGACCAAGGCAACTTATAAGAGAAATCACCTGATGTTGGGAAGCAGACAGACATGCTGATGGGCCAGTAACTGAGAAAGGGGAGAGAGGGAGAAGAGGACTATTGTGAGCTCGTGAAAGCCAAGAGCCAATCACCAGTGACACAGTTTCCCCAATAAGGCCATACCTACTACATCAAAGCCATATGCCCTATTCTTTCCATTATTTTATCAACTGGGGACTAAGCATGCAAATCTATGCATCTATAGGAAGTGTTCACATTCAAACCACCACTCTACCTTCTACACTTCTCCCATGGATCTGTATTATTTATTCTTTTACTTTGCTTGCTGTATGCTTAATTCATCTCTCATTCAAAACAAAACAGATTGCTAGTGCAAATAATTCTCCAGACCATACACAACAGGTGTGTGTGTGTGTTTGAGAGACAGAAAGAGAGAGAGAGAGAGAGAGAGACAGAGACAGAGACAGAGACAGAGAGACTGTGTGTGAGAGAGTGTATGTCTTTGTATGTGAGTGTATATGCGTGAATGTGTGTGAGAGAGTCTATGTGTGAGTAAGAGAGAGAGAGAGAGCGAGTGTGTGTGTGTGTGTGTGTGTGTGTGTGTGTGTGTGTGTGTGTGTGGAAAGGGAGAAGTGGTGGGTTGAACTTGAGAAGCAAACCGAAGTTCTTGTGCATATTAAGCAGGTTCACCACCCCTGAGCTGAATTTCAGCCCTTACTCTCATTGTTTATAACCCTCAGAAAAACACATAATATCTAGTACAATGTTGTCTTATTTTATAGTGTTATCTCTTTACACTGTGTTACTTGTGAGAATCATTCTGGGAACACTGAGCCCAGTGCAGATTTTATCTTGGGATCTGCTAAATCCCTGGCAGGCCTATGTCTGCTAACAGAAGAGATGTTTACTTTAGGATCGGCACTTAAGAGCTCCAGGGTTCCTTCCCCTTAAAGTGCTTGGAAGTGTTTGTTGCTTCCTTAAGTATAAGAGTGACTAGAAGAATGACCTATTTTGTGAAGCCGGATAGACAGCCATTAGCAGTTGTGAATCCTATGTAAGTTGACAAAGTTACTTTTTGATCATTCATAACTGCAGGAGTAGGGCGGTGTGCACCATATTGCTGAAACTTCAACCAGGAACCGATAATTACACACAAGAAAAAAGGTGGTTCAGTTGTGGACAGAGGGTGTATACTGGACTGGACTCTATAGAACAACAATAAATTTTACAGTAAGATGCATTTGTGCTACTTTGATTGCCATTCCCTTCATTATTAAGCCATACTTAGTATGTCTACAGAAGTCCAGGTTTATAGGGCTGTGGAGTTCTTGTGTCTACTATAGGAAGAATTATTGACAGAACCAAGCTTATAAAATGGCCTCCACACAGCTTTTATTAAGAATGGGCCAAATTGGTTATAACTGGAATTTGTCATTTGTCTTGAACTATTTACCAAACACAAAACCCAGTTTGGTTGGCTGTTTTTGTTTTGTTTTGTTTTTCCCTTAATTTTTAAGCCTACATCTTTCTTAGGAAATGTAATCCATATGCTTCTGAGCCATTTTTACTTAGATCATCAAGATGTTTTGCAAGAACTATTGATGTTCAGGATGTCTTTTAAAGCCACTTCCCTTACAAGCAGGAAATTATTCTTTGTTTTGTTAATTTTGGGGGGCTTATGCTTTTTCTTATAAATGAACAATTTAGGAACCCAGAAAGAATGAAACTAACATCAAGATTGTGAAGGGGGTTCAGCAGACACTGTATACAGAACAGAGGCTCCCCCATATACAAAGGCGGGTAATGATTGATTTATTAAAGTTTTGGTACACAGGATTCTTATTGATTAACACTAAGGAGCTGTTCAAGGACCTTCAAAGAAAAAAATAAAAAAGAGTTGTTATAAAACATAAGGATGGATATAGTTGGGGTTATAGGAGGAATAAAAATTTAGCCAATCCGGATTTTCTAATAAACTCAGCATGCCTCATTGGTTTTGTTGAGGATTTCTATTGAGTGTACAATAATGATTAAAAAAAAAAAAAAGGCTAGCGGTATATGTATCCATGATAGAATGCTTGCTTACTCTTTATAAGGCCCAGAATTGAAATCCAAATACTGCTCCCAAATAATAATAATAATAATAATAATAATAATAATAATAATAATAATAATAATAATGAATATTTTGAAGTGCTTTATAAGAGAGTAAGTAGACAGATAAGAAGTGTGTAAAACTCTTCAGTCCACTGGAATTCTTCAGTTTCTGTCTTGGGTGTTGAGGCTAATCATCTCCAGACACAGTATCCTCACATACCACTGATAACTGTGAATTGGCAAAATGATTATCAAGAGGCATTTGATATTATTACCTGGGAAAGCAATGTGTAAGTCCTTCATTTCATGAATTTCATAACTGGTTGTCAAGCCTAGAGAACTATTCAATAAAATAAAAACTATTTCCAAAAATACAACTTATAGTATGGCAAACAGTGAAATGAAAAAGGTTGTATTTTATTCTTAATATAGAGGAAGAAAATTTCTTACAACAAACTAGTTTTTTAAAAACATTTTTACTTTTACATATACATTTATATTATTACACATACAATAAATTACCTACAGCAAGAAGAACCATGAAACAATCAGGAACTATATAAATGTTACATTCTTAGTGTTTTGGCTATTTGTATTTGACAACCTTGAAGAAAACATCTTTCCTATCTTGGTGTGTCTAAATTTCTGAATGTAAAACAATATCTGTCATATCTCATAATTACCAACTTAAAACATCTATCTAGACCTAAAAACATCTTAACTCCTAAACAACCAAGCTTAATATTAAGACTAAACTATCTCTTCTTCAACCCCAACAGAGACTTGAGAAGGAATAAAATTAATTATCTTAGTATACCAGGAGTGCAGGTTAGTAGCTTCCCAAAGGAGAAGATGACAGAGAGTTTGCTACCTGAGCAGTCACCCAAAACTCTCTAAAATGTTGGAGCATCATATTCAGCCTTCTGGCCCAATATATCTAACAGACATATTTGTGAGGCAGGAACTATTAAAGACTTGCTGACCCTGTCTTGGCAGAGTTTGGCCATTGACTCTGCCTGCATCCAAGCTTGCCTTTTTAAGGCAGAATTCTGTCTGTGGTAGAAACAAGGGCACTTATCCCAGTGGCTTGTTTGCCACAATAAATTAGTCTTGATTGGGGAAAAAAATAAAAGTGGCAAAAGTCTCTGGAAAGAATTTACCAAACAATTTTTCTACAAAGGTTTTTGGAATGTGTTGGATGGTAGAATTCTCCCAATCCTTGTGAAGCTCACATTATTTTAGCAACCACTTCCCAGGGATGTCCTTTCAGGACTACTCCTGATTCTAGTCAGGGGCCTGCTTCCAAGCTAAACATCAAAATGACTATACAGAGTGGCTCATACATTGGAAAAATAACTCCACTTGCCCTCTGCAGACTTGCCTTTGAAGAATGCCTCATAAAGTCAACTGTCCTCTGCTGGGCCTTCTGGGAGACTGACTCAGTGCAATACAGAGCAAGTTGGAGCGCGTATAGTCAGTAGTGAACACTTGCAGATATGGTGGTCATGCTTTAAAACACTTGAAGTTTTTCTAATGCATTCCTATCATCAAAATTTAAGATTTGGCCTTTCAATCCACTTATAAACCTTTTCAAGAAGGCACAATGTAAACTTCCAAAGGACTGTAGAACTAATTTTCAATACTCTCTCTTAGCTATGATCTATGTCAATGACCAGCATGGTACCCTAAGGATGCAGCAGTGGCACACATAATTTGGTGGTAATCAATTGCCCTCTAATTGGACTTACAACCTTCTCAACAAGAGGGAAGCAGATGAACAAATGGTAAATTTGGACTACAACATACTGCTCAGAAGTTTAAATGAATGCATTACAATTACAAGTTCTGATAAAAAATAACTAAGCCATATTTTTAAAATAAAAGAGCATATGGAAGAAGGCACTTTAAATTCCCATCTGATTTATGTAGAAAGTCTCATAAATGGAAACCTTGGGATTTCTCTGTATGGTGAAATATCAACTCGATAACTCTGACTGTGTGTGACCAGGGGGAGGGACTGTGCAGGAACCATTAAAATTGTGCCTATATGGTATCAATACAGTCTATTAATAAAATGATTGGAAGAAGATGGATGAGCCCTACATTAGTGTGTGGAGATGCTTCCCAAAATAGTCAGTGGTTGTCTGAAAGTGCATACAGTAGTGGATGCTGCACATTGTTGTGTTTATATATGCAAGTGTGTGTGTGTGTGTGTGTGTGTGTGTGTGTGTGTGTGTGTGTGTGTGTGTGTAGGCTTATTCATACGTGATGCTCAGAAAGAGAATAACAACATAAAAATTGAGAATGCATGGTGGTAAGAGTTATAAGAATGCCCCTTCTCTTGTGTATTTTTCTGTACTCACTTTCCTTTCCCCATGCTTACGTGAGATGATGAAATTCCCACATGATCAGTTTCAGTGACACCTATAGGCTCTATTAGTCTTATTTCCATTTCTACCATAAAACAATGACTAAAAACAATTTGAGGAAGAAATGGTTCATTTGGCCTTCATATTCCAGGTCACGGTTCATGGCCAAAGCAGAAACTCAAGTCAGGGACCTGGAGGCAGGAGCTGATAAAGACTCCATGGAGTAGCACTGCTTAGTAGCTGGCTCTCTCATGGCTTCTTCAGGCTCCTTTCTGGTACAAGCCTGGACTACCTGCTCAGATGTGGTGCTGCCCACAGTGTGCTGGGCCCTCCCCTCCTCAGTCATCAATCAAGAAAATGGCCCACTGGACAGTCTGGTGGAGGCATTTTCTCATTTGAGTTTCCATCTTCCCAGATGACAATGAATTCTGTCAATGGATAAAATACCAACCATGGGCATATGGCATATCATGAGGTTATGCTGTAATGGGTCCTTAAACACTGGGATTTGTATGCTGCAGTAGTTGATGTGATAACATAAATGGCTATGAAGGAACCAGTAGGCAGGTCCTATCTACCACATAGATACACTAGGTACAGGAATGACTTTGAATGGAAGGGAATGAGTGAGATCATCATGATACTCAGAAGTGTACAATTGAACATTTATCAGTTGTTTACATCTGAAATTTTCTCTTTACGTTTGGACCTCAATGAACCACTTGTACCTAAAACAATAAGCGGAAAGGAACTTATGAAAGGAGGTAGGTGCTACAGCTGATTGTCCATGCTGGACACCTTAACTGTGTTGTGAAAACTGCCTTTTATCTTAGTATCGGATTATTTCATTTAAATTTATTTGAATATTAGTATCTGTAGCTGACTGTAAAGTGCATCCCACCCAACCTTCACCTCTGCAATGTTCATTTTCTATCAGTAGTTATTTCTCTTATGAATGTAGTATTTATACAGGGTCTGCCCCTGCTGTACAGCGCGTACATCTTCTAGGTGACCCAGATGCCCATTTTCTCTCTCTCTTCTGTAGGTGGCAAGAGTCTAATTGACTATTTTATTTTATACCCTCTCTTAAATATAATTTACTAATACTTAGTGATTTATCAGCCTTAAGTAGGACTTCATCTTTTGTATATTCATTTGTTGGGCATATGCCATGTACCAAGAAATGTATTTCTTGATCTTAAAGAGTCCCAATCCATAGCTGTCTATATAAACTGCCTTTTCACTCTCATATTTTCTATCTGGTCAGGAATTACCATAGTAAAGGTTATATTATGATATAAATATGATAATAAAATATATTCATTTAAAATGGGTAAGTTAATATCAATCAAGCATAAAAAAGGAACATGACCTCATTTACTGAAGGGGACCCTAAAACTATAGTCATAATTTCTTGAGGGCTACAAAGCTGTTTAAACAGAGTTCAAAGATGATTTCAGGTCCCTCAAAGAATTGTCTAAATAAATTCAGTTTGTGTAAAAGAATGAAGTTAATATTTGTCCCTACTATGGTGTTGCCTGCTCTTTGATCATTTCCCCGGGTTGGGGTGCCTTACCAGTCCACAAATAAAGAGGATGCAGGCAGTCCTAATGAGACTTGATAGGCTGGAGTCAGTTGGTGGGGGAGAAGGGCTCCCCCTCTCTGAGGACTAGGGGAGGGGCATGGGGGAAGAGGGTGGGAAGGGTGGGCCCAGGAGGAGAAGAGGGAAGGGGCTATGATTAGGATGTAAAGTGAATACATTTTAAAAAGTAAATTTAAATTTTTTTTAAAAAAAGAAGAATTACTCTAAAGATCTTATTTCAATTAGGTATAGCTTTGGAAGTAATGAAGACTAAGAATCCGAAGCCTGGAGGCATGCACTGTTTGTTTATAAGATAGCTTTGGTGCATGAGCTGGTCTGGCCACCCTTGGCTAGGCTCACTCTGGTGCTGACACCCTGTTGACCACCAGGTGGTCCTCAGTTCTGCCTCTCAAGCTCCACATGTCCTCAGACTAAGGACAGAGACTTTCACAAGTGCTTTTCCAAAATTCTCCGTGCTTGTTGACTTCTCATTGGTCAAATCAAGCCACATGACTGTCCTTTGATTTACAATAGGAGATTCCCCAGAGGATTTCATGACAGAGACTATGATGACAGAAGAGGCCAGTTCTCCATCCTACTACGGATCCCTGCGAGCACCGGGTTTATAATTGGATTGCTTAAGTGAAAAGTATTCTTTCCAAATTCAGTTTGTACTGTCACTCCCTCATGCACACACAATACAGAAAATTAGACTAATAGCTATGGAAAATGAAAAAGAAAAAAAACCAGCTCTAATATTTTGGCTAATCTCACAGTGTGTGTTTTCTTAATTTAGTCCAGTTATGAACATCAAAGCAACACTTTTCTAGGAAACTCAGTGTTTTTTATTTTTTAATAGTTAATGTGACTCTTGAGAGTTCTTAATTTGAGTTAGTAACTAGAATTTTGAATGTTTTCATCAGTCACTGTCCTAATTATCTTGTTGCTTATTTTTATTATTATAAAGGGATGAATAAAAAAGAAATAAGACTTGGGGAACCTAAAAATGGGCTTCCTGTAAAAAATAACAATAAAATGGGAAATTTATTATATATAAATCCTACCTATTTTTCCAAATTAAAGTCCCAAGTCATATACATAGCCAGATTTTGTATACAACATCAAGCGCCCGCTTATGACAACCTTACCCAGAATGAATCCTGTCTCAAAAATAATGGTCTTTATCTCATTATCTTTGTGGGATCAAAGATATGATGTTTCTCTACTCAGAAAGCACTCCCTTCTTTTCAATTAGCTGGTCTATGATCTACCACCATCCCATCAGTATCGCACACAGCTCATTCTAGGAAGATATCACACTGTCTCGAGTTAAATGTATAGGGTGAAACTTGCATTTCCCACTTGGACTTTCTCAGTGCTCATTAGGAGAAAAGACGCTTATGATAAAAACAACTCATTTGGTTTGAATTCAGCTTCATAGTTCTCAAAATCTAGTTGATATACATGAGTTTTGTTTGGAGGTGTGGAGAGGCGAAAACAAACAACTGGTTTCAAGACATTATAAAGTAGTTTTTCCTGGAATGCACTGTATAAACTGTTACCCTCTAAAACCACTGAATTTTTATTTATTTATTCCCAAATGTTTGAGGATGTAAATGTTTGATGATTAAAGCATTACTTTTCACTTAGAACTTGTGTGCTGTGGACCTTTCCCTGTGCTAAATTAGCGAGGAAAGCAGAAATACTGTATGTTAGGCAAGATCCTATCAGCTATCAAAATGCCCTGTGGCTGAGTTTATATTTGAACCCAAAGAACTCAGCCACAGAGGAATAGGCTGCCAGGAGGCTCTGTGCCTTTGAGTGTGCTTGGCCTCCTGGACTCTTACATATAATTGAGATACAAGTTAAATTACACAGCAGATATTTGTTGCATATTGAAAGTAGAGAGAAAAGGCGATAGAGTGTTTTTCATGGATATGACACTTTAAAAAAATGTGCCATGGAATCTGAAATGCCTCGTGCAGCGTTTATGTCCTGTTCACTGGGGATATGCAATTCTATTGGGATGCATGATGCAATGCCACAGAACTGTCAGTGAGTCTTTGATTTTCAAGGCTCTGTCAAACAAAAAAACAAACAAACAAACAACAACAACAACAACAATAAAAACAAACCATATGTTACACTTTTAACTTTTGTTTAATTAGCGAATGAAATTACAATTTGAAGAGCCTGGACTGGATTACAAAGTGACATTGAAATCAAAAGCCAAACAATCCAAGGAGCAGGCTCCCAATTCGATTTACCCTCTCTCCAGAGAAGGCCAACACTCTCCACCTGGGTTCTTCTTGAAATTCTGAAATCTAATGAAAGTTCACCCTTCAACCATTGAAGGGTACAGGTGTCTATCATCTCTTGTGGAACAGAAAGCTGCTCAGAACTTTAAGCCTGCCTCATGTAGTTTCAGAGGGGAGTAAGGACTCTGTCTACAACTGGGCAAGAGGTCATTGTTGCAGGGTATTTGGTCACACTGTGAACACTGAGATTGTGTTGTTTACTGGAAAGACCTCTTTCTGGTTGTGGTGTGGCTCACCTGTAGCACACACCTTTAATCCAATAGCTTTCTGCTTAAATTAAATAAAATCAACTATAGGTCAAGAGGGAGAGCAAGCAACCAGTTAATAGGGAATGAACACAAGAAAAAAAAAAACATGGAGTGTAAGTGGAAGAAATAGGATGGGTAGGGAGACAGGAAGTAGAGAGGAAGATCGTTCAGTTTGAGGGGATTTGGGGGGAAGTCATGAAGCTGTTTTATTTTTTAGTTATTTTTGTTTGTCTGTTTTACTTTTGGGACATGGGCTGAGGAGGAAGGTCAGATGATGGGTGCTTTCTCTGCCTCTCTGAGATAGCAGTCTTTCTCGCTAACATCTGCCTCCCAAGTCTTTATTAGTAAAATCAAACGTTTGAGATTTTTGTTAAAAATGTGTCATTTGTGTGACATTCTGGCAAAGAATCTGGCTACATTTTCACATGAGGACGTTTGCAGTAATAGGCTTCTTTGCTTGGCAGAGGGAATTTCAAGGACAGGATAGGATTTAGGCAAGGTGAAGGCTCCTGTTGCTATACCCATCGAAGAGTACAACGAAAAAGGGGAAAGGGGGGGGGGAAGTCTAGCAGAAAAATAAAAAATGTGAAGCCAGACAAGGAAAAGCGCAGAAGACAGTTAAACTTTACTGACAAGGTAGGTTTGAAAGCAGAGCTTAACAGTTAGACATATGGGCTGCCTCGGAGTGAAATCACAAATCTTTTCACTGGGGAAGCAGGGAATGTGTCCTGAATGCAAGATATCCGCATCAAAGGCTTCATCTTGTGAAAACGCAAATCATTTGAAAGGAGAAGAATTAGATTTAGGAATGCTGGTGAAGAGAGAACTTGTTCCTTGAAAGCAACCGTGTTGAGAATTATTTCCTCAGGGCCATCACACACAGCTGATATAAGTATGATCCCACTGGCTCAGGTTCTGCTTCTGCCCTCAAGGTGTCCAGACACCTCTGTGCACCAGGGATCGACTTGAAGAAATAAAGCTTAGCTTCTGGGTGGGTTAGCAGAATCTCAGCCCAGTGGTGAGTGCAGGAGGAAAGCCTTCTCTGGGACAGTTTTCAATGAGACACTTCTCTTTTATTGGGGGAATAGGGACTATATATAAACCTTAAGAAACTGGGTAGGCATTTTGGGGTGGGTGCACATCTTTGGCTGGGGTGCTGACAGTGCTTCATTTGCATGGAGAGGAAATCTAGGTGCTAGTGGACATTCCTTATAAGGATATAGAAAGTTTTAACCTGAAACCCGGCCACCACACTATATGACTACGCCAAGGGATGAAGGGGAGGGCAATGAGAGGGGGCTTAGCAAGGTTGTGTGCATGAGGCATGCAGGCCCAGAACAGTGAGGGAACAGCCCGCTCCCCTGTCAGTCTCAAAATGAGATTTTGGAGCCCGGCGTGGTGGCACACGCCTTTAATCCCAGCACTCGGGAGGCAGAGGCAGGCTGATTGCTCTGAGTTCGAGGTCAGCCTGGTATATAAAAGCGAGTCCAGGACAGCCAAAGCTGAAACAGAGAGACCCTGTTTCGAAAAAAAAAATGAGATTTTGGGTATTTGGAGACGTCTGGACCTCACTCTTACTCTGGGCCGGCTCCCCAGTCATATGGCTCATCTGCCCCACAGTGATCCAATGGAAACAAGTTCTACCCAGAGCTTGTAGCATCATTTTGTCCCTATCAACAATGTAGCATTTATTTTGTAGCTATAAATAAGGAAGAACTGAGGGTATCATACAATCCTGAGTCATGGAATTCACTGAGGCGGGACAACAATGTGATTGCACAGAGGGCATGAGAAGGCACTTCATGAACTTGGGAAGGTGAAGCTTATGTTGCAACAGATGTTAGAGATATTAAGACCATGGGGCAATCTGCTGAGGAAAGCGTGGTGTCAAGTGGAGGCGTCCTATAGAAAGACGACATATACTGCAGGTAGCCTAGGTGATAGAGTGGGCTACTCAAGTTTTTTGGACCCAGAAAATCCTGTCTTGAGCTCCGGATACTAGACACACAGCAAAATCTTGTATTTGTTCTGAAATTTGGTCTTGATCCAGTTTTATCTTTCCTCAACCTCTTCCATTTGGAATGAGAATGTTTATTATGTGCCACTGTATATTGAAACTAGTTTTTTTTTTTATTTTTTATTTAATAGAATCTCACAACTAAGAGATTGACTGAGTCTTAGAAGAGATTCTGCACTAAATCTTTTGAGCAATAATAGAACTTTAAAAGGCTATAAGAACTTTTTAAAAAGTCCTTTTCCACATCTATATCCTATAGCCTACAGACTATATTTTCTTCTAGCATTTAGCTTTCACAGTGAGGTCTATAATCTGCATACAGTTAGTTTTTGTCCAGGTTAGTAAATACAGTCACTTTGTTCTTCTCCATGAGGATACCCAATTTTTCTAGCATGATGTGTTGATGATGCTGTCTTCTTGTCAGTGTATTTTTGGCCCCTTTTTTGGTCAAATATAAATAGCTGGGTAGAATTCTGCTTTGAATCCATCTGGGACTGACCTTTTCATAGTTGTGAAGCTTTTTATTGTTGTTTCAATAATGAGTCTGCTTAAGTTGTTGATCTCTTCCTGGTTTAATTGTGGTGGTTTTGATGAATCTGGAAACTTCACCATTTCCTTTAAATTTTCCAACTTGATGGAGTACAGAATTTTAAAATATTCATTTTTAATATTCCAAATTTATTTTATGACTTGTACAATTTACCCATTCATTTATGATTCTATTAGTACGGATCTTTTTTCTTTCTTTCTTTTGGCTAATTAAGTCAATGGTCTATTGGTCTTTATCTACTCAAAGAACCAGTTCTTAGATTTTTAAAAAATCTTTGTACTGTTTTTCTGGGTTTCAATTACATTAATTTCTGCTCTAATTTTTCATTATTTCATACCATCTAATGGATTAAAATTTTTATTCTTTTTCCAAAGTTTTTGAGTTACATCATTAAGTCATTTATCTGTGTTAAATGACAAGTGGGATGTCATATAACTTTAAAAGCCTTTGTACAACTAAGGAAACAAGCAATCAATTGAGGAGGAAGTCCACAGAATTGGAAAGAATTTCTGCCACATACATCTGAGAAAGAATTAATATCCACAATATAAAAATAACTCAAGAAAGAAAAAAATGACTCAAACAATAAACAACAATGGGCTATAGAATTAAATAGAAAAATCTCAAAAGAAGAAAAAGTGACTAATACCTTAAAGATTATTTAACATCTATAGAAATTAGGAAATCCAAAGCAATTTTGAGATTTCATCTTACATCTGCCAGTATGGCTAAGATCAGCAAAACAACAAAGAACGAATGCTGAAGATGTGGGTAATGGAAAACCCTCATTCATGGTTGCTGGGATTGCAAACTGCTGTGGCCACTTTGGAAATCTGTGTGAATAACTCTTAATATCTAAAGTAAATTTACCATATGACTCATCTATACCACTCTTTGGCATATGCCCAAAGGGCTTGACATCTTATTCCACAGAAACGTCTATTCACGATAGCCAGGAAATAGAAACAACTCAATTGTCCTGGCCTTCAAATTATGAACAGATGGTGTGAAACACGATACATTGGGCCTATGGAATATTATTTACCTCAGAAGAAAAATGAAATCATGAACTTTTCAGAGAAATAGGTAAAGCTTGAAAGTATCATATTGAATGAAGTAACCTATACATAGAAAGATAAACACCACACATCCTCTTACTTGTGTTTTCTAGGTCCAAATCTTCAGATTAGCACACATAGCCTGGAGTAAGTGGGAAAGAAAAAAGGTACCATGTTGTGGGGAGCTTAGGTTGCAGGCTGTGAACTTGGAGTTGCTAACTTTTGCTAGAGGAGGTCATGTGTTCTAGGCTATCCTTAGACTATTTACCTTTGAAAGAAGTAGGGAAATCCCTACTGGGAACCACCCAGAGGATCAAGGAAGTTCTTACAGGGAGCTACTGAGAGAAATAGGAAGTTCTTACAGGGAGTTACCCAAAGAACTAGGAAGTTCTACAGGAAGCAATTCAGGCTATTGTATTCTTGCCTGGGGACTAGGCAGAGTGGAATCAAAATAAATCCTGTTGATCTTGTTATATATAGTCTTACTTGTCTGCATTAAAGTGAGTCTTGATCAGAAATTTTCAGACTTGACTCATTATTGCTCATGTCTCTGTACCCCACTTTCAATCCCCACTCCCTCTTTCAGGTGAACCCTGGTTCGATTTGTCCCACAGGCCGGGACACATCACTATGTTGAGAGTGGGGTGGTGTGGGGGCTGCAATGAATGAGAGATCAATACACAAGGATGCTTCAAAAATAGTTATATTATTTTTATTTAGTCCAAATTACCCATAATATGTATAAGTGTATGTTTATACATATACATGTGAAGTGAGGTTATGCCACTTGGGTGGACAATGCTACTCCCAAGAGCTACAGACTATCTAACAAAAACTCCAGTACTAGATGCTAGAGATTCCTTTCTAACTAATTGGTCAGGGAAGTCCAAGAGACTACACCAAAACAATATAGGCTATTGCTATTGCTCTCAGGAGCCTCTGAAAGTCTGAAAGAAAATCTTTATTGCTGAAGACAACATGCACTTCAGACACAGTAATTAGAGGATCTGACTTAAAAGCTTCCTCTATGAATAATAAGTTTCATAGTATCAAAAAGTGCTATGCAAACTGCCTAGGGTGTGAGACTGATGCCTATGAACTGCAGCAATGACCCACATGGTGAGAGATTGCTAAGGTATGGTGGTGACTCATATTCTTATGCTAACCAACAGTTGTCTAATAGAATCAAAACCTACCCAGTAGGAAAAATTAGACCCCATAACAGAAACTCTAGTGAAATGTAAGACCTGGGGGACTAGGTCCTACTTCCCGGAGCCCAGTGAGACATGAAAGTCCAGTCTGATGCAAACAGCAAGGGATGCTTTATTGGTCCATCATGATGGGGTCTACCAAGCTCGATTGAGCTGGAGACCCTGAATAAGCAAAACATGGGTCTCTTATACTCTTACAGAAGCACAGCTTAGTACAAAAATGATTGGTTAATTGACCTTTAACATGATTGGTTACTAGTTATTTTATCCTTGAGGGAGCAAGAGCTCAACTTGGGACATCATGTGCTGTCAGGTGCTCGGGACAGGTACAAGGGTATGGTTTTAGAACAGCCCTGAGGCCATCTTGGAGGGTATGGAGTTGCCAGGGCTGAAAAGCAACTTTTGTATCTTTTCACAACTACCCAGGGGAAGGGAGGACATGGGTCTGAGAGGAGAACCTACCATTGCCACTTTACAAAAGCAGCACAATTCCCATATTCAGTTTAGATACTAACTATTTTGACCAAAAATAAGTGTAGCTCTCGTTTCTCATCAAAGAAACTTCTGTCTGCAGTAGATAGAGGTCATCTCAGAAAGCCACAAGATGTCAAAATGCAGGAAACAACTGATCCTGGGACTCCCAGCTCCAGGTGAATCATCTGTTGCATAAATCTTGCAGCTAATGCTCAGGTAATATCAAAGAAGAGTTATCAGGATTCTAAGAACCAGAAGACCAGAAAATAAGCTCTGAGAGTGTGCCTTCTAGAAATGACACTTATGAATCTGCTACAGTAGAAGGCTACTGAAGGTTTGGACCATATCTCCTGTTTCCTTATTACTACTAGAAAGGAAAACAGCAGCTTTGGTATTCCTTGGAATTTAGATTACCATACACAAAGATGAAGGGGTCTAAGCATTGTTCACAGTTCCCTCTTTAGGTAGGAGTAGAACACCGTGCATTATAAGCTACCCAAAAGAAAGTAAGCAGAATTATCCACTTAATGAGATAGTGTACTTTTCCTCCCCAGAAGCATTTTCTCAGGGCAGATGCTTGCACAGCTCCCATCGGAGCATGTGCAGTCTGTTGGCTCTTCTGAGTTTGGACTTTAAAAAGCTGAACATTTTCTTTTACTTGTATTCATACTTTTTTGGATACCTACCAAAGGCTAAGTATACTTTTCTAGGCACTGGGCTTTTTCAACTCTTTCTTCAAAGCTACCCTCCCCTATTGCCTTATGGCGTCTTGTCAGCCACTATTTCAAACTATGTGGCCCTATCTATTCTTCTTCTGCATTTCCGGTCTGATCTTTCAACAGTTACAGCTTGATAGGGCTGTTACTTTCTCTTTAATCTCTAAGAAAATTGTTCTTGAGCTTCCTTTAGTGCCAGTTTTCTAATTATTTTATCTACAAGTTCAAATGCCCTCAAACAGAACTTCAGTGTCCCAAGTAACAAATCCATAATAAAATTTTATCTCATATTGGTCCTCTGTGGTCTATGGATTTCTCCATGTCATACAAACCTAGTAGCCGCTGAGTCGTTAGAAATTTTGTATGACCACAACCTTCTGTCACCCTAACTTCTGGATTAAAACCTCACACAAGATCTGAAACAGTCTCTGGTGCTCCCAAGAACACCTCAAAATTTTCTCATGTTTTGGGGCTATGACTTCCCCACATGCATATAATCTCGGAATGTCCTCTCCTTGATAGGGCTCCCTCATCTCCCAGAATAGAGAACATGCTTGAAGACAGCAGCTTTCCTGCACAGGCCCATGGGTAGCACATCTGTCACTCCTTAGGGAATATGTCAAGTCAGAGAAAACCACACTCATTTCACATCGTCACGCTTCAGCTTTCCCATTCAGAGGCCTTGGCTTCTGTTGGCTTTTCTTCTTTAGATTGGGGAAACTCTTTTTCTGATATCCATCCTAGTTCTTGCAGATCAGAGAGAAACCACTCTACCAAACAACCAGCCAAGATGTATACTTCCCCAGTTCCCTCAGCCAGAGAAAGATAGCCTGTAATGACATCCCCCTGAAAACGCATTAGGATTTCTCTCCATTCAGGAAAAGTACCTGATGGACATTAGGTAAACATTCCTGAAGAAGGCAGTCTCACAGGTAAATAATTTTCATGCAAATAGATGGAACTAGGAACAATCATCCTGAGTGAGTATCCCAGACCCAGAAAAACATACATGATATATACTCACTTATAAGCACATATTATCCATATAATACAGGATAGCCACACTACAGTCCACAGACCTAAAGAAGATAAATAACAAGGAAGACTCAGGAGGGATGCATAAAATGCTCATTCAGAAGGGCAACTAGAACAGACACCAGAAGTGCTTGAAGAGAGAGAGGAGGATGGGAGCCTACCATAGATGTCCTCTGAAAGACTCCACCCAGAAGGGGATAGAAGCAGATGCTTTGACTCACAGCCAAACTTTGGGGTGGAATACAGGTGACTCAGGAAAGAGCTGGGGGAATAGAAGGACCTGAAGAGAATACCAGGTCCACAAGGAGAACAACGGGGCCAAAAATCTGGGTGGAGGGGACCTACAAAGACTGATGCACCGACCGTGGACCATGCATGGAGAGGACCTAAAGGCCCTGCTCAGATGTGGTCATTGGTAGCACAGTCTCCATGAGAGCCCCATAATATGGGGAGTAGCTGTTGCCTCTGATATGGACCCTGTTGCCCATTCATTGATCACTTCCCCCTTGTGGGGCAGCCATGTTAGCCCACAGAGGAATAGGATGCAGGCAATCCTGATGAGAATTTATTGGCTGGGGTCATATCTTAGGGAAGGAGGGCTCTCACTTTCTAAGGACTAGGTAAAGGGGAGGAGGGGAAAAGGAGGGCATGGGAAAAAAGGGAGGGAAGATGGGACAGGGAGGAGAAGAGGGAGGGGGCTACAATCTGGACATGATCAGGGCCCAAGGGGGTCTGCTCAAACTATTGCACTAACCAAGGACAACACAAGTAGTAAACATCGAACTCCTACTCTGATCTAGCCAATGGTCAGGACATTCTCCACAGTTATGTGGAGAGTGGGGACTAACATTGACATGAATTCCGGTGCCCCATATTTGACCACCTCCCTTTGGTGAGGAGGCCTGAAGGCACTCAAAGAAAGAATAAGCAGGCTATTAAGATGAGACTTGATAGCCTATGACCATAGAGAGGGGGAGGAGGTCCACCTCGGGCATGAACCTAGGGGAGGGGAGTAGGGTGGGGGTGAAAGGGAGAGAGGAATGGGAGGATACAAGTGATAGGATAACAGTTGTGCTGTAATCTGAATAAATTTAAAAACTAAAAATAAAGAAACTTAATATTTAAAAATCTGGATGCAAAAATACTTTGTTCATTTTCTCCTATTGAAGAAATCAAAGAACTAAACATTTTCTAAGTCCTGTAAAAAAGAAAGTTGCACCTCCTACTTGGGGTGTCTCAGCACTTCAGAGAAGACAGAAACAATTTCAGAGGAAATGACAAATTTAACAAGCTATCTGATTTTGAAGAGTGTTTTCTCTTCATATGGTTCACTTATAGGAGTATTTTCTTCTTAAAATATATTTTATTATTTTATTCATATTACATCTCAATTGTTGTCCCATCCTTCTAGACTCCCATTCCTCCCTCCCTCCCATTTTCCCGTTACTCCCCTCCTCTATGACTGTGACTGAGGGGACCTCCTCCTCCTGTATATACTCATAGGGTATCAAGTACCCTATGGTAGCCTGCTATCCTTCCTCTGAGTGCCACCAGGCCTCCCTATCCAGAAGACGTGGTCAAATATGGGGCACCAGAATTCGTGTGAAAGTCAGTCTCTACTCTCTACTCAACTGTGCAGAATGTCCTGTGCATTGGCTAGATCTGGGTAGGGGTTCAAAGTTTACTGCATGTATTGTCCTTGGCTGGTGCCATAGTTTGAGCAGGACCCCTGGGCCCAGATCTGCCCATCATAATGTTCTACTTGTAGGTTTCTAGGACCCTCTGGATCCTTCTATTTCCCCATTCTCCCTTGATTCTCTCACCTAGCGTCCCAATAGGATGTCTTCCCCTCTGTCCCACTCTCTGGTAAGTGAAGACTTTCATGGGATATGCCCCTTGGGCTTGTGTCCAGATACAAGTGAGTATATACCATTTGACTCTTTCTACTTCTGGGTTAACTCACTCAGGGTTAGGGTTCAACAAGAACATTTGCTCAACCATGTTCTTAGCAGTTTTATTCATAATAGCTGGAACCTGGAAACAGCCTAAGTGTCCCTTGATAGAAGAATGGATAAAGAAACTGTGGTACATATACACTATGGAATGTTACTCAGCTATTAAAAACAAGGAATTCCTGAAATTTGTGGACAAATGGATTGAACTAGAAAAGATCATAATGAGTTAACCTAAGAGTATTTTCTTAATCATCTCACACTATGCATTTATTTTTAAATCAAGTGATGTTCTGGCATCTGGAAATCCACACGGACAAATGCAGCTGTATCTTCTAAACTCATGGGGCCTAATAGTGCAAACTCAGGTTGCAAACAAGAATTCTCATACAGGTTCCATTGGAGAGAAGTGTGCAATAGGGAACGTATGCCGTGACCCAAACACCAGTTTACCCCACCTAAACGTGAGTGGCCATAGGAATTTGATGGGGACTCTACTCTATTTCATTAAGAAGAATCGCTGTTCTAAGTATCTTCAGTCAGCATGCTATGCCATGTCAATCACTTAAAAAAAAAAAAAAAAGAAAAAAGAAAACTCAGGCTATGCTATCCTTCACTTGTGAAACTGACACTCATAAATTGTTCATACCAGGTGCTGGGATGAACTATTTCTGTTATTGATTTTCTTTCTTGTTGCGACAAAATATAACCCTTTCTAAGTTTTGTGACTCACTAGATTTTGGGATGCATGTATTCTTCTACAAGAGAAGGCAACTGGCAACAGCATAGTTACTTTGCTTAAGTACACCAGAGGGGTCTATGGCACTCATGAGAAAACCTAACAAGCATCATTATCAGACCAACTTACCCATAAGAGAAGTGTTCTTTCCACTTTCTGTATCAGAACTGCCCTGGGGTTTATTTAAAGTTCAGCTTAGTGGCTCAGCATGAAATCTGTTGAATCACAGTTCTGGGATGGCACCTATGAAACCCAATACTGGTCGATCCCCTAGGGCAATTTTGTGCAGACTATACTCAGAATAGTAATCAATCTCCTTGGGTAATTTTGGACACAATAGAGGCCTGAGGATCAGCGATGCTGGTTTTCTGGAACTGGTCCATATCTTGGTCATCTGCAAAAAAACAATGTAAACAGTAACTTGTAAGATGGCCGTCAGGGCTATGTGGTCTCTCAAGTGATGGTTGCAGAGCTGATTCCTAGGCTGGTTATGGCACTGGCACTCCCCTTGTCTACCAGATCTTTCCACCAGTAGAGTGGACCCATCATTTACAGATGTTTATTTATAAGGTGTCTTCTACCTACCACAAGAAACAAATGGACAAATTAATTGGAAGTTTGATGCCCAGGTCATCCTGCCTTGTACTCCAATATAGAGATTAATGGAGGAACAAGGAAAAGTCTCTGCCTATATGAGACAGTGAAGCAAAAAATATACATACATACTTACAAGCAAGCATACATACATACATACATACATACATACATACATACATACATACATACATACAAATTTAAAACAGAAAAACACTGGTACTCAGACCCCCACCCCCCACCCCCCCGACATGTTCATGGTTCTGGCAAAGGAAGTGCTCTTGAGAAGCCTCTTGTTCTGCCTGGGTGGGGCATTGCATCATCACCTCCAGAAGCTCATTTGGACAGAGGCAGGAATCAGTACTTGGAATGGGCGTGCTTGGTGCACGAAGGGTAACCACTGGGAGTATAAATAGAGCTGGAAGAATAACCTTTTTGTGAACTGCTGTGTGGTAACCACCAGGAAGCCAAGGAGCTGCTAAGGCTTCAATGGCTCTTTTGTAACATTACATGCTGCTCCCCCAGCTGCCCTGCACACACGGGCAAGCCTTGCTTAAGTTACCATTTTTAATGCAAATCATCATAATGGCTTGATAATTATTTCAATTGGCATTTGTGAAGCCGGTCAGTAAAAGAACAGCCAAGGGGAACCCTTCTCTAATCTTCCCATCTTTCATACCCTCTGGTTGGAGGTGGAATAACACAAGAAAGCCCCAAAGCCAGAGGGTTTTTGAAGTTTCTTCTTAATGAGCCCAAGGCTCCCTCCCTGTTACTCTACAAAGTGAACTCAGCCCAAGTTAAACAAAACAGCAAGAGCATAATATTTTGGGTGGCTTGACAGGCGAGGAGGCGGTGACAAGTGACCCCTTCCTCCCTGCTTAGCTTTCAGATTGGTTACTTTGCCTTTTAACAAGTTGTTATTATTGAGAAAAACATAAAACACTTATTGAATATTGTGATATGGCAACTATTCTAAAGATATTTTGTCTGAGAGGGTCTTTTTTAAAAATATGCATCTACTTATTAAAAAAACCTTCTCCTTATGGGGTAAATTTTTATTTTATACTTTGAGAATTTCATATTGTATATTTTGATCATTTTCTTTTCTGTGCCAAATCCCCTCCCAGGTCCTCCCTCATTTCCTATTGACAGAAGTTCAGGTACTTTCTTTCTCTTAAAACAAACAACAACAAACACAAAAAGAAACTAGGAAGCATGGAGTCTCAGTTGTGTGTGCTACTATCCCTGAGAATGGGACTTTTCTGGATTGTGGTCCATATATCCAGTGCCAGCCATTTGCAAATAGCTTCTTTGCTAAGGATGAGACTTTGTGTCTTTTCTGCTCCTTCTAACGGCACTTTGCGTAGCTTGAGCTTGTGCAGATCTTGTGCTGTTACAGCCTCTGTGAGTTCATATGTACATCAGTCCTGTCATGTCCAGAAAATGCTGTTTCCTTAAAATCATCTATCACCTATGTCTCTTTCCCTCTCTTTATTTGAAATAGATTTTTTTCCTCACATAACATAATCTTATTACAATTTCCTTTCCGTCTATTCCTCCTACTTCTACCCACCTCCTCTCCCAACTGGATCTCCCCCCTTTAATTAGAAAACAGGCTTTTAAGGAATAATAATAAAATAATAAATAATAAGATAAAAAACTAACACATTAGAAAAGGACAAAATAAACAGAAGGGAAAAGAACCCAAGGGAAAAAAAAAATACAAATACTAGGTATGGATGTGATGACCCAACCATTCACACATTCAAGAATCCCATAAAAACACTAAACTAGAAACTATAATATATACCCAAATGACCTTTAGGGTAAAAAGAGAAAGGAAAATATATAAACAAAGTAAAATGAAAATAAAAATATGATAAAAATTAAAAGTTTAAAAAAAAAAAGCCTTGATACAATGTTATGAAACAAGGAACCTCCAAAGATGTCATTGAGTTTCTTTTCTTTTCTTTCTTTCTTTCTTTCTTTCTTTTTTTTTTTTAAGATTTAATCATTTATTTTTTGTGGACACCAGAAGAGGGAATCAGATTCCATTACAGATGGTTGTAAGCCACCATGTGGTTCCTGGGAATTGAACTCAGGACCTCTGGAACAGCAGCAGCCAGGGCTCTTGACCACTGAGCCATCTCTCCAGCCTGTTGGCCATCTACAGCAGGACATGCAGCCTACACTTAAGTTAATTTTCCTACTGAGATTCCCTTGGAGAGAACTAAATTTTCATTTGAAAGTGGTTGTCTTCCTCTGGTTCTTAAAATTTGGCAGCTTTTAGCCTCCACTTCCACATATACTTTTGAGCCTTGGGAGGATGGGTGTGGTACAGACCTCTTATTTTAGGGCCCAGTGTTCTAAAGCCTCTCATTCTGTATGGTGTCTAGCTGTGGGAGTCTATGTCACTCCCCATCTACTTTGAGAAGCAGCTTATCTGCTGAGGCTCGAGCCATGCACTTACTGATGGGTATAGCAATGCCACTAGAAGTCTTTATTTTTTTTCTGTGTTCATTAAGTAAAAGGAGATGGTTGAAAGAGCAGTTGGAAATTTTTAACTCTTTTCCAAATTAAGTAATATGCCGTATATGTGTATGAAACATAGATATTTTGCTGGCCTCTTTATCTTACCCCTGGCTATTATAATTAGAGTCAGACAAACTCAGAACTGAGAAAGGCAAGTCCTGGTTGCTTGGTGTTTGAGTACAGGGGCTTGATGCCAGAGACAGTGACTAACAATAGCCTCACTGTACCAATTTACCCTTAAGAACTTGGGCTTGGAATTTTTTTTCTCCAAAGTCAAACAAAGGATGCTAACTCTGAAATATACTTCTGTGGAACTTTATAGATCCACTCAGGAACTTTCTGGTCAAAAGAATGGAATCTACCTCTGTGTAGAGGCATACCTTTGTCTCTTTCCCTAACAGTTAATCCAGTTGGGCGAGTCAGTCACTTGGCCAAAAGACTGCTTCTCAGGAATTCTGATTCATGTTAAGCCATACTTAAGAGATGGGATGACTCCCTTCCTGGAATCCAAGCTTTCTGTGCTCCTGGGTTACCACTATGTATCCTGCTAAGCCTGTAGGTTTTTCTGAGTCCTTACTCAGAAAAGCATAACTGTCTTCTTACTTCCCTTTTCTTTTGTAGTTACTTGTCAAAGCCTGGGCATGCAGCCAGGTGGTGGTGGCACACACCTTTAGTCCCAGCACTTGGGAGGCAGAGGAAGGCAGGTCTCTGAGTTCGAGGCCAGTCTGATCTACAAAGCAAGTTCAGGACAACCAAAGCTATGCAGAGAAATCCTGTCTCAGGGGAAAAAAAAAAAAAAGACTGGGCATGCTTCCTCAGACTCTCTGTGCCTTCTCACTCTTTTATTTGTAGTTTGTAAAGTTATCTCCCCTTTGTCCATCCCTGTGACTAATTACAAACAACATGGCTCCTTAACATCCTCTTTTCTACTTTCTTCCTCTCGACAGCTGTACAGATTTCCAACTAGCCTGCCCTGCCCTTTTCTTTTAAGCTTTATTAAAACTGTTCTTGAGCTTTTTTCTCTGAGGCCATTCTTAAATTCTTTTATTAACGAGACCAAGAACACACAGAGAGAATTCCCATTTCCCTATTAACAAAATGAAAAGCTGGAAGCTGTGTGTTCTTGAGCTCACATAGCCTGCCTGCTGGACTGAGGGAGCAGTGGATCCAGTCTTAGTTCTATGCTCACTCCTTAGATTCACCAGTCAATTCTACATAGGAAGCTGGTTTCTGAACATCTATTTTAGGCCAAGACATTAGCCAGTTCAGTGGCAGCAAGATCAATCAGCTCTTTGGGAAATGATAAGTTCAATGATTCTTTTTTTGTTGACTAAACTGATAATAAGGTTTATTCACAGTATCATTTATATTTCTGTGTCTATCTCTTTAAGTCTCCCTGCTTTTGTCTCTCTTTGTTTATGTGTGTGTGTGTGTATGTATGCATGCATGTATGTATGTATGTATGTATGTATGTATGCATGTATATGTCTGTGTGTGCATGTATATGTTATTCTTCCATAGGCCTCAATAGGTTGAGCTGTTTTCTAAAATTATCCGATGGAAGATCTCAGGTTTGCGGCTCGAGGAAGACTCTGAGAAGGTTTGTCCTCTTGGGTAAGAGATTTGTGAGATGTGTCGTTAATATTACAGACAGACAAACAGACAGCATGGCTGGGGCTCTGGTGAGAGTTCAGACCCTTAAGCCAGAAGGTGAGTCCCTTCTTATAGGTCTCAGAGGTAGAAGATATTTTCTGTGGTCCAGATGTCTGTGATTTCAAGGAGGCAGCAAGAAGGCATGAATCTTGCATTGCCAAGCAGGAATGTGTAAGTTCAAGGTTGTGGGGACAGTGAAGAGGAAAGGCTCATCCAGCTGTACCCATGACACGGATGGGGAGATATGTGACCTTGGCTGTCCTGGAGTCTGTCAGCCTCCTTGGGGAAGGAAAAAATGGTGCCTACTATTCTCCTGCAACCTGGGCAGTAAGCAGCCTGTAAGAGAATTAGAGATTTGTCGACAGACTGTGTGGGGGGCTCACTCTACCTCCATCGTAGCTGTAGGAAAGAGGCTTTTGCAAGTGGACATGACCTGAGCAGCAGTCAGGTGTGGATCCTACCCTCCCAAATAAGTTTTCTCTTGCCACAAGTACGATATACAGAAGTGTTTATTTGTTGTTTTAAATTTTGGGTCCATAGATCATAAATATAATTTAAGTGTCTATGAAAAGAGAGATTAGAAAAAATGTATATATATATATTCCTTTTACTAAATTTTAACTGAAATTAAGTATTTCTTTAACCCACCTTAAAATGTGGTAAATTAAAATATCATAATTGTGCATACTTATCAGTTTATTGAATAATACATTTTAAATATCTGTACTATAACAATTTTGTACATCTGTGTACAGATTCATGTGTGTGTGAGGGCCAGAGAGCATTGCCATGGAAGTCAGAGATAACATTTTAGGGTGTTTTTATGGTGCTAGGTATCACACTGAGGGCTTCGGGCATGCTTGGCCAGTTTTTCACAACCGAGCTATATCATCCATCTACATTTTAAGCTTTTTGGTTTTTATCACCAGTCAGTACATTGGTTTCCATTGTAAATCCTGTGTGCTTTATCTTTTGCATTTAAAACTGTTGTTCTGAGATACATATGCCCTTTGGCTTTGTCTGACAATATAGGTCCACAGGAAATAATAATGGTAACAGTTAATAATTCTTACTATCCTCTATTATGATAACTGATGCATTGAATTAACTGATCCTCTCAGGCCACCATACAACTCTGATCTGTGGTAATGTCAAAGTAAACAAGCAAATAAAACAAAGCTTCAGGCCACGGAAATCCTAAACCATAAGAAAAGTGGGTGAGGAAACTCTAAATGGATCAATTTAAGCTGTGGTTCTT
The DNA here is from genome assembly GCF_903995435.1 of Acomys russatus. Lineage (NCBI taxonomy): Eukaryota > Metazoa > Chordata > Mammalia > Rodentia > Muridae > Acomys > Acomys russatus. The sequence continues at coordinate 69,964,457 of NC_067140.1, read as the reverse complement.
TTGTTTCCTCGGTTTATATTTTGCAACTTCCGGGCTCCCATGGATGTCAGGGTGACAGGAACACCCAGCTACAATGAGTTTCATAAAATAAGCCACAACCAATTGGTTATTGTCACTTTGATCTTTAAGTGTATTGCAATTATTCAGGAACAGAAAACAATATTTGGTAACACTGCAACATGGCAAAAAATGGCCCTATTCTGTCACAAAGTTGTCTTTTGTTCATTAACCAGTTTCAAGTGAAATTCTATGCCCAGAAGACTGCAGCGGTACACTGAACCAATTAGCGTTTATGAAACAAATGCATAAACAGAAGGAAGACCCAATAAGTGAGGTGTATGTACCTTTCCCTAGGAAATTATTTAGATTATTCACCAGTATCAAAAGGATTTATTTAGGGCTTCAGATAACCCTAAGAAAGTCTGTTCTGGAACCCTCTGTGGATTCTGTGCAAATATAAGTTTGTGCCCACAACATAAATGTATAATTTAGGATGCATCACACATCACACTGCAGTGAGTGATTGCGGACAAACTAAAATGCCAGTGGGTAGCTGATGAGAAATAGAACAGATTTTGCTAATTACAAACATTAGTACTGAGAAGGAAGAGATCCAGTGTCTCGTCTGAAAGCTAAAGTACAACACGAATCCATCCTTTAAATTAATTGACTAATTTTCAGTTCTTTTAAATATCTAGAGAAACATAAATATACCTTGACACCTCTAGGCCGTACAACACACAACCATTCAACGTAAAGAATGGAGTTTATTTTAGCACTTCCATGGGAAATGATACTTCTTTCTTCTCAGGCAGCATGAGCATCTTGATTCTGGGAGGAGAGTTGCATGGTCATATAGAACTCATGAAAATACCAGGAAAGGTGGAAGGGGTCGGGAGAACTGAAAGAAGGAGCAGTAGTACTTGGGATCTCTTACATTGAGAATGCCCAGCAGTGTTTCCAAGGAGACACAGCAAGTTGGTTTGGAGAATTTGCCGTGGCTGTCGAAACAAACACAGATCATTTTAACACTGTGTGGCTAAAGAAGTAACACTCTGGAGGATGATTGGACTGGCCAAGAACATGTGATCATGAACAGGTGAGAATGTCTCAGGTGAAAATGATGACTTTTACAAAGGAAAAGTGCAGCTGCGCAGGTCTGGTTGTAGACAGGGTGAGATACCGGACTTGATACAACCCCACTCTTTCCTAAAGTGTTAACGTCCTGGTGGAGTAGTTGCTTTCACTCTTCCAGCACGTAGTCTGGCATTATGCAAGGGAACTGATGTTTGAGTCACTTCTGTAATCTCTTGACTTGACCTATAGTTTCTCCTTCTGCTTCAGTCATTCCCACGGCGCCCACTGTTCCCCATAGCATGGAGCCGCACCTGGACTGAATTGGAGAATGGAAGAAAACAAAGAACCACCTTAACGCAGATTTTTACTCAATATAATTTTAATTCTGCTTGAACTATTATTTGTAAAACAAGAAAGCACTGTTCATCGACACAGACATGTTTTACACTGTGAAAGACATTTTCCCGTGCATTTAAGGTTACAAGATCTCACCTCAGCTGTCGTCTATTGTGATCATGACAGGCTTTCGGTTGTCCTCTTTCCATCAAGGAATCAAACTTTTTCAGTGCCATATGTCCTCTCTGTTGTTTCTTTCCTGCTATTTAAAGCTCATTTCCCCCAAATCACACTGTTGATAGTCTTTAGAAGGCTCTTCCTTCTCATCCCCAGTTCTGTTCTCTGATTGATATACAAGTCCCTTGCCTAGGACACGGCTCAAATGAACTTTCTTTCTTTCTTTCTTTCTTACAAATGATTTTTAATTAAGTCTTTAAAAACAAACAAACAACCACCCAACCCTAAAACCACTTTAGAGAACATAAAATTGAGCAGTGTGCCAACAGCTAAGACCACCATGCCTCTAGTTGTGTTGGAAAGCTGCTTTAGCACTGCAGGCTCTTGTACAGCAGGGTAAGGTGTATCCTGGGACATGGAGTTCAGCTATTCTCACTGTCACTGCTGATGATGCCACGCATATGGGACCGGTCTGGAGGTGCTTGGCATGGCTGTTCCTCTTCTGGGTCCAGAGTTCGATGATGAAGCTCCCCTGGCGGAAGTTCCTTCCCCTGAAGGGCTCTAGGCATTTCGTCTTCGTGGTCGGCCTGAACTGCTGATGATGTTGATAACACCCAAGAAAGCCAGTTCAGCTGCCTTTTCCCGCTGCTCCTTCAGGGCCGGACACTTCTCCAATGAAGACTTGTGCTTCATGCCGAGAGCTTCCAGTCCAGTCCTGAGGACACTCAGGCACTCCTTGCAAGAGCGGCAGGAGCCCAACAGCTTCTTGTAGTTTCCATGAGCACCAGAAGCCCAAATATAAGCTTTAGTCTCACCACAGCTCCTGGTCCTCTCCACAGCGACAAGAGCCAGCCAGCCTTCTGGTCTGTGGGTTTTGGACTTGAATCTGATGAGGAAGAGGAACTGCATGCTCTGCCTTTCTCGGAGCTCTTCTTGGAAGAACGGTTCCTCCTCTCCTCTCTGGTACTCCCTCCTGCCTGGGAGTCACTCGCTTTGTCCTACCTATCACTCTCACCATTCACGCTGCCCTGAGCAGTTGCTTGCACCTGCATACTGTTTCCATCTTCCTCACTGCTTGCACTCTGCCTTCTCCCACTCTCAGGCTGGGTCCTGTCCTTGCTCTTTCTCTTTGCTGCCTTCTCTTCCTCCCCACTGCTGTCCCCACTACTCACCCCCCCCATCTCTTCCTCACTGTCTCCAAGGCCTCCAGTTAGCCTGGCAGTCCTGCTTTTCTGCTTATGCCTCATTCTCTCTCCTTTGCTGCCTCTGGACCTGGGCTCCCTGCGCTTGCGCTTGCTCCTCTTCACTGTCCTCACTTTCTTCGTGTGGTTTAGCACTTGTGTTGCTCTCCACCTTTGCTCCTATCTGTACACCTTCCCCCGGCCCCCCCCCATCCTCCCCCCCGCTGCTTTCACTCCCTTCCCTAGCCTGCTTACTTGCTGAGGCCTGGCATGCTGCTTGCTTCTTCTTGGCCCCAGCTTTCTTTCTAGCCCTAGCTTTCTGCTCTTTTCCCACATCATCCTCTTCCTCAGTAGTGTTCTTTTCCTTCTGGACCTCACCTGATCTGACAGAGCCCTCCTCTTCCTCCTCGCTGCTCTCCTCTGATCCCATCTTTGCAACCAGGCCTGTGTGTTGTTCTTCATCTGTGTTCTCAGCTGCTTTCTTTAAGGCTCTCCTTGGACATGCCTTCTTGGTCGTGCTGCTTTTTGTTGGGGATCCTGAGCAGTCCGGAGTGGATGATGTAGAGCTGGGTTCTGACTCTGAATTGAAGCAGAATGTTTTTCTCTCTGGGCCACTGCAGTGAGCAGGAGACCTCTTCACTTTGATAAATTCTAGTTTTCCTTCCCTTCCTTGGTACCAGCATCCGCCTGCATCTTCAGCAGCTCCTCCTCCACCATCCTCTTCCGTGCCTGCTTCTCCTCAGATTCAAGATGACCTCAACCCACTTGAGATAGGAATTTCTGTCACAGGATGGTGTGCGTAACCATGCTGAGGTCAGGGCACCCTCGGAAGAAGATGCGCGTGAATTCCAGCATCTCATCTCCCAGAGCCATTTTGCCCAACCGGGAATTGGTAACTCCCACCTCTTTTCCTTCCGGGCCACCTTCCTTGCCTCAAATAAACTTTTAATTACACTTCAAAGTTCCTGAAAAAAATGATGAAGTTCTTTTCAATGCCATTTTTCAAAAATGGTTTGTTTACAAAAGTGATTAGCACATAGGCAAGGAGTGGGTCTCTTTGCTCTTCTATATCCATGCCATGGGGGGGGGGGGGTTAACCTGGATGGATGCATAAACTCCTGTTATTTGCCCCATGTCTTCAGATGGGTGTGGTCTTGGTGCCTATAAAAAATCTTAGACTTCCTCCATTGGGAAGACAGAGCATTCAGGATGGTCATTTCCATCCCATATTGAGCAAGGGTCTTCTTGACCTCAGGCAGCTCCTGTTTGTCTTCATATTTGGTTTTCTCCCGACACTTCAGAATTAAGGCACCTCAAAATTTCTCTGTTACTTTGACTTTCTGGATGCTTCATCTCTCCATTGTTTCCCTTGATCACATTCACACACAGTAGGAAATTTATTACAGTCTACTTCCCTATTTTAATTTGAGCATGCTGAGTGTTTCAGTCACCGTTCTGGTGCCAGCATAGGGACTTAACCCATGATGGACATATAGTACCAGCTAATGATCAAGACCTACATTTGAATTCCAGTTCCATTAGTTTCTTGCTATGTGTGATTTTAGCTGATATATGGTCCAGGTAAAAAACAAACAAACAAACCACACTTTAGAGAGAATGTTATGAAGGTTCAAGAGGACTTTGCTTATTCTAAAATCCTTGATTTTATTTAATCAGAATCCTAGTGGTACACAATTTCTAGTTTTATCTCCTTTAGCAAACTGAGGCTCAAGGAAAAGTTACAAAATAAGGAAAAATTCACTTCCTTATCTATATAGCACACTATGCAAAGGTTTGTCATGTAAACAATGCAATTCCTAGCTTATGCTTATGTGTAAATATCTATGCAATGTCATTCGTTGTTTAAATATATTTATACAATGCAAAAGTGGGAATCACAGTGAAAATGTACAAATGTATTTTTCTTTCTTTAGTAATAAATACATGTAAAAATTTTAAACATTTTAAGAAATATTTATTTTATGTGCATAAATGTTTTGTCTATATATGTATACCACATCGATGTCTTGTGCCCATGGCGTTCAGAAGAGGGCACTGGATCTTCTGAGCTGGAGTGATGGGTGGTTGTGACCCACTACGTGGGTCCAGTGCTGAGAACTGAAACTGGGTCCTCTGCTAGAGCAACAAATGCTCTTATCCACTGAGCCATTTCTCCAACCCCTGTGTATAGAATTCTATTTATGCATGTATAAGGGGAATATGTTCAGGTGGAGCCACTGCTTGTAACTGCCTGAGTAGTTAGTGGGATGCTGATGTTTTTACAATGTCTCCATGACAAGTATACTTAGTATGCAGCAGGGCTGTAGCCAACTGTGAGTGAACAGATGAAGCCGCCCTCACTTGCCTGCCATCAAAACATAGTGATCTCTGCAGCCACAGAGTGACTATTAGGAAAGTGTACTCAGAATGTTGGTTGTCTGCTTGCTCGGTTAGTTTCATTGATATAGGGTCCCAGGTAGTTCAGTATGACTTCAAGCCTAAGCAGGCTTTGAACTCCAGATATGCTTGCCTCTACCTCTGACTGCTGGAATTATAAGTATATTAATACTTGGGCTACATTAGCAATGCTGAACCCTTCAAATTCTATTGTTCTTCATCCTTTATACCAAAAGCAGTGCACTTACTCAATCAACAGTTGTGCTTTAGCTCCTCCCATCTGTCCATCTTCTGTGTGTGTGTGTGTGTGTGTGTTGTGTGTTTGTGTGTGTGTGATGTATACGAATGTTGTCCTAATTAGTTTTTGTTTCTGTCAACTTGTCACAAGCTAGATTCATCTGGGTTTTGTTTGTTTGTGTGTGTGTGTGTGTGTGTGTTTTAATAGCTGTGGAATTTTGAATTCAGATCCTCATGCTTGTGTCCCTGTCTCTGTCAGTCAGTCTCTTTCTCTCTCCTTCTCCCTCTCTCCACGTGCCCCTCTGAAAGTAAGACCCATCAACTAAGAACAATTGACCAGGTGGTGAGATCCAGTGCTGTGCTTACGTCTGTGTCCCAAGTGTCAGGCTGTGTTCACATGTGTGCATCACCACTCTTGTGGTTTTATAGGTGTAGGGTTCCTCATGTTTGTGAAGCAAGCAGTTTCTGGAAAGAGCCATTTTCTCAGCCTACAGTACTTCTGTCTTAGCTTATGGTTTTTAGGTAGATTTCCTTTGTATCAGACATGTTTAGAAATGATTACCCATCTTACACTTTGGCCTGAAAGTAAAAGATAGTGCCTGTCCTCATATGCTATTGATAAGAAAAAGTCACTTATTTCCTTGAGAGTAAGAGAGATTTTTTTAAAAAAGTAAAGTGGTAGATATTAAACGAGTAATTATAAAGTAAACGTCACTACCATTCCCAATTTTATTGTGAGATTTCATATTTAATTGTATTTAATAGAATAACAAAGGGCTATGTGCCTATGTGGATAGGCATACGCTTTACATCAAGAACAAAATCATGTAACACCTTAAATATTTTGATTGTGGGTTGAGGAAATTACTTTGAGGCAAATCGTACTCCTTCCTGGGTATCGAATTTTTCCACTGATCCTTATTTGAAATCTCCATATTACATAGGTGATTTATCTATAGGAAACATGGAAGTTTTTGTAAGCATGCTTTCTCTATGACTGCACTTGTTCTTAGCGTAGAATATTGGAATTCATTAGCAGTGAGGACTCTGAGAAATCCTTCCACTCTCTTAACTAAGATAGGGAATACTGTTTCAATCAAGGTTGTTCAGAAAGGAGATTGCGCACTTCCCCCACAGTAATTGACCCTGAAATCGAATGAGCTGAAGCTCAGGCAGTTTCTCAGGCATTTTGCAGTGTTTTGCTTTGGTTTTGATCTCAGGGTAAATGAACCACAATTGTTTCATGTTCTTGCTTAAGTTAAGTTTTTCAGCTTTGTTTATTTCATTTATTCTTAGGTATCACATTACTCAGTTTTCCTCAGTGTTTTTCTTCCTCAAGATGCCTAGTCCCAACTCTGTGACTCATTCCTTGCAGATAAATTTCTTAGACTTGACTGTGTTTGCGACAATTAATTTTAGCCTCTCCAATACTACCATTTTCCCACTTCAACGACAAGACAGCAAGAGTAATTAAGGTGTTATTTTCCAGCACAGGTTCATTGAAGTCGCCATGCCTGTGCATTCTTTGGGGGCTACAACAAGGCATCAAATGCACAGAATTGTACTGTTTACTTGTGCGACTAGTTCTATACAACTGAATTACAACTAGTTTTCCAAAGCTTCATAAAAATTACTGCTGTTGAATTTTTCTAGTTCCTGTGTGTATTTTCCAGTGAATTTGGACCTGCCAGCTGTCTGACCTTGAGAAAGCAAAAGAAATGTGTCTGGCAGAGAGCAGAAAGTGGATCTCATGGGAAAGTGAATCTTCACACGAGTGTCAGCTGGATTTGGGATGGTGATAAAATTCAGATCATTTGGATAAACTCCGGATGGATAGATAATGTTTTGCAAGAACACTTGAACTAACTCTGAACCCCAAAAATGCATGGTTCATCTCTCATTGGGTATCCGTGAGGAGAAGGCATCTGTCTATCCTAATTTCATAGACTATCTTGTTGCATCAAATTCAAACAGTTGTAGTTTTGACTGTAGACTTCAAAGTCCTAACCAGTCTTGTAATATGGCAAGAGCAAGCTGCACGCTGGAAAGCTGTTTGGTGAATTGTATCCTATTTCAAAGCCATCTTTTCAACTGTTGTATTGCCCATCTCAGAGTTTCCTACTTTCCTAGTCCTTAGCTAAGAGGTGAGCGCATTCTGGGTGAAATATCTAGGCTGTTAGTTGACTTTGAAGTCAGGGCAACTCTGGGAGAATGCACAGGTCTCAAACTATTCACAGCATCATCCTAAGGTTTTTGAGGTGAATAAGTCTGTGTGATTCAAGACCTAGGAAACATTACAAACATGGCCAAAACCGTATAACCTTGGGTTTTGAGGGTGTCAGGCATGCTCCGAGGCAGCATGACAATGCTGAAAGATCTCGGCCATATATATCCTGTCTAACTTATGTGACTTTAATTAGGGTCCTATAAATGTTTCCTCTGTCCCATTATTTGTAGTTATAGTACAAGGACATATGTTTGTTCATGTTACACTGTAATGTGAGGCATGCTACTATATTTTTTCTAAATGGATTCCTTGGGCAGTATATTATAACATATGAAATCTCTGTCAGAAAATTGTTTCAGTCTCTTTCTCTCTGTCTCTGTCTCTGTCTCTCTCTGTCTCTGTCTCTCTCTGTCTCTCTCTCTCTGTGTGTGTGCATGTGTTTGTCACATGTGCACATACGCAAGAGTTCTAAAATATAGAATTTTAGATGGAAGTTTTTTAAATGTAAGAACATGCATTTGAAATTTTTTGTGTGTCTGGCTTTTGAGGCACAGCCTAGTTATGTATCCCAGGCTCACCATGAGCTCACATGTACTTTAGGCCTTGAACTTGTGACCTACTTATAGTCCTCCTGCTAGTGTTACAAGAGTGAACCACAAGCCCATGTCATTTGTGCTAAATTAATATGTGATGATAATAATAAGAGACATCTGTGAAAACACTCATCTTTTTTCTTGGTGACTATCAACTTCTATCATTACTACCACATTATATTATTTACATTATTGGGGAAGGGGTTCAAGATAAAGTCCATCTGTGTATCCCTGGCTGTCCTGGAACTTGCTCTATAGACCAAACTGGCCTCGGATTCAGAGATCCTTCTGCCTCTGCCTCCTAAAGGCTGGGATTGAAGGTGTGCACCACCACTGCTGCCAAGTTACTAACATTTATAACTGGAAGAAATGTTATACTTTCGAGGCTATTAAAACAAAATATTTATTGTTAATCTGCCCAGATTACTTTCCCTGGGCATTTAGCTCACACAGTACACTCACCTTCTATTTGAGGCCAGAAAGGGTATAGCTGGTCTCATTCAGTGATTGAACAATGAAATGTTGGCCCTGAGTCTGTTTGCAGGGCCAGACTCTACATGGATATAGAGATCCTTATCCTGCCAGTTTGTCTCTCACCCTCGTATTGCATTGACAGGCCTGACTGCTTTTATACCTCTCTTCAAGCTCTTTCTTAATTAATTATTTTTTCACTATATTGATGTTCCTAGTCTTTTCTTGTTGCCTTTTGGGCTCTAAAGAGTTACTTCTTTTTATGTTTTTTTTTCCTCCATGCAATGATTCTACTGACTGATTTTTTCCTAATAAAGTATAAACATTGTTAGTAACTCAATTTTTTAAACAAAGTGATTAGGGGAGTGACTTTCAAAATGTACTATCAATTAAAAGTTGCCTGTGGCAGTTATTAAAATACAGAGCATTGCATTGCAGTTTTCATGGTTTTATTTACTTATTTTTTCAGTTTGCAAATGATGTTATGAGAAATGACCACAAACTTAGTAACTAAAGTCAACATGTCATGGTTTGTATCTGAACTGGCCCTGTAAACTTAGACTTTGAACACTCTACTTTTGTGGCTGTGTTTTGAAGGCTGAGCAATTTTTAGTACATTGGGGTCTACCTAGCAGAAATAGGTCACTCTGGGTGGGCCATTGAAAGTGAGATCCATCTCTGGTTCTGGCATACTTTTCTCTTATTCCTGGTCTCCTGCCATACCATAGCTTTGGTCACATGCTCAACACAACCTGTCATGCCTGTAGCTTTGGTCTCATGCTCACACAGCCCTGAGCCCTGCCATGCCTTTCTTGCTATTTCTTCTCCCTGACAGAACATAAACATTTACTCCTATAGGTCTCTTCTATCACAGACATTGATATAACGAAGCAAAAAGTGACTAGTACAGAAAACAATACACCCAAGCACTAGATTCATTGTTCTGCCAACCTGGACCTTTTGCTTTGATGCCTTGGGAACTGGTTTGTTGGAAGAGTTTGGAGACAAAAGCTACCTTGAAAATGTTAAGCTCTGTTTAATGGACTATTCTGGTGGGAATGTGGAAGGTCAGCGTGCCAATGGAAATGAAGGCCCATGAGGTTCATGAGGGGTTAAGGAATGGACAGTTAAGCAAAATGCCCTTTATGTTGAACCAGGCAAAAAAAAAAATATCTGACTTTATTCAGTTTGTGTCACAAAAATAGGAGTAAAGCTGAGTTAAAAAAAAGTCATGAGTCAACATTGTCTTGGGGCTACTACTGCTGTGATGAGACATTATGACCAAAACAATATGGGGAAGAAAGGGCTTGTTTGGCTTACACATCCATTACAGGGTTCATCACTGAAGGAAGTGAGGGCAGGATCCTGGAGGCAGGAGCAGATGCACAGATCACAGAGTGATGCTACTTACTGACTTCCTCTTCATGGCTTGCTCAGCCTACTTTCTTATAGAACACAGGACCACTAGCCCAAGGATGGCACCACCCACTATGGGCTGAGCCTGCCCACATCAATCACTAATTAAGAAAATGCTCCATAGCCAAATCTTATGAAGACATTTTCTCAATTGAGATATCCTCTTTTCAAATAAGTCTAACTTGTGTCAAGATGGCGTAAAACTAGCCAGCACAAATTTATTCAGAAAGGAAATTTGAAAACACTCAGGTTGTTGCATGATTATTATGCTTTATTTTTAGTCAGATTTACAGTAAAAATTCAGAGCAACAAAAAGGAAATCATATAGAGGTGGAGAAAGATGAAATTTGGGAAGAAAATGAAGATAGATGAATATCGATTGCAGGCAAAGTATCAACAAAGTGATTTATTAATGTTGTTATTATTATTAATTTTGAACAGGATCTCATTATATAACTCTGGAAGGAGACAAGAGTATACTGTTATAAAGTGATAGTCTCTTCAGTGGAGTAACACTGAGTGTGTCAGTCATAGTCTAGGTCAGGCACCATGTTTCTGAGTTGGCTAATACAAATGAGACGTGAATTTTTTGTTGCTGTTGCTGTTCTTATGTTCATTTTCTTTTTTCAAAAAATGAGAAAGAACCTGAATTTCAGTGAGTGGGTGGAATATGGGAGGGGTTGTGGAAGAGGGAAAGTACATAAGCAAAAAATAATATGTGACATCTCATAAATAAATAAAAACACTAAAGATTAAATAAAGTTTTGGTTTTTGACAATTTTGTACATGTATATGAGTGGAGAGTGGGGACTGACTTTCACACATACTCAGGTGCTTCATATTTGACTACGTCCCCAGAATGGGGAGACCTGGTGGCACTCAGAGGAAGGATAGCAGGCTACCAAGAAGAGACTTGATACCCTATGAGCATATACAGGGGAAGGAAGTCCCCCTCAGTCACAGTCATAGGGGAGGGGAGTAAGGGGAAAATGGGAGGGAGGGAGGATTGGGAGGATACAAGGGAGGGGATAACCATTGAGATGTAATATGAATAAATTAATAAAATAAAATTTAAAAAAAGAAAATAAAAAAAATAAAGGATAACATTGAGAAAATGCTAAAAAAAGAAGAAAAGGAGGATTAAATGGGGTGAAGTATGAGAGGTCAGAGCAGAGGAGGGAATATGGAGAGAAATAACTAAGAGGCAAGGCCTTTGCATTAGCATATGGAAGCCTACTATTGTAGAAGTAATTTAGTACTATAGCTAGACATGATATGCTACCAAATAAAACCACCAGTACAAGGAATGGATTACATCTTTTGGAGTCATTAGCCAAAGGGTCTTATATACACACCCTACACAGTAGAGGCTCTTGCCAGAGCTATTAGTTATCTCACAACCTGATACCATGACCTTGTTCCTTAAGACACCACAAACTTATGGCATAGAACAAAGGGAAATCAAGCTAGTACTCAGCTAAATGTTGCACCTATACTATTAGCATTTCTAGTGATGGAAGGTTTTATAATGCTGCCAAAGAGGAAAAATTAAGCATTTGCCTTACCCAGCTATAAGCCTTTCCAGCTACAATATACACTAGAGATCTGCCTAAAAGATGTGCCCACTGATGCAAGAGTGGAATGCATGGCATGGGAATTTCCAACCACTTTTTGATTAGATTGAAGACCCATTGAATGAGAAGGAATCTATGGCAGACATTGCCAATGTGGCCAAGAACATGAGACTAGATATGTCATGAAACTAGAGGGAAACTAACTACAATTAATCTACTAAATAACATAGCAATAAAGTGACTCTTAATGACATATTGCTATACCTATAAATCAATGCATCACTCAACCATCAGTCAAGTTTCTTCTTGCAGCAAGTGATTAATAACACAGAGACTCTCAACTGGACAATGTGCAGAGAGTGAGAAACTCTGGAAAATTCAGATGTAAATGGGATGCCTTTATAATACACTTCCCCTCAAGGTTCAGGGACTGATGCCAAAAAGGAGGCAGAAAGATTGTGAACGTCAGAGGTGGAAGATGAATTGAGGGAAACAATATTTTCTAGACACAACTGCCTGAGGCACATAAGAGCTCACAGAGACCATGACAGCATGCACAAGACCTGCATGGTTTCAAGTCAGACAGAATCCTAGAATGGAGATGGGGAACTAGGTATATATTAGTTTGGGTTTCTGTTGCTATAACAACACACCATGACCAACAGCAACTTGAGCAGGAAAGGGTTTACTTTAGCTTGCAGTTTCACATCATTGCTCATTACTGAAGGAAGTCAAGGCAAGAACCCAAGGCAAGAACTTGGAGACAGGAGTTGATACGGACGCCATGGAGGAAAGATGCTCATTGGCTTGTTTTCCATGGCTTATTGGAACTGCTTTCTTATACAGTTGAGGACCACATGGCCAGTGGTGTCATTACACATAGAGGGCTGGTCTCCTCCACATCAATCATTAATTGAGACAATATCTCACAGACTTGCCTACAGGCCTAGCCTATGGATACATTGTTTGTTTGGTTGGTTTTTTTTGAGTCAGGGTTTCTCTGTGTAGCCTTGGCTGTCCTAGACTTGCTTTGTAGACCAGACTGGCCTAGAATTCACAGAGGCCCACCTGCCTCTGCCTCCTGAGTGCTGGAATTAAAGGCATGTGCCACCAAGCCCAGCTTGAAGCGTTTTCTTAATGAAGATTCCTTCTTCTCAGATACACATCTATGTTTGTGTCAACTTAACAAAAATTAATCATTTCCAAATCTCTCTGACTATAACAAGAATTAATAACTGGTATGACAACTTATATGTAAATGTTAATTATATTAAAATTGGTTCCTAGGAATGAATTCTGAAAATATCATATAACAGCTTTGTAGAAATTTATATCTACAACACAATTGCTTAAATATTAATGTGTAAAGCATTACCCTTTTGAGTTTAAAATAAACGCCAGGAGTAACTAAAAGTTCCAAAAAAATGCTAATTTTATTATTTGAAAAACTTGATAGATGCCACTATCCTGTAGTGTGACCCAGGATATTTATAGTGATTTAACAGCAGCATGGCACACAGTTCCAAACCTGTATTTTCTTTTCTTCAACTAGCTAAGGAGCTTGATGCCACAAGGTAGCTAATAATTTCTTGTAACCTCACTCTCTGGGCTAAGTTCCAGCATGAATGTAAGCCTTTTAAATGATGTAGAGGCAAAGCCTCATGTGTGGAGATGGAGCCTGTGTTCCCAAATTATAAAATACATGATTCAAATGTATTAGTCATCTGTCTTTATATTGTTTTGAAGCATTATTATCATCAAAATAGACATTAAAAATATAAATGCCTGGCCCTAACATAGCACTTTCTTTGTATGTATTCAATGAATTTTTCTAAAATATCTATTTTTCTATATAAGACATAGTAGTATAGATTAAAATCATAAAGGATGACATTTAACAGCAAAAGTAAAGGTGTTTTCTGGTTCCTATATTTGATCACTTATGTACAGCAGAGAAAGCTGCCAACAAAGCCCCTGAAGAAAGAAACCTGCCTGAGGCTGCTCCTAGTCTTCTGATTCTTAAATTGCATTGCATTTGATGTTTGTGTTAGGGCACTTTGGAAGGAGATCTTTTGCCAGAAAAAGACTATTACTACAGTCACTTAAAAAACAACAGTCATGGATGGGGAAGCACATACAACCCCCACTTTCTTATCAAGAGTAATCCCTGAGTAAATTCTAAATATTAGTCCTTATATACACAAATACGTGTAGTCCTCACCCATAAATGAAGAAAACTTTTTTTTGTAGCAGAGATAGACCATTATAGAAAAACTACATCCAATCAATATTCAGAGTTGTGAATCCCTCTCCCAAAGACTAGGACACATTGACAGCACAACACTCACACTAAAGCACAAGGGTCATTGTAGAAGAAGGGGCAGAAGGAATATAAGAGATAGAAGAACAGGAAGTGTATTATGACTGGTGTCTCCAAGATTGTCAGAAGCCCCACCAATAAAGTCACACTAATATGACTGCCTAAACATGAGATACACATGAACATGCTAACAAGGAGAGGGAGGGGCTCAGAAAAGCCTATACAAACAACTATAAGCAACTCAGGGATGATGAAAACAGAATAAATACCCTTTCTCAGGGAAGAGTACACCAATTTGTTTATCTAATACCCTAAAACAACATACATACAAGTAACATTATACAGACTGAGCAGGTTGTACTTATGTATTTAGGAATTTGCGTGTGTGTGTGTGTGTGTGTATGAGAGAGAGAGAGAGAGAGAGAGAGAGAGAGAGAGAGAGAGAGGGGGGGGGAGAGAGAGAGAGAGAGGAGAGAGAGAGAGAGAGAGAGAGAGAGAGAGAGAGAGAATGTGTGTAAAGCAATTCCTGAACAAAGTAAACATGAATTTGAAAGAGAGCAGGGAGGGATGTATGAGATATGTCAAGGGATGAAAGAGAAGAGGTAGATGTAAAAATATTATAATCTCAAAAATAAAGAAATACAATAAACAACGAGAGAAAGTCACTCAGGAAGCTGAAAATATAACTAAGTGGTTACAAGAGCTTATTGTTCATGCATACAATAAAAGTTCAGTTCCCAGCTCACAGTTGCCTGTAACTCCAGCACCAGGGGATCCCTTTTCTGGCCAGCATGTGCATATATGTGCACGCGCGCACACACACACACACACACACACACACACACACACACACACACACACACGTAAAACAAAAATCAAATCTCCTAAAAGTAGAGCACCCATGGTTATATATCTTGAACTTAAGCATCTCTTCATTTTTTTCTTAACTAAACACAAGGAATCATAAAATCAAATAGAAAAGCATTTGTTGGTTGCCCCAATGTCCCTAGATAAATAAACTGCTTTTGTACATAGAGAGAGCAAAGACTGAAAAAAAATTTTATGTCTTTTCATTATCATGAAAAATGTTAACAAAGGAGCTTGAGACATAAGGGTGATGTGCTGTAGCCTAATTTAGGATATTCTAAAAGAACTTCCTATGATATATCTTTCCTGGTAAAGAAGATTTCTGATTTAGTGACTATTGCCACTTAATACTCTAAATCCTTGTTTTCAACTTCCAAAGCTCTATTCAATCACTGTTTTCCACAATGGCTATCCATATAGGACAACCTATATAAATCATCACTGAAACATGAAACAAACAGTTACAGAGAGTTAATAGCTTCATGTTAGTTTAAAGGACATAGCCCAGACAGAAACCATAAAGTTTTTTAGCAGAAGGCAGAAACCTGCTTTGATGGATAGATTCATGATATCTCTATGGAAACAAGATTTTTTTCTGGTAGAAAGTCAGCAGTCATAAGTGAGCTTAATAAGTCATGAATGCCACATTAGTGTTTCAAAGGCTGCAAGGAGGATTCACAATTAAAGTGTAAGAAGTATAAAAATGAAACACACTGTAAGTAGCCTAAATCCTTTGCCAATGAAGTAACAGACAAGACACTACCTCGCTAAGTCTTGTCCTTGAATTGCAAGTGGTTTCTACATGTAGGGTTTTTCAGTCTTGTTCTTCTTTTCCTTCCTTCCTTCCTCCTCCTTTTTCTTCTTCTTCTCCTTTTTCTTCTTCTTCTTCTCCTCCTCCTCCTCCTCCTCCTCCTCCTCCTCCTCCTCCTTCTCCTCTTCTTCTTCTTCTTCTTCTTCTTCTTCTTCTTCTTCTTCTTCTTCTTCTTCTTTCTTCTTCTTCAGCTGGGCATATAAATGCCTTAGCTGACTTATTCCAGAATGTCTTCGCAGATACTAGCTTTTTACACTTCACAATAAATACAGTTGTGTACACCCATTTTTATAAGTAAAAATTGTTTTAAATAATCAGCAAATACTCTTCTATTTTAATGATGGGTAGCATTGGCTGCAGTCTCTTTAGGGAATTGTAAAGACTGAAAGCACAAATTGACACAGTATTAGCCCCTTATTTCCCTTATTTCTTAATCATCAACATCCATTTCTATAGAGTTAAACATAAATGTCTAAGTTTTTAATTTAACAGTATTTAGAATAGTAGATTCTAACAAGTGCTTTTTGCTGTTGTTGTTGGCCTGAGTAACACACACATTTACATCTGGGGTAAAGCAATCAGGCAAGCAAACAAAACAACAAAAACACCAATAACACATAGAAATTCACATACAGGTTGCAAGTCAGAGGACAGAAATGAGGTCATTAGTGAAAGACAAGCCAAAACACAAGGTGGTGTGTTGGGGGTGCAGGGCTAGGTGACTAAGAACAGAGAAAGTGCAATGGGCAGGTCAGCTTGGTTACAGGAGTAGCTTCAGGAGAAAAATGGTGCAACGAACCCCAATATGATGAGAAATGTTTTTGCCGTTGAACTTTTGTGGCTAGTTAACCTTTCAGTATCTTGGCTCCTCTTTTATCCTACGAGGAATCCAACCAAACACTGTGTTTACTGGTCATGCATGCATGCATGAGTGATTTTTTAAAAAGTCACTGGGATTGTTACAGTAGGTTGTGGCAATTTCTGTTGAGTCTCATACATATAGTAAACTAAAAATAATCACTGCAGTGACAAGTGTCAATGGTTGCATCTTAGTTTTTGTTTTAGATTCCTTTTGAACTAATATAATTTCCATTCCTGATGGGTTCTCAGCCCCATGCACAGTATGTTGATACAATGATAAGAAGAATATTTAAGAAGAAATGTGTCCAACATCAACAAAATTAACATGATTTTCTCATTTCATGCTTTTGTTTCCTTTGATTCAAATGTCTGTTTCTAATGCTTTATGTAGACTTTGTATTTTTATTGTACTTTTGCAAATACTCTGGAGCTGTGTTGCTATTGTACATAGGATTTTCCCCATCATCATTTCTACTTTGTTGTTGATAATGGTTTGGTGTTTGAAGGCAAGAGTAATCCACAGGACATCAGCATTGACATCGTTGGGATGATCCCATGTATATAGGCAGGTGTGTGAATTTAGGATGCTTCATCACAGTAGGCCATGTTCTGTTATGAAGACAGGACTGTTACTTCTGTAAGATAAACTACATTAATGCATTTGATCATAATTTAGCAAGGTACACACTCAATGTTATAAAGGGTCATCAGTGAAAGAAACACCAATGTGTGATGTGCATTTATAAACATAATATTCTATGTATCACTACCATATATAAAACATAAAATATAATATATAAAGTGGCTCATGCATTAAATCTGCTTTTTAATGAACAATCCACTGAAGGTTTCTTTTTCCTCAAAACCTCGGTGGAAATTTGTATATTGGCAGACTTTTCCATAAAATATTCTTGAGGCAGTTTACTTAGACTGTAATCCAAAAACAACAGAGAGATGGGTTTCTGAAGGGCCTGGATGCAGGTAGCTACCTCAATTAACCCATTGTCTCATCTCCAAGGTAACTGAAAGAGGAGAGGGTAACTCAGGAAAGGAGTCCAACTGACTTT
This sequence comes from Acomys russatus, assembly GCF_903995435.1. Taxonomy (NCBI): domain Eukaryota; kingdom Metazoa; phylum Chordata; class Mammalia; order Rodentia; family Muridae; genus Acomys; species Acomys russatus. Next base: position 69,946,845 of record NC_067140.1, on the reverse strand, counting down.
AGCACAGACATTTTGATAAAGTTCACAGAAAGGTGAGAGCCTTAAAGTCATTAGCAGAGTTTAGGGAGAGACAGAGAGATGCAGAGGAGCCCAGAGGCTGCCTGGGGATGCCAGGTCCAAAGTCTTGAGAGCTGTGGGGTTTCATGGATGCTTTCATTTGAAAAGCAGCTATGTATTGAATTGAGGTCCCCAGATACAGTAGGTAACTTTTAAAGGACAGTTTCTTCAGTTCTTGTCAAGGATCTAGAGTGATGAGTGGTAACTGACTGAATAGAGACTCTTTTGTAGTTTCATAACTGGTTTTACTATAAAATATTTTTCTTTAAGCTGGTGGTTTTATATGTCTTTGTTCCTTGACTACGCTTCGTTTGTGACTTTGACCATGTGATTTCTAATGTTAATTCATAGATGGATGAACGATTTCTCTCAAGTTCTTTGCACCTACTCTTAGAACGCAGTATCCATGATGAGGGAGAGGCCAAGCAGTGCCATGAAGAGTCCTCCACAGCAACAACCATAGCTGAGCATCCTTCTCCATAATTAGACTTTGGAAGGATGGGTAAATAAGTCTACAGAGAGCAGGACATGACATAGCAGGAGCTCATTATCCTTGTTGAACTTTTTTCAAATGCCTAAATCACTGGATTCATTAGCATCATAGTATGATTGCATTTTTTTGGGTGATGTTTTATGCAGTATATTTAGCTGGAAGTGTTTTCTGAAAAAAACTAAAACTAAAACACACACACACACACACACACATACACACACACACACTTTAGAATATGGATGATATTTCCCTTGTAGACTATTTCCTTCCTCCTTATAGCACTTTACATTTTTAGAAAATTGAGTGATCAAGAACTATACATTGTCCATTCCTTCAATTTATTGTGTTTGTTCATTTACAGAAGGTCAGATGACATGGTGATTGCATTGTAGATGGTAAAGACAACAACTCTTCTATAGCATGGGTCAGCATTCAGTTCACTGATACCAACCTTACCAAATTCAGAACTCCTGAACATTGTTAAGAGCCAAGGTTCATTTATTAATTGCAATTTGTATCACCTGGGCCCATATTAAGTGTAGTATAATATTAAGCTTATTTGTTGCCTGTTTTTGCTTACTTTTTTCCCCTCCTGTTTAGGACAATGGCTGCCAGACAAACTCTCAGGATTTCCTCACTGCCTCTTGTCTCCATGTTAAACTCAGATCCAACCTGTCATGAAATTGGAAAGTATTGTTACAAAACATAAATTAAAAAAGCATTACGCTTAGTTCCATATGGGCCAGCAGAGAGATTTCCATGGCATGACTGCTCCTGTACATCTGTGGGCCAGCAGTGAGTTGATTGCGTCTTCCTTAGAGATCAAGGGTGGTGAAGATGTTTGGATGAAAATCAAAAGAACATGCACAAGGTGGAGCTGAAGAATATTTAGGGGTTTCTCTGCTCATACATATGCAAGAGGTGATCCATGTGATGTATACAAAGGTTGAATGGGTCTTCATGGAAACAACAGTGAGAGATATTGGAATTATTCAATGCTAAATACTTTCCACACAAAGAACATTTGGGTGGCTCTGGATAATGTCAGACAGAGGTGGCCTTCTGAAAGTCACAAAAAGGATTAAAAAAAATGAGTAGGAGAATCATGTTCATAAATAACATGCGAAGCCAAGTATCTATAACATAAAAGGAAACCTGAACTGTCCTGGGAAGTGATTTGCACATCTGGCTATTTCAAGGGCTGGTGCCTAGACTTCCTCTTCTACATTGGTATTAGTAGTTCCCCAGCACTTTGTAGGTGTCTATGACCTACAGTAGAACCTTAAAAATAGTGTTGCCTGGGAGACTGTTTGTACAGAATTTATGAAAACGTCAGATGAGACCAGAATTTTGACCTAAAGGCTCACATGTGACTTCACCAAAGATGATCCAAAAATCATCTTCTCAAGTAGATTATGCAATCCATATTTGACTAGCTGGAAGAAAGTCGGTACACACATCCAGGCAACATTTCAATGTCTTTTCAGGGTTACCAATTAAAAAAGTCTTTAACAAGAGGTTATTTTACCAAGTCTTTGTCTTTGACCATTTCCTCATCTTCTACATAACTTCCACACTTCTCAGTGTGTGCCCTGTAGATAGCAATATCTACATCAGTGGGGAACAAATGCAAATTCAAACCTTGAATGCTGTTCCAGATCTAGCTCAGTAGCTCAGTAACCCTGGATACCATGATGAGCTTCCTCCTTTAGGACTCCATGGAGCCCATCTAAAAGCTAAGCTTGAGCACTGTCACACCAGAGTCATCTGTGACCTATTGACCCAAGTAATTCCTCAGCATAAAGTTGAGGGGAAGGCAACACCATATTCAGTAGCCTTTCCCCTGCTTCCTTGCTTCTCCCTAGTCAGTGCTCCTTGGCCATTCTCGTTGGAAGCTTTGAGTCCTCAATGTAGGTAGAAAGTACTGAGGCTTACGCTTTGTTCTTTACCTTCCACTATCTCAAGACTCCTTGAGTCTGGTTTCATCTGATTTAGAGAAGGAGCATGTCAGTAAGAGTGAGGCAAAGCGAAGCAAAAATCACTCCTGAAATGTGGTCTCACTAGCTGATAAGATGCAAGACAGGCCATACACTATGTGTAACTTAATATATGTTTCTTTTAGTGGATATGTCACATAAGGGGAAAATATACTCCTTTATAAACGAGAATCAATGATATATATTTGGCTGTGTTTTATAGTTACTCTGTATGAGAGATATTTGTAGCTAATTCTCTATTTCTGATTTTAAATATTTTTATTAAAATAAGTCTGAAGTCTCTGATGGAGTTCTTTAGGGGCTAAGATGATTTTGGGTCTAGATAGATGTTTTAAGTTGATACTCGCGTGATATGATAGATATTGATTTTAACTCAGAATTTTAGACATACCAAGATAGGAAAGATGTTTTCTTCAAAGCTGCCAAATACAAATATCCAAAACATTAAGAATGTAACATTTATACAATTCCTGATTGTTTCACGATTCTTCTTGCTATAGGTAGTTTATTGTATATATGTGTAATAATATAAATGTATATGTAAAAATTAAAAAAAATTAATAAAAATTATCATTGTGAAAAAAGTTATACTATGGCATACACCCATAGTCCCAGTTACTAGTAGCTTGAGGAATGAGAGTAGCTTAAACTCAAAAAAATTTTTTTGACATACAAATATTGAAGCATTTTTTTAATGCTTTCATGCGTCTACAATATATAAGAATTTAAGGGATCTCAGAATTATCTGTTGTATTAACAAGACACTTCATGTCACCAAAAGTGCTTCAGTATCCACTGGTTCAATTCTATGTTAGAAAGCTCTCAGAAAATGAAAAGATCTCCCATGCTCATGGATTGGGAGAATCAACATAGTAAAAATGGCATCCTGCCAAAAGCAATCTACAGACTTAATGCCATCCCTATCAAAATACCAATACAATATTTTACAGAACTGGAAAGATTAATCCTCAACTTCATATGGAAAAACAAAAAACTCAGGATAGCTAAATCAATCCTATACAATAAAATATCTACCAGAGGAATCTCCATCCCTGGTCTCAAGCTGTATTATAGAGCAACAGTAATAAAAACAGCATGGTACTGGCATAGCAATAGGCCAGTTGACCAATGGAATCAAACTGAGGACCCAGATATACATCCACACACACATGGCCATTTGATTTTGACAAAAAAGCCAAAACAATACAATGGAAAAAATAAAGCATCTTCAACAAATGGTGCTGGTCCAACTGGATGTCTACATGTAAAAAATGCAAATACATCCATATTTATCACCCTGTATAAAACTAAAGTCCAAGTGGATTAAAGACCTCAACATAAAACCAGACACACTAAATCTGTTAGAAGAAAAGGTGGGTAAGACCCTAGAACTCGTTGGCACAGGACACAAATTCGTGAACAGAACACCAGCAGCTCAGGCTCTAAGACCAACAATTAATAAAAATAAATGGGACCCTATGAGGCTGAAAAGCTTCTGTAAGGCAGAAGACACTGTCAGCAGAAAAAAGTGACTGCCCACAGATTGGGAAAAAATCTTTACCAACTCTACATCTGACAAAGGGCTGATATCTAAAATATATAAAGAACTCAAGAAAATAAACACTACCAAACCAAATAACCCAATTAAAAATGGGGCACAGAACTAAACAGAGAATTCTCAAATGGCTGAGAAGCACAAAATTAAACTACCAGAATCTCCTGTCACAGCCTCAGTTGCTACCACTTTCTGCAAGAGGTAAGTCACCCTTCCTCAAAACGTGTACAGACTCAATGACTTCTCATTGAAAATGTTTGTTATATCTTGATCCTATGAGAAAGAGCAGAAAGTGTATGCATGTGCATGTAAATGTACACATGTGTGTTCTGTATCCTTTCTGCCATCTCTTTACTTCAAATCTTTAAGCATGTTACTACTGTTCTCACCATATTAAGCTAAAATAATTTGTATACTGGTTCTTCTTCATAAAGCAAACACCTTTCCCCTTTTAAGATAAAATCATGAAATATTTTTCTTCTGAAGTCTGCTTTAAGATTTCTATTTTTAAATTATTGCTGAAAAATAAGAATTAATCCTGGGTAGAAAAAGATTATTAATCATTATTTTGCTTAAAACAATATATTTACTAACTGTGAGTGTGAATTTTAAAGTCATATCATTCTAAAGTATGCCAATTTTACTCTTCAAAGCCAAAACTTGTTAATGAAAGTCAATTTATACATAGAAAATGAAATCAAGTCTATCATATTAAATACTCTCATTAATTAGAACCACTTTAATTGATTATGCTTAAACATTTTAAACTCATTCATTTATCAAATATACTTAATTTAACTTACGATAAGAATAAAGATTGTCAAATCAGAAACAATTGTACTTCACCCAGACTTTCAAGCTATCGGGATATTGGACCTCAAGAAATTTGAGTATATCCAGAAGTTTCATGCTGGGAGAAGGGAAATGATGTGGGTAAAAGCAAGAATAACTTGTCTTCTAGAATTTTCACACCAACTCAAACAGAAATAACACAGCTACAGGTATCACATTACCCGACCCTAAACTATGCTGCAGAGGCATGGGGACAAAGATTTCAGTAGGGTACTAGCACAAAAACAGACTTATATGTCAATGGAGCATCATAGAGGACCCAGGAATAAACGTGTACATCTTTGGAACCCAAATTTTGACAAAGCTCAAAACCATTTAATTAATAAATCTGTAAATATTGACATCAACTTTTAGAATAATGAAATTGGAACCACACTACTTACTCTACGTAAAATCCAATACAAACTCATTCACAGACATTAACTTAAAATTTGAAATTCTAAAACTGTTGAGATAAGCACCAGAGTATAAGTACATGCAGAAAAATACTGATTAGAACTCCAATTGCACAAGAAACAAGAATTGTCCAATAATTGTCAAGTGAAGTTATAAGAAATTCAAAAGCTTTTTTAAAGCACAAGAAAACTATCACAAGCATGAATAGACAGTAAACAAAATAGGATAAATATCATCATTGCCAATATACTTTAGACAATTAGTTATTTTTAGAATTATAAAGGAGCTATAAAAATTAAATATAAAAAATTTCTGCCATCTAGTAAGAGGGACAAGGTTATGAACATAAAATTCTCTAGAGAGGAAATACCAATTTCCAATGCCAATTTGCTATTTATTTATTTATTTATTTATTTATTTATTTATTTATTTATTTTAATGTGTATGAATGCTTTTACATGCCTTGTGCCCACAGAGGCTGGAAAACAGTATTGGATCATCTGGAATTGAAGATAAAGATGATTTTGAGACATGATGTGGGTGCTGAGAATTGAGCTGTGGTTCTCAGCAAGAGCATCCAGTCCTCTTAACTTCTATGTGATCACTACAAGTCTTTTACAATAAATAATTTTATAAGTAATCAACATCTTTAGTCAATGGTGAAATGAAAATTAAAAGTTCTTTGGGATTCCATGAAATTCTAGTTGCTTGACTAACAGCAAGTAAACAAGTAACAAGAAATCTTGATGATAATGTAAGAGAAAAGAACTCTTATTTACTGTTGGGAGGAGTATAACCTGGTGAAGCCACTAAGGACATCATTATAGAGGCCTCCCAAAAACTAAAAGTAGGATTACCATTTGTACCATATATATCACTCCTAGGTAAAGCCCAAAGGATTCTATATCCTATGTCACAGATCCTTGCACAGCTCAAGTTCGTTTCTGCATGCTCTCGTGGGGCATCTGTTATTGTGGTAAAAGCAACTTGGAGAGCAAGGGTTTATTTGGCTTATAGGTTACAGTGTACTATCAAGGAAAGCCAGGGCAGGGACTTTAGGCAGGTACCTAGAGGCAGGAATGGAAACAGAAACCAAAGAGACCACTACTTAGCAGCTTGCTTCCTCTGAGCTACTTTTCTTATATAGTCAAGGCTTACATGCCTAGGGATGGCACTGTCCATACTGGACCAGACTCTCCTACATCATTTAACAGTCAAGAAAATGTACCAAGGACATCCCTACAGGCCAATCTGATAGAATCATTTTGTCAGCTGAGGTTTCCTTCTTCCAGGTGATTCAGCTAGTGTCAAGTTGACAAAAACTCATCATGCAAGAACTCTGTATAAAAAAAATAAAAATGATAGCCAAGATGTCTATCTCATCAATGAATACTGAAAATGTAATGTATTTGCACATAACTTTTTATTCACCTCTCAGGAAACTTGCAGGAAATGGATAGACCCAGAAAATATGTATTGTAGTCTAACCTAGTCTCAGAAAGACAGATAGTGCATGCCTTTTCCAATATGTAAATCCTAGTTTCTAATTGTTGAATATGTTTATTTATATGAGGATATGTGTGAGCTGAGGCCAAGAAACTAGGAGGGGGCCCAGGAGATGGGGGTGAAGGGAGAGACTTTAGGAGAGGGGGCATGAGAGCATATGAAATGTAAATGGACACAAAACAATGAGGAGGAGGAGGAGGAGCATACAGCAAGGAGGAGGAGTGCCTGAGAGATGGGTAGGGACAAACATAGGGGGTACGTGTGGAGAGAGTAGCCAAACTACATATGAGCAAGTCAAAATGAAACCAGTTGCTTCACAGACTAGTGTTAAAAACACACAATAGGCTAATATTCTCCAATTAAAAAATAAAAAGTGCTGTGAGATATCTCAGTCAATAGTTTAGAAAATAGAAAGCTGTAAAAAGACCAAACTTGTAAACAAGAGTTATAAAAAAGAAACCCAAACTTTTACTAATCCAAGAGGAGAAGAGAAGAAAAATGAGAAGGTCCAGAAAACACCTCCATGTAATAGTCAAAATACTGAATGTATAGTACAAAGACAGAATAATAACAGTTGCAAGAAAGAGAAGATTACATATAAAGGATGACCAGCAGAATAATAGCTATTTTTTTTCAATAGAGATTGTGGAAGCAATAGGGCTTGGGCCGTTTTTCTACAAATTATGAATGACCAAAGTTGACAACGCAAACTACTATACCCAGAGAAACTATGATTTGATATGCCATAGATCAGCTTCCTGCTCGGCCATCTTCATAGAAGCTTCCAGCTACAGTAGATGGAAATAAATACAAATGTGGAGGAGATGCAGAGGGTGGGAGACTTTGGAACACACAGTCGTAAATAGGATGTCTCTATAAAAATATTTTATAAAGGATAAAACTGACTAAGATGAATATAGGCTAACAGTTTTACATTATTGCTGTAGGTGGCGCACACCTTTAATCCCAGCACTCAGGAGGCAGAGGCAGGTTGATTGCTGTGAGTCCGAGCCCAGCCTGGTCTACAAAGTGAGTCCAGGACAGCTAAGGCTACACAGAGAAACCCTGTCTCAAAATACCAAAAACTAAAATAAAATAAATAAAAAATAAAAATATTTTCAAGGATTAAACTGAGTAAGATGAATATAGGTTAACAGTTTACATTTATTGCTGCAAGTAGGTCAGAACACTTCATCTCCCACTGTTAACTGCATCTCTGGAAGAGATGTATGTCTTCTCAGTCCTGAATGTAGCAGACGGATTTGTTCTGCAACCCTCTAACTGAAGTGATTATGGCCTTCACTCATGCATGAAGGGAGAGGCATTGTCTCTACAAAAAAATGGATTTAAATGTCTTGGGAAAACTTTTTCAAAGAAAATTCATTAACAAGTGTTGGAAGAGGCAGATGAAATTGATGAGAAAACTAGGAAAATCACTTCAACATAGAGGGGGTTAATGCATTATTTTATAGTCATTCAGTTAAGCCATCCAATTTTCGAAAGGAAATCTGATTAGTGTAGAAATTGTACCGTGTTATATGGAGAAAATGTCAAATACAACTTTAACCTACAGATAAAAAGTGCATTAATTTCAGTGTGCTTGCATGCTGTACTTGAGAATAGTAATGAAATTCCACACATCTGTCAATAAAAGTTGGCTCAAAGGGGGCTGGAGAGATGGCTTAGAGGTTAAGAGCACTGTCTGCTCTTCCAAACTTCCCAAGGTCCCGAGTTCAATTCCCAGCAACCCTGGTGGCTCAACCATCTGTAATGAAATCCAGTGCCTTCTTGTTGTGGGCAGGCACACATGTGGGCAGAATACTGTATAAATAATAAATAAATCTTTAAAAAAAAAAAAAGAGTTGGCTCAAGAAGTGATAGAGAATTTTACAGTGTGATGTTAACATGGGCACCTTTTATATTTGCCTCTCTGTGTATTCCACATATCCCTCCATTCCCATTTATTAAATTCAATCACTGTAGCTTCAGATTATTTTTATACTATAAAAAAATGAAAAGGAGTCCATAGAAGTGAGTTGATATGCCTTTGATTTTACTTATCAGCTACCCAACACGCTGTAGAAAATTACATGAAAATCCTTACAGTTAGTTGATCAGTGTACGTTCCTGTCCTAACACTCCATTAATACATAAGGCACTTTTCTTTGAAGACATCAGCATTAATCTTCTGAATCATTGTTCTTCGCTCTTTTCCCTTGCTTCTTACCTACTTGACTAGATAGATAGATAGATAGATAGATAGATAGATAGATAGATGATAGATAGATAGATAGATGATAGATAGATAGATAGATAGAGTTTAATTTATATATAGTTTAATTTTATATATGTCAAAGAATATAATATTATAATATATTTCAACTCACTTTGGAACTTTAACTTAACCCCAACTCAACTCCTCTGTTTTCCATGGATAGCAAAAGCACTGCAAACCACATAACAGGCAGACCTCGGGAATTGACGTTTATAACATCATTTAGTATTTTTCTCTGTCCACTGTACTCTGACCCTCATGCCTACACATGTGTTCTTTGTTTCAATCTAGAACATAAGGGTTGACTGATTTTTCCTTTAGTTTTCTTTAGTTGCAACAGTAGAACAAAGGAAACAGTTTGTTGTTTTCTTTTCTTTTCTTTTTTTATGATTTATCAAATGTGAGAACGGGCATTTCTGTAGTTCAGAATGGTCTCTAGTTTTTCATTTCATAAATCAATTTTTTACGGCAATGGAGGTGGTTTAAGCTTCTTGAACTCTCATCTACTTTCTATATGCCCTTACAAAGTGCTGGGGAGGAACCGGCTTATTTATTGATAACTGTGTAGACAGGATTAACACAGAGAGCACATAAGAGATACAATGTGAGTACATATACATTTTCTGTATTAAAAGCCATGTCTTGTTCACAGTTATGTTCCTGTCCCTGCTGCAAGTGACAGGCTTAGTAGAATCCCTAAGCTGGGTTCAGTTTGTATTTCATCTTGCAAAAAATTATTAAAAAATTTGGCCTATGGGTCTTCCTATCTTTATTTCCTGAGAAAACAAAGTTTTATCTTGCAGATAAACATAATGATTGTACACATATCATTTAAGGGATAGAGATAGAGTATTAAATATGTATTACAAAATCACTTTGTTTTGAAACAAAAACAGTTCTTTCTAAAAAAAAAAAAACTTCTGACATGATTTCCACATAAAAAAGAAAAAAATCAATTTTCAAGATTTCCCCACGGTTACAATAAAAAGTCTATCCCTCCTTAGTTTTGAAAAATAAGATTAAGGTTTTATATATTTTCTGGAAATGAATGCATATAAATAAAAAATTCATACATACATACACACATATATTCATTCAAACATACATACATACTGTTTTCTGGAAACTCTGAAGGATAAAGTATTCTTAGGCTGGTGAACTCTTTCTAGATGTAAGAACTCCAAGTCAGTACATCTTTCCTCAAAACTCTGTCCTCTCAGCAGTCCCTCATGACACCTAGCATTTGTGTGATTAGGGAGGGTTTTAATCCAGACTCCTTCCATTTTAATTTTAAGCTAATTTTCCCATGTTTGTTTTGACTATTAACCTCATTGTCTAACAGTCCTTAGCACATAAGAAAGAATCAAGAAATATGTATCGAACTAATGATTTGATCAAGAGCAATCAGACAACTGTTTATGAGGCTGTTTGATGAAGTAAACCAGCCAGAAAACAATCGCAGTACACCTGCCTAGCTGGTGAAGGAGCATTTTACACACATTTCAAAAGAAAAGCCTAATGCTGCCTCTTGTAGAGTCATAGGGTACTGAGTTATCTTATGGTCTATCTGAAAAATGCTTTGGGCAGGCATTTAACACTACCTTGCCCAGCTTTCTTCACTAATAAATATTTCTAAATACAGACTGATTATTTTCTTTTATCAAACTGTTTGTCATCTTACTCAAGTAGAGAGCCAGACTGATGGGTGGATACAAACATAGGCACATGAACATATATTTACAGAATCAAGCATACCTATTGTATATGGTGTGCAGACAAATAAACTTTGCTCACATTTGTCTCTCAGCCCTCTAAAAGACTTTTGTTTACAGCTTTGCAATACAGAGCTAAAGCTTTAGGTTAAGCATTTCTAACAGCTTCATAATTAAAGACAAGACATGTGAGAGATCCAGTTAAAGCTGAGGCTTTATTCCTGACAGTGCTGCACATCACCTAGGAGATTCTTTCGTGTAGCTAAACTGTCTTACATGTATCCCTGTAAATCACACAAGAGGCCTCGTCAGAAGGAAAGTAGCATGAAAACTGCTGACCACCTAACCCTTAAGCCAGGCTGTCCTTGGCAGGAAGGCTTCCCCAGGCCAGCACAGGGGCCCTTTGCTTATGCTTCGTGTACTACTGTGTCCTGGTCTTTTACACCATCCGGGTTCTCTATGTAAGTTTCTGTTTTCCTGATATAACCTCCTTGACTAAATATCCCAGAGTTTAAAGACACGAGTATTACAGCATTCACATGTCATCAGATTATTCTCTGTGTGGGAGGCTTTTCATGTGTCTGGCTGAATAGAATGAATGCAGTTTTTTTTTTTTTTCCTGCAGTTCAACCACATCAGGAGGACTCTCTAGCTCTATCCACTACCACTAGAGGATGTCACCGGTGACCTAACATGAGGAAAGGAAGGTGTACAGTCTTTAAAGCTCACCACAGCACCATACACAAGCCAACATGGTAGAAATTGATAGAGCCTGATATTACGGTTCTGGTTGTCATGAAGCAGAGGTGACATGGTCCCCCAGTTTCTGTAAATCAGTGAGATTTTAAAAACATGATGTGAAGGAATAGTCTGCAAGTGATAAAATGTTCCCTTTACAATATTTGCCCATTTACTGTGTTCTGTGGTCCTAATAAACTAAAATGTTTTGACATTTTGTATCTGTATACCTTTCGTTATTTAGGACAGTTATCATTGAAGGTAACAGAGATTAAGTGCAGCATGCCGTAAAGGAGAAAAACTCTATAGTGTTGGCTTGCTGGTGTACTGGAAAAGTAAAAAAAATTAGGTGGCATTGGCAAGACAGACATATATATCAAAGAAACAAAATCAAAGCTCTAAACATTAGCATAGATTGGCAAAGATGACCAAACCTAGGATTCAAAAAGAAGGGATCATCAAGAAACAGCGCTGGAGAAGCTGGCTGCCCACATGGAGAAGAATGACATTAGGTCCATACTTGGCACCTTGCAAAGAAAGTAACTCCAACTGGATCAAAGACCTAAATGTGAAACCCGAGCATGGGAAAGGGAAAAAAAAAAAAACATAGTCAATACTCTACGTGATATAGGTGTAGGTAGGACTTACCTAATAAGAATCCATTTGTTCAAGAATTAAAGCCAGCAATTAACAAGTGGGGCTTCTTGAACCAAGACAATTCAGCACACATAATGAAACAAAATATCCATTGAACAAGAAGCTCACAGAATCAAAAAGAAAGAAAGAAAGAAAGAAAGAAAGAAAGAAAGAAAGAAATACCCAAAACCAACCAACCAACCAACCAAACATCATTCAATAGAAAATGGACCAGTACTTAAACAGAGAGTTCTCAAAGAAGAAACAAAATGGAAATATCTCCAAAAAAAAAAAAAAGTTCATTGTCCCTAGCATTTAAGGAAATGAAAATCAAAACAAATTTGAAATTTCATTTTTCCCCAGTCGGAGGACATATCGACAAAACAATGAATGCCACATAATGAGGGGATATGAGGGAAAGGTAGCTCCCATTGACTCTTGGTGGGAATACAAATTGGTGCAATCACTTCGGAAATCAGTGTTCAGAATCCTCAAGAGGGAAAAAACTAACAAAAATCAATCTCCCATATGATCTTGTTATACTCATCCTTTACACATACACGAAGGACTGAACATTCTATCCCACAGATACTTGCTCAGCCATGTTTGTTGCTGCTCTACTTACAATAGCTAGGGAGTAAAAACAATCTAACCCCCCGTCAGCAAATGAATGCATAATGAAAATATGGCACTTACATACTATGCAATACTGTTAAGATGTAAAGAAAAATTAAATCATAAACTTTTCAGATTAATGGATGGAACTATTTCACACTTTTTAATGAGTGGTAGTGACGTGGTATTTCTGTGTTGGTTAACCTAAATGTTTATCAGAACCAATTTGGTTTAAGAAAACATTAACTTGCCATACTAAATATCAGGCTACATTAGTCTGTTACTAATTAAATAGTAAGATTTTTGAATTTACATGTTACCTGGACAAAGCATCAACAGACATACTGGATTGGTGTCTCTAGTCTTTTGTCCACAAATTATTCTCAACAAATGATTTTCATTTTTGTTCTTGATAATAAAAAATGCTTGCCTGACTCTCTTTGATCTATGAAAAATTATAGAATACAAAGTGAGTAGTTATGATGTGGTTCAGTGAACACCACCCCTAAAACTAGTGTGTGGTTATGCAATTTATCAGTGGCCACAACACTTTCAGGCCGAAGTGAAGACAGATGTGAGAGCCTTTGCATGGAACTTTCTGCTATCCAGTATCTGACTTGTAAATGGTTGGCCTTCAGTGATACTAGATTAACCGCATGGTAAATCAAACTGATATGACTTTCAAACGATGCTGACTTCTTACATAAATACTTTTTAACTTCCCTTAAAACTCTTTGATGGGACTCTCATTCTCAATTTTGTCTAAATATTTATTAAAAAATAGAGTCCTTATTTCAGAAAGCCTACCAAGAACAACTTCTTCCATAGAAACCCATAGGGAAATGGGGCCGGATGCAGGCCATCACTGAAAAACAACTGGCCTAAGAAGGGGTGGTCCACGAAGGCAGATAAACACCACAAGATTTGGGCACTTCTCTGAATGCTCTCCAAACATTCCTGGCCTGGAAATCACACACAATCGCCCTCCTGCAGTGTCCCTCATCCTCCTGGTCCCCACCAGCAGTAAACAACAGTACAGGGGGTTCTCATGCCTTGGATAAGCCTGCTTTGCCCCTGACTGAAGAAACCGCATGCCAAAGTATACAATTAAACCGAGAAAGTGCAACTGAACCTATTTGAACCTTAGGAAATGCTAGCATGTAGGAACTGGAATGATTTTCAGAGTGCGTATAACTTTTGACCAAGATGCACAGTGCCAAAACTATAAACTAGATACTTCAGTCTTAAGGAAATAGTAACAAACCCAGTGAAAAACATATACACAGCACAATAAAAGAAATTACTTAAAAAATAGAAAGCACAATCTGGGGATGATTTGAGGATGTATAGGAGATCAGCTTGGGAGCATGTGGATAAACAGTGGGTGAGTGAGTCCTCGCTGCTGACCTGGGGTCACACCATGCACACATATGGATATATAGAAAAGCAGTGATTTTTGGCTTCTTGATTTTTTTTCTAAGTTTCAGTCCAACATAATAAAGGATTAAGAGGAAAAGGCTTTTGTAAATGAAATGGGCCCAGGGGGCTTCTCATTGTTTTAAAAATACTTCCTTGATGTTTATTCTTCCCATTCAGGATAACAGAAAAAGTGTCTTGTAAAATTAAAAACAAATACTATATTTTCCCTTACACACATATCCTCCCTGTACACACATCCTTCCTGTACACATTTTCTCTGGATACACATGTCAGCTAATATACATATATTCTCCTTTCTACACAAAATATTTTTCTCCAGATGTTATTGCTTTCACATTTTTTAAAAATAATTCTGTAAAGAAGTGAAATTCATTCTTTCCATGCATAAGACAAACTCTTGATAAATACTAAAATTTTATTTTAATTCTATTTTTTTCTGGAATAAGTATATGTTTATACATTGGTCAACATCTTTTCGATTATTGGCTTTTAAAAAAATATGTACATTAATCTGCACTTTCAGTCCACTCAGGTAATTAAGGTTTACTCCTTCTCAAGTCTCTAATGGGTTTGAAGACCAGAGAGTTTAGTCTTACAATTCGGCTTAGTTGTGTAGGGATTTGGATGTTTTTAGATCTAGATAGATGTTTTAAGTAAATAGAGATGAGATATGATAGATTTGACTTTTATTCAGAATTTTAGACTTACCAAGATAGGAAAGATGTTTTCTTCAAGTTTGCCAAATACAAATAGCTAAAACACTATGAATGTAAAACATTTAAATAATTCCTGATTGTTTCATTGTTCTTTCAGCTGTATGTAGCTCATTTTCTTTATCTATAATAATATAAATGTATATGTAAAGAAAAAAATATAACAAAAAATTTTTTAATTTTAAGTTTTATAATCTCATTTTTCTTATCTTGAGATATGTTTTTGGTTACTTGTAAGCTTTTTGGTACTCATTATAAATTTTCATTTGAGGATGTGGTAATGGCATAGTTGGTATCCACTGCCACTTTTTAAAAACAACTTCTTTTATTAAATATTTTTACATATACCACTGTCACTTTTTATCACCTTTCCTAAAGTGTCTTTTTTGCTTTATAAAAGCTCTTATATCTTGTACTTCCTTTTTGGTTATTTTGCTGAATTAGCTGTTACTGCTAATAATTTGGATTTGTTTCTTTTTAAAATATTTTAAACATAAAATTAGTGCAAAGTAATAATAAAATGAGCTTAACAACCATTTGACATCATCTTATCCTTTTGTTTTGGGTCTTATTTACTAATTTTAATTTTTAACCTTTTAGATGAAATTCCATCAAACCATAAGCTAGGTAAATTCAGAGGAGTTTAAATATTTTCTTCTAAAAAACCCCCAAAACAAAAACCAAAAACCCCTGACTTGTATGAATCATATATTTAACATCTTACCAGTCCCATGTTTCTTTGCTTATTTGTTTGCTTGTTTGTTTCTGATTGATACAGAAATGAAGCCGTACTGTCTCAGTTTCTTGCCTTCTATTGCTGAGATAAGCATCATGACCAACAACAACTTGGGAAGGAAAGGCTTTATATCATCTTCCAACTCCAAGATCACAATAACGACACTAAGGCAAGAACTTGGAGGCAAGAACTGAAGCAAAGACCATAAAGGAATGCTGACCTTCTTTCCTCTCATGCTTTGTTATTCCACCCAGCACCATGTGCCCAGTAGTGGCACCACCCACAGAGGGCTTCCCCTCCCACATCACTCAGTAGTCAAGAAGATGCCCTATAGACTTGCCTAGAGAAATGTGATGCAGACACTTGCTCAGTTGAGCTTTCTTCTTCCCAGATGAGTTTCTCTTGGGTCAGTCTGACATATCCCAGCAAATTACAATTAAAAACAAAACAAAACAAAACAAAACAATAAACTCAGAGATAAACTAAAAAAGACAGAACTTCACTAGAAAGGCAGTGACTGTTCCACCCCAAGCACTCTGGCATGCATTACCAATGGTAACGGAGAGGGAACAGATCCAGAGTCCCTTCCAAGTCCTTCCTGAGTTTGCACAGACCAGAGCATACATTCATAAATGCCTGCCCCCATGACAGAGAAGGCTAGAAAGGCAGATGCCCACATTCAGCATCCAGAGCCCTTTACCGGGGGACACTGTTAGAAACTTTGCTAGGGAGCCCTTGAGACTGCCTCTCATCCTTCTCCTGATCACTCTCTAGATACTCAGGGACCTTTACCTGTCTTGTGACATCTCTAAAGCAGATTTCACCTTTGCCATCTCTTTGAGAATTGATGGGGAAGCCTGGTGGCACTCAAAGAAATAAGAACCAGGCTACCAAGATGATACTTGATAGCCTTTGGCCATATAGTGGAGGAGGAGGTCCCCCTCGGTCATAGACCTAGGGGAGGGGAATAGGGTGAAAGCAGGAAGGAGGGAGGAGTGGGAGGATACAAGGGATGGGATAACAATTGAGATGTAATCTGAATAAATTAATAAAAAAAGAGAATTAGTCATTTTTAATATCATGCATGTGCTTGTCTTATAAGTACATATTCTTTTTTATGGCTTATCAAAGTAAGAAAATAAGTAAATAGTAGTAAGAAAGAAATCAAAGTGGACGTTATTAAGAAGATTAAATATAATAAGATATCCAATAATATGGAATTGGCATTTTGCTACAAAATTTTACCTGCATCTCTAATCTCTTTAATTGACATATTAACTTTTATGAAAAGTACATAGTTTAAATATATTCAAGAAGTAATAATAAGTATGACTTATTCACAAGAGTAACTTTAAAAGTTGCCAGACATCGATTTTAGTTAGTTTTAGCTTGTCACCTAGACACAGGCCAGAGTTAGCTGAGGGACTCTCAATAGAGAGATAGCCTCTGTCAGACTACCCTGTGCATGTGTCTCTTGCGCCATTTTCTTGATGGCTAACTGGTTTGGAAGAGTCCATGCCACTGTAGGCGGTGCAGCCCTAAACAGGTGGACCTGGCTATCTAAGAAGAAAGGTACCTGGATGATGTAAGGAGAGGAAGCCAGAAAGGATGCTCCTCAGTGTTTTCTGCTTCAAGCTCCAGCCTGGAGTGCCTGCCTGCTTGGATTCCCTCCATGATGGGCTGTAACTTCCAAGACAGAATTAACATTTCTTTTCAAAGTTGCTTCTGGTCATTATATTTATCACAGCAGCAGAGAGCAGACTAAAGCAGGTGTTCATTCCTGCTTTATGAAAAGCCTTTTAGGAGGAGCCTGGGCAAATCTTCAGTGGTGCATTTAGATAACACCAACATGATTAGAAAACTGAAGGACATGTAACTGGCATATAGACCATAAAACATCTCATAAAAGGTTTGATAATAAGGCTGATGATATGATTCAAGATGTGAAACACTTGCTGACATGTCTGATGGCCAGAGTTGGATTCCAGAATCCACATAAAGTTGGAAAGAGAGAACTGAATACACTAAACTGTTGGAGAATAGACATGCCATGTCTCAGACACACACATACACACACACACACACACACACACACACACACACACACTCACTTGCACATACATGCACATGTGCACAAAAACACACACAATAGATAAAATCATATAACATATTCAACACAACGTCATTTGTACATATAAAGCAAATAACTATACATATACCTATATGCACATGGATGTATGGACATCTTCACAAATTACACTTTAAAATTTTCATTGTCATTCCTTAAAAATATCCTCCTTTCTTTTCCTATTGCCATTCCTGTAATGCAGTCAATATGACATCACACAATTACATATAAACATATTGAGTATGCGTGGACGCATTTGTATGTGTTTATTATTTCTAAGAATGCTGATGGTTTGGTTTTTTGTCATAAATATCTGATGCTAACAGATCCAGTGCTGTTTTAAATAATCCCAATCATTATTTGTATCAATCTAATTTGCACATAAAGCTTTTGACACTGATGGTTTTAATATTTTAATGTTTAGTGATTCTTAGATACCTGACCAGGTGTCTAAAAATGAAATTAAATAACACTATAGTTTGAATCTGGAATGTTTCACAATGGCCATGCATTAAAATCTTGCTGGATAGCATATTGTTATGTAGGAAGGTGGTAGATGGAACCATTTAGAGGTCGGGCCTCATTGGAGAGAGCTATGTTTTGAAGGTGCCCCCCAGCCTTTCTGGTCTCTTCCATCATTGAGCCAACACAAGTCTAACAACTTACTCTATGTATTTCCACCAAAAATCCTCTTTAATTCCTGCCCAAAAGCAATGGACTAACTGACCATGGCCTGAGTCCTTCAAAATAGTGGGCTAAAATCAAACTTTTCTCCATATAATCTTGCTTATTTCTGGCATTTGTTATAGCATTGGAGAGTTGACTAACACAAATAAGCTGTCTTGTCCTGTCTCAATCCAATGAGTATTTCCCATGGAATTGCTTGTAGGTCTTATAGAGCATAGAAAGTTCACACAGCTATGAACGGAGTGCAGAAAGCTTTGTTGCTGGATGGGAACAACCTGGACTCTACCTGTGGCTCTACATTAACTGCTCGGTATGGTGCACATATTCTGTAGGTTTATGCATGACATCAGCCAAACCAAGGCTGGTAGTTAGAGCCTCATATCAAAGGACGGAAGTAATCTGTAGCTGAGTCTTAACTGTACTCAGCATCCCTACCCACAAACTGAAAACAAAGGCTGATTCTCTCTGTTCTTTCCCAAGGGTCTTTCTTCTGGGCAAGGACAGTACTATCTCTACATCCCGAGTAGGTTTAAATAAACAAGGTGCCATTTCAAGCTTAGCCTCTCACTAATACCCCCAATGCTCATTCTTGTGCTTCAGTAGTTACTATGGAATTGTGGAAGTTCCTGATGGAAATACTCAACACCCCCATAACATAGTTTGGATTATGCCCCCCCCCCGTTCAGTTGTTTCCTTGATTCATCAGCTAACTTTCATTTAATTGAAAATTTTCAAAAACTTTCAATCTAATAAAGTTATCCTTTCTTCACCAGGCCCATCCCTGACTTAGTCTCTTTAACATTTTTTTTTCCCCTGCAATCTCAACAGTACAAAGAGAGAGGGAAGAGACACACTTTATCATCTTGTTCCAAATAAACTTCCTGATGCTGGAAGCTCGTGATGTCCTCTGAAATTGAAAGCTTTTTGACACATCCCACACTCTTTCCCGAGGCACCTGCTACATGCACTTTGCTAAAATGCAGTGGCGTTGAATGTTGTATGCTTTGAGTGCTGTACACCCCTGTGCTGTGCACTCCACGTGCAGTCTACATGGAGTCATATGCTTTGTATTCTTACTCCTGGTTATACACTGTGGACATGTGCATTTAAAAGGAAGCAACAATACTCCTTAACATGTGCCAGACACACAGCAGGTGGCAAACATTTTGCTAATTGTTCTATTTGTTTAATCCTCACAAATTCAGACTACTCTAATCTTCATTTTGTCAAGGAAGAGCTCAATGTCTATCAGAATTTGAGCCATGGTCTTTGAGTTTGTGAGAGAGACCTGAATGGTATCTAGACTGAGAATACTAGATCAAATATTTATACAGTGTCTGCCTTGTTGCTGATCATTTGCATGGATATTTATTTACCCCAGAAGTAGGTTAAAATCAAATTTTCTCTCTTGTGTTGGAAAATAAGGAGATATACAGAGGAGACTCTTGGAGACTTCTACATGGAATTGTCAAACAGTACAAGGCAAAATAAATGTGTGTGGGAAAAATTCCAGTAACTCAAAGTGAAGAATAAATTGCAAATGGCCACATGGAAATTTATCATAGTGTCTGGTGAGTGGGATGGTTTTCTAATCATTTTTATGAAGAGAAACAAGTTCGTCACTTACAGGCCTCTGCCTCCAACTTCATCTCTGGTATCATGTCAATGTCTAAACAAAGGCCCTTTCTTTTTCCACACCATAAATGTGCCTTGAGGTGTGTTGACATTTTCCAAGTCTGCGGTCTCAAAGGCCTTTTGCAAGCACCACGTGGATCCCAAGTTTTGACCCTTTCGTTCTACCCACTTCCTCACAGTGCCGGTGATTCTGTGTTCAACTCCAAATTCATCCGAACCCATTCCAGCCAGTGTCTGACACAACTAAGAGACCTAGGAGAGACTGTCTTGGTTTCCTCAGGGAAATCTAAGCCAGTCTGACAAATGAGCTGATGCCCTCAGAGAAAAAGGTGTCACAGAACCACATTTAGGTTTTGCAACTTACACTATTATGAGTGAGTGACTTCCTTACCTCCGAGATTTGCTTTCCTAGTTGTTTGACAGGAGTTGGCATAATGAAGATTCTATAAAAAAAAAAATGGGTCAAAAATATGTGTAACCTTTATATTAGAAACATGTTTTTAGCTCTAAATAGAACTTCCTCCGTGTGTGTGTGTGTGTGTGTGTGTGTGTGTGTGTGTGTGTGTGTGTGTGATGTTTGGAGTCAGAAACTAAAATGTGACGCATGTCCACTAAGATACTCAGAAACAACCAGCTCTGGAGGCACTTTCTGACTAGATATGCTCATGAAAGGTGTATTTTAACTTTACTACTAGTAGCTAGAGAGATGGTAGGATGGTTAAGAGTACTGGCTGCTCTTCCAGCGTACCCAGAGTTGATTCCCAGCCTCCAAAAGGTAGCATACAACTGTCTGCACATCCAGTTCCAAGAGATGTAATACCCTCTTCTGGCTTCTGCGTGCACTGCATGATGCTAGACAAAGGATAACACCCCCACACATAAAATATATAATAATTAAAATTTGAAATTGTCAGGGAACTCATATAAGTCAGTTACTTAAACTTGATGGTATACAGATATGAACTTACATTTGTTACTCATTATATCCTGATATTGTTTGTTTGGTTTTGTTGCTTTTGCTTGTTCATGGGACCAAGGCTAGGACTTCGTGCATTCCAAGTTAGTACCTTGCCATTGAACTGTATCTCTAGACTAGTACCTTTTCTTTGTTAAAACTTTTGTATTGCATTCACTAAGTGGCAAATTTTAATAGCTCCCAGACACATAGAATTACATACAGATAAGTAATATTGTTCTCCATCAACTTATGTATGGAAAACTAGTAGTAAAATGTGAGAGTGTACAGAAAGGATCATTTCATATTTTTGTGGTAATTGAAAAGGACTATTTGAAGAGCAGCACGGCATTTTTAATAACTGTAAAGTTACTTCTAGCCAGTAAAGCAATACTTCCACCTTGAGTTTTATGTTTCCCCAATATTCTGAAACTGTGTTCAAAGAAGCATGCTTAATCATGCGATCCATGTTGTTAGCCAGTCCAGCATGTTGCTAACAACGTCACTGACAGTCATGGGACAAGCACTGAGTCCACTGTGTTGGTTTCTGTCATGGGGCACTGAAAAGCAATCACATCTGAAGAAGCCGCACAAGAATGCTCACGAGTGCTAATATGTATGCAAATGAAAACACAGAAAATGTCTCTGACATACATACAGGTAGTGAAAATAGAAATCCCCAGAGAATGAGTGTAGGTTAACCAATTTCCATGCTGAGGAAACTTCTGGAATGAAACGGAGGGTAATGATGACCTCAGCTCAAAATGTGCCCGGTATTTAATTAGGATAAGTGATGGGAAACAAATATACAGATATGTTAACAGCATATGTTTAATCTAGATAGCAGGACAGGGTGATAACATAATCATAAAGGCATAGGGGGAAAAAACCTCTTAAAATCACAAATGTGATTTAGTTGCTTCAAATGCTTTATCCCCAAAACATCTACCTCTGGGGAGCATGTGTCTGTTTGCCCTACAGCCCTCTCCATTTTAGAATGTACATGATACATACATGAGTTTTTGACTGAGTACACACTCTACACACATGCCAAGTACACACTGTCCACACACACCTGTACTTAGATAAGATCCTTACATGCTCATCATATTATGTACGGTGTGGTGGGCCACACTGTAAATTGCTTTAAATTTTCACCAAAGGCAGCTTTTCACTAATTTGCAGAAACATTGTTTGATATATTCCTGGCACTGCATGTCCTTTTAACAGTGTTTATGACATGTGTTTGACTTCCCTTTGCTTTTGTATCACTGAACACTTTCTACACTCATTCTAAGCCACACCTCCCATTCAGTCCTATTCTGCTTTCCTTCATCGTTGTCTACAAAAATCGCATGGACATACTTTAATAACATTTGTTATTAACAAACTTTAATTTTAAACCTGTTAACTAAGATACAGGGTGTTCAGAGTGTACTTGAGTCATAAAGAGGCCGGAAGTCTGCTTTTCCATCTCCTGGAAATGCCTTATGAAATACTGAGCAAAAGACCTGCCTAATTGCAATTTCCTGTAACTTAGAGTGGCTTTTAATAAAACTTGCTGGTTTTATGTTTTGCTATAGCCTGCCTTCTAGATTGTGTGATTTGACATCAGAAATTTCTGCGATGAGATTATTTCCTTGAGTTTTTTGCCCCCAGGATATGTGCAGTCATATTCTTTTGCCATAATGAAAACATTCAAGAAACAAATGGAGCAAAGTTCCACCAATTCAGAATAGTTACAAGGAGGTTTAGCGGGACTCTGGAAACAAAGAAGATATTAAAGGAGGTGCAGTGCATTCATTATTGATGGGAGGCAAAAGCAGAGTCCACTTAGGACAATGAGGAGCCTAGCCAGAGCTTAGCTGAGCCTAGAATGAGCAGAAATTGTGTATTAAGTTAAGCCCCAGGATTTCTGATAACACACCCCACTTAGAACAAGAGATAGCATTGAGAACACATTTATTCTCCCCTCCCCCCAATAAAAAGAAACTAAAGTGCTAATAGGTGCATAAAACATGAATGGAAGTTTCTGGATGTTTTCCATAAATCTAAAAGCATCAGGTTAGTATAGTTAGGAGTCAGAAAAACTATACATCTTAGGGCACATTTCCACCCTGAAACCTCCATACAAAACACAAAAATCAGACCACATGGGAGGCAGCCACCTAGAACCCGGATTTATGAAAGTACCTGTAGAGTTCCCCTTGATGGATGAAGTAGTTGGCTTTAGATTTTAATAAAAAAATGCTTTAATATTTTCTCAGAACAGTAAAAACATATTCATTTGAGTGTCAGAATTGATTTGTTAAGGATGAATAATTTCATGAGGTCTGAATTGTATTTCTTCCTAAAAACTCAGGATTTCTTAATCTTTCTGGAAATTTGCATAGCTTCTGCATATTCTTGATGTTCTGAAATTTTACAAATCATCAAAGTATTTTGATTCTATTATTGGTTTCTTGCTTTTTCCTGATGGGGGCTTTTTTAAACCCAAGGTCTTCATCGTAGCCAGTCTGGTCAGTTGAGTTTCCGGCCTCACATAGATGGGATGACAAAAGATGTGTCCTACCAGGCCTGGCTTGTAGTTTGGAAAATACATATTTTACTGAATTGTGCTGATACCATTGAAATCTTAAAACATCAGTCATCAAGATATTTTTCTCCAGAAAAAATTTGCAGCTTACAATAATTTTCCTGTAAATATTTTCACCTCCATATTTTAATCATTTTTAGATACTCTTTTTATTACATATTATATGT
This sequence comes from Acomys russatus, assembly GCF_903995435.1. NCBI lineage: Eukaryota > Metazoa > Chordata > Mammalia > Rodentia > Muridae > Acomys > Acomys russatus. The sequence continues at coordinate 69,922,956 of NC_067140.1, read as the reverse complement.
GTGATGTGCTATGCTTTATTTTTAAGCAAGTTCTTTTTCTTTTTGTGTGTACGTGTGTATCTGTGTGTGTATTTGTGTGTACGTGTGTGCATGTGTACATACATATGCATTTGTGTGCGTGATTGTACCTGTGTGTGAGTGTGTGTGTGTGTGTGTGTCTGTCTGTCTGTCTGTCTATCTGTCTGTTGGTCTGTCAGTCTGTCTGTCTTTCTCTGTTAAATTTAAATGTTCATACATACCCTGGAAGCCTTGCTCAATATCATTCTCCTTCAGAATAATTTTCTTTTTCTTTAATATCACATTGCATTTTTAATTTCTCAGGTCAGTTTCTTTGTCTTCTGTTGTACAAATATCTTTCTTAAGCGGTCATACTTTATAATTTTATTTCAAATACTTTCTACAATACGATACCCCACATATGCCAGTGTTTGGTTTTATTTGTTCTGGAGGGGTTTCTACTTGTCTGCTCCAGGAAGGAACAATTCTCCCTCTGTTAAGGTATGGTCCTGTAACTGGTCCAGGTTTACCTCTTTCAACCAGATACTATAATTCTTCAAGTTAAACCTGATATCTTTTTTATATTAATGTAACAAATACATTCACCATTCAATATGTGGGCTATTTTTCCTGAGACAAAGTTTCTCTGTGTAGCCTTGGCTGTCCTGGTCTTGCTTTATACTCTAGGCTGCCCTCAAACTCACAGAGTTCTCCAACTCACATTATTCCTGCCTCTGCCTCCCTGAGTGCTAGGATTACAGGCTTGGGCCATCACACATAGCTTCAACATGTGTGCTTTGTTTCCATAATATTTTTATTTATTTATTTATTTATTTTTGGTTTTTTTGAGGCAAGGTTTCTCTGTATAGCTCTGGCTGTCCTGAAACTTGCTCTGTAGACCAAGCTGAGCTAGAAGTCATAGAGATCCACCTGCCTCTGCCTCTCAAATGCTGGCATTAAAAGTGTGCACCACTCACTCATTTCTTAATTTAGCCTCTCTTCCTCATTTACTACAAATTTCAGATCCTTTATTATATTTTTGTGTCTCCCCAATCCACTGCTAGTCACCAGCAAAATCTATGTTCATATTTTAATCACAATGCAGAAGAATTAATCATGTAAGTCTCTTTTCACTGGTAGTTAATTTGAAGCAATAAATGAAAAAATAGTAGCAGTTGGTCTGTATCCTTTGCCTACACATAAATTTTTAAAATTGAGATAGTTTTAATCAGTCTGAGATCTCTGCATATTTTCTCTCCCATGAAGTGTTTACTGACCACACCATCCTTGTTTTGGTGATGAATTTGGTGGTGTCTGTGGAGTTTTGTCAGTTCATTTTTGCTTTGGGTGAACTTATATCACTTAATATTTTCTGTATGTAGAAAATGAAGCCAACCAGGCATGATGCCCACTTTTGAAATGCTTCGTTGAAGAGGTTTAACTAATGTGTGATTTGTGTATGCCCTGGTAGGCCAATTGCTTATCTTTTACCCACTAATGTTGCATAGCAAGCCAGCCTGTTAGCTTAAAACAATAAACATGTATTTCAGCAACAATTGCATCTTTTCTTTTCGTCCTTCCAGGAGGCTAGCCTTGACATATTTTCATAATCTAGTATAGGTGTACAAAGAAGAGTAATGTCTGTGTCAGAAAAGAAGCAGACACACACACACACACACACACACACACACACACACACACAGAGAGAGAGAGAGAGAGAGAGAGAGAGAGACAGAGAGAGAGAGACAGAGACACAGAGAGAGACAGAGACAGAGGCAGAGAGACAGAGACAGAGACAGAGGTAGAGACAGACAGAGACAGAGAGAGGCAGAGAGAGACAGAGACAGAGACAGAGACAGAGAGAAAGGAGAGAGAGAGGAGTTCACTTGGATAAGGCAGAAATTCCAAGTCACAGCAGAAAGATTGTAGACTTAACACACTCAAGTAAAGCAATCTACTGATATTTGAAAAGGCCTGGGACATAATTCCCAACAACAATATATAAACACTTGTATTGTTGCCCACAGACAAGCTTATCTCTTAGTCAAAGACACTTCTCTTTGCAACAGATAAAGACCATTATAGAAAACTACAACCAATCAAAAGGCAGAGTTGTCCCAATGGATAAATGGATACATTTACACAACATGTCTGCCCCTAAGGCTGAGAAAATATTGTGGAAGATGGACAGAAGATTGTAATAACTGAAAAATCAGGGAGTTTACTATTAGATTTGCCTCCCACTAATAACAGAAGATACATCCAGAGAGTCTCAACAACATTACTACCCAAATGTAAGCCAAATAAAGATGACACCAGGGGACACAGCAAATGGGACACAGAAAAGGCTACAATGTCTCAACCCTACACAGAGGAATACAAGTAACTGAGGAAAACTGAATATGGGCAAATGTTCTCTCCCAGGGAAGAGTATAACAATTTGTTGTCCAGTGCCAAATAGTCCTGAAAATAACTCACATAAAACTGAGTCTGAAACTTGAAAGTTCTTTGACAACCACCATCATCTCCCAAGGAAGAAGAACATTTGTAGTAACTAACATATTTGAATGTAGAGTGAGTTTCCCTAGGAAGCCGTTTGCTTGGTACTGAACTATTCAAGTCGATCTTGACTGCACTTCGCCAGAGATACTTAAGAAATAATTCAAGATCCATAGAAGAAGGTGAGACTAGAGCTGTTAGCTGCCTCTGACTTAGAAAATGTGACAACATACAATCATCTTGGAGATTGAGAGTTAGAAGAATTCCTAGGCAGCACAGAGGTCCCAGGTTTCAAGAACATCTCAGATGTGAGCAGATAAAATGATTGGATAATGATTCTATGTTAAGCACCTCCAGAGATGTAAAGAATAAATTAAGAAAATTGGTCCAAGTCAGAATTAGTGAATATAAATTCAGAACACTTTGTCATTTCTGACTGCACAATTATCAAAGTACTAGAACTACACCTTAGACAGGAAAAATTTCAGTCTGTCTATTGGATTTGTTGTTGTTACCTGAACAGAATTGAATATCATGGAACAATGGTAGGAAAACTTGTTCATGAGTTTAGGCTTATTCTGTGATATCATAAACATTACATTATATGAATAACGTTCTTTAGTGATGCCCACATTTATATCAGGCATTGAAAGTTACTGGCTATATTACTTTCTGTTGCTGTGATAAAACACCATGACCAAAAGCAATTTAGAGAAGAGATTATTTTTGGTTACTTATTCTAGAGAGATAGAGTTCATCATGCTGAGAAGGAACAGCAGCAAGTGGTAGGCATGGCAGCAAAAGTAGGAAGCTGGAAATCACATCTTTAACTTACAAAGCAGAAAGATATAAGTGGGAATGGGAGATATTATGAGCTCTTATAGCCGGCTCTCAGTTACATACTTTCTCCACTGAGGCTCCACATCCTAAAACAGCACAATCAACTGGGGGCAAGTTTTCAAATACAGAAGCCTATGTAGGACATTTTTCATTTAACCTACCACACTGATATCAGCCCAGGTGAAACTGAAAGTTAGAATATATGGAGCTCAATATATCTGACAGACACATTTGTGAGGCAAGAACTATTGAGGACTTGCTTACCCAGAAGGCTGAAGATGATGCTCCAACATTATAGACAGTTTTGGGTGACAGCTCAGGTAGCAAACTATCTCTGTCATCTTCTCTTTGGGAAACTACTAACCTGCACTCACTGTATACTCAGGTAATTAAGTTTTATTCCTTCTCAAGTCTCTGATGGGGTTGAAGACCAGATAGTTTAGTTTTACAATTAAGTTTAGTTGTTTAGGAGTTAAGATGTTTTTAGGTCTATATAGATATTTTAAGTTGATAATGATGAGATACAATAGATATCAATTTACATTCAGAATTTTAGACACACCAAGATAAGAAAGATGCTTTCTTCCAGGCTGCCAAATATAAATAGTTAAAACACTAAGAATGTAACATTCATATAACTCCTGATTGTTTCATGGTTCTTCTTAATCTAGGTAGTTTATTGTGTGTGTATATATATATATATATGTAAAAATAAAAGATATTAGAAAAATGATTTTTAAACAGTAAGCTGAAAAATACAAGGAAGGAATTATTAGAGTAATACAAAACAGTACTTTATTCTAAAAATAGGTTTTATGTTGAGGTCTTTAATCCACTTGGACTTGAATTTTGTGCATGGAAAATTCTATTCCATTTGATGTCTCTGATGGGCTTGAAGACCAGATAGTTTTGTCTTACAATTAAGCTAAGTTGTTTAGAGGTTAAGATGTTTTTAGGCCTAGATAGATGTTTTAACTTGATAGAGATGAGGTATGATAGACATTGATTTACATTCAGAGTTGTAGACTCACCACGATAGGAAAGATGCTTTCTACAAGGTTGCCCAATACAATTAGCCATAACACCATGAATGTAACCTTTATATAATTCCTGATTGCTTCATGGTTCTTCTTGCTGTATGTAGGTTTTTTATTTATGTTTAATAATATAAATGAATATGCCAAAAATAAAATAAAATCTTTGGAATAAAAAGAAATCCCAAAGCCCTAACATCTCCCTTTCTCAGTGTGACGTAGAATTGCTCTAGACATTCCTACCTACTGTACTATGATGTGGAACAGAAGTTGTAGATTAAAGTTGAGATGAAATTAAGAGGCCTAAGGAAGAACTTGCTGCTCTTACTATTACTCTGCTAAGTGGACATGGCATTAAATACATCTACCCATTATTGTTGTATCCATAGACCAATGAGTCGCTTAGTCTTCATCAGAGAAACTTCTATTTAGAGGAAATGCTGGTTAACACGGAGACTCACAACTGATAAGAGTGCAGTGAGTAAGTGGCTACAGAATATGCTCTCCTTAATGAAACATATGCATGGCATCTCCCTTTCCCAAGGCTCGGCAATCATTGTAGATGAGGTAATAAAGACTGTAAGAGATGGTGGGCGACAGACAAAAGGAAGCAGTGGCATCGGACTTGGCATGGCACTTCCACAGATGAAGCCATAGCAGTTGAAATGGCATGTTCAAATTATGTAAGTCTAATCATACAAAAATGTTAACATGGAGACAGGTGACATAAAGCCTTAAGCATAGCTGAGGAATTATTGGCAATTATCAGCTTCTAGGAAAAGAAGAAACAAGTGTGTATGTGAGTGTGTGTGTGTGTGTGTGTGTGTGTGTGTGTGTGTGTCTGTGTCTGTGTCTGTGTTAGCACATATCTCCTCATAAGTTAGCTATATTCTACTGGAAAGCCATACATCCAAGAATATTTGACAAACACAAATTGGCTTGAGAAGAAGAAAAGAACAAGAATTTGGGGTTGGGAGGGAGATGGGATAAAATTGTGAAAAAGTCAAGGAGGAAGGAAGGAATATGATCAAAGTGCTTTGTATACCATCCACAAGGTGCTAAGGAAAACATATTTTAAAATGTAAAAAGGAAAGGTCTATTTTCCATCTCTCCCAAATAGTTGAATTATCGACTTTGTTAATGTGAGAAATTTAACTAGAAATGGAGAAAACTATTCGAATTGGACAAGAACTTGAGATGAGTGACTTAGAATGAGTCAGAATACACTATCAATCCCAAATATTGCTTATATAATTAAAACACCCATAGCCCGAAATATAATCAAATAAATGGCATAGTAAAACAATTGCCATCAGAAAAGTATTGCACATATACACACCACACACACTCACATAATGCACAGACGCACACACATACACTAATACACACTTATACATGCACACATGTACATAAACACACACACTGCGTATATGTGACCTTTTAATTTAATTTTTTAATAAAAGCCTTACCTGAGGCAATTGTTTCTCTTTCCAAACATAAATTATAAAACCAATGTGGAAATGAAACAAGTATAGAATAATGAAAGCAGAGATGGAAAAATCAACAGAAAATGACAATGTCATGAACATAAAAGCATAAATAAGGCATTGGCTTCTAATAATTTATACTAGTACTAAAGCGATGTATTTTATCTATTTTTCTATATCAATGTAAGGATCAATAGGGAAGAACATTCTTTTTAAGTTCATAATTTAATGTTGTAATTAAATATACACATTAACAGGATTCATAAAATTATAGACTTATCAATCAATGCTTTACTATAAGTAACCATAGCAAAAAGTAAAATAATATTTAAAGTGATTTTTTAAAAGTCTTTGGTTTCATTGGTCAAAGAAAACTGGAATAAAACCACATCTTACTATCTAATTATCAAAGATAATGGTTTTCATTGCAATCAATTTTACTTGTAGTAAAGATGGATTTATCTTTTAATTAGGATGAAATAGTATAAAGCTTGTTTGCCCTTGTTTTGATCTTCTTTGGCCTTGTCCCATTTACTTTATTAGTTGCATACTACTATTGATGCAGATCTGCTTGAAAGGAGAAAAGAAAGGATGCATTTTCCAATCAGCAACAGTATCGGGTGAGCAGCTATGAGATTACTACAGCCAGCACTACAAGGCAGCCACTCTGAGCCTCTTCCAAAGCCACTGAAGAAGAGATAAAACAGTACCTCACCATTAAACCAAGTAAAAAGAACCATATTTTCTTTCATCTTCAAACAAAGAGGAAAGAAGTTTATCCATGCACACCTGCAGCTGAGGTAATTTTGGCTTTTCTCATAATTCTTGCCAAAACCAAATCTGGACAAAGAACATGAAGAAGGCCAGTGTGCTCATTTGACAATGGACACCTTTTATTCTCTTTCATGAACTCTCTGGAAGAGGCGAAGAGCAGAAGGGGCCAGAGAGATGGTTCAACACTTGAAGAGTGTTTGCTGTTCTTCCACAGGGCTAATGTTCAGTCCTAAGCACCCCTTAAAGCTGCTCACACCCAACTATCTGTAGCCCCAGTTTTAGGGGGTCTGATACCCTCTCTGTCCTTTTTGGAAATTCACTCATGCATGCATACACACACACACACACACACATACACACAGTCAGAGAGAGAGAGAGAGAGAGAGAGAGAGAGAGAGAGAGGCAGAGAGAGAGAGAGAGAGAGAGAGAGAGAGAGAGAGAGAGAGAGAGAGAGAGAATGGTACCCAAATAGATGAAGGTCATGATAGAAATTTCTTTGTTTTAGAGATATTCTGCAAGATTTCTTTCTTTCTTTCTTTCTTTCTTTCTTTCTTTCTTTCTTTCTTTCTTTCGTTGGTAATTCAGTTAGTTTTTTTGTTTGTTTTTGTTTTTGTTTTGTTTTGTTTTTGAGATAGGGTCTCATTGTGTAATCCTTGCTGGCCTGTATTTGCTAAGTAAACTAGGTTGGTCTTAAGCTCTCAGAGATCTGGAGGTAAAGGGATGTGCCACTGGAATGTTACACAGCAACATCTTTTCAGAGGACTCTAAATGGCTTTTTTCAGCAGTTGCTGGGAGAAGCATCTCAGAGAACAGTTGTGCTAAACTCCTGTCTGCAAGTATAGCAGAATATCATTAATACTGTTACAGGTTGGCTCTGTCTCATGGGGTAGGTCTCAAGTTAGGCCAGTCATTGGTTGACCATTCCCTCAATTTCTGTTCCATATGTATTCCTTCACCTCTTTTAGGCAGAACAAATTTTGGATTAAAGATTTTGTGGGTGAGCTGATGTCCCTGTTCCTTCATTGGAAGTCTTGCCTGGTTACAGGGGGTGGCCATTTCAGGTTTCATATCCCCTGTGGCTAGGAGTCTTAGCTAGAGTCACCCTCGTAGATTCCTGGGAGTTTTTCTTGACCTAGGTTTCTGGTTCATCCTAGAGATGTCCCTCTATCAATTTCCATTCTTTCTTCTAGTTCTCTCTTCCCCCATCATCCCCTCACGGGATGACTTCTGTTCCCACACCCCACCCTCTATCCAACCCAGCTTCCTCCCTCCACCTCCAGTGTCAATTTTCTCATCCCATCTGAGTGATATTTAAGTATTCTCCTTTGGGCCTTCCTTGTTACTCAGCTTCTTTGGGTCTGTGAATTGTATTATGGGTATCCTAGACTTTATGGCTAATATCCACTTATAAGTGAGTACATACCATGTTTATCTTTCTGAGTCTGAGTTACTTCACTCAACATCATCTATTCTACTCCAATCCATTTGCCTGCAAATTTCATGATGTCCTTGTTTTTAATAACTGAGTAGTATTCCATTGCGTAATCATACCACAGTTTCCTACTGAACCATCAATCAAAGAGAATGCATGGCAGGGACCTAGACTCCCTACACATATGTAAGAGATGTGCAGCTCTGTCTTCATGTGGGCCTCCTAGCAACTGGAGCAGAGGCTGTCTCTAACTATGTTGCCTGCCTTTGGATTCCTTCCCCCTAACTAACTGGCCTTGTCTAGCCTCAATAGGAGAAGATGCACCAAGGTCTACTACATCTTGATATACCAAGGCTGACTGATATCCATGAGGGACTTCCCCTTCTCTGAGAAGAAAAGCACAAGCAAGTTGGGGGAGGGCAGGTGTGAGGGAGGTACTGGGAGGAGAGGAAGGAGGGGAAGTTGTCATCTGGATGAAAATTAATTAATTAATTAATTAATGGAAATCTAAGTGGCTTTTTCTCAACAGCCTCTGTCTCTGTAAGTTACACAAGATATTCTCAGGACCCAAAGTGCTAACATATTTCCTCGATACTTTCTTTTAAGCTATATTGAAGGCATAGGCAAGAGAATAAATGATCACACCATTGCTTGGAATTTCTAAGGGTCTGTGAAGTAAACAGAATTTGAAATCTTTGGACGATCTTAATTATGTTTCCACATGTGAATATGGCTTTCTATGAGAACTTGATCAAAGAAGTTATGAGCTCAAACTGAGTTTTGCTGAAGGAGCAAATCCTTTTCCTTTTTTTTTTTTCAATTTCCTATCTGACACTGAATGTAGAGTCAAGGGTACATAAGGTTGGTAAATGAGATTTGTCTCCTAGAAAAAACTTAGTTCATAGGAAATGAGTGTGTTGTGAGTGTTAAAGAGTACATGTACAGAGCTTGCATGTAATATGCCTCAATACAAATACTGCCTAGAGAACAAAGAATATTAATTCCAGACATAGAAGCATATTTTTCTTCATTAAGAATTGCTAGGCAAGAAAAATCTCAGCCCTCTAATTCACTCACTGGTAAGATTTAAAGGTTTAAATACTCTCCTTAAGCATTGTGACTTTCACTAGGCAGAGTCTGTTCCTTATTAAACTGTTAGTAAGTAGAACAAATAATAGGGTTCTCTCTGGCTTTTTCTACATGAGTATCATTGTGCTTCACCCATATGACTTCACCCTGGCATGTTCCACAGCAACAGAAATGTAACTTATACACAGGTGATACTATTAGAAAGGAATGAGCTGTTACCCCAAGCCAGAACCTAAATTACGCTGTATGGAAAACGCCAACTCAAGTTGCTATATTGGGGATGATTCCATTCATGGAACACTTGTTTGTCTGAGTGGAAGAGATTGAACCTACAGCCCATATGTTAGGCAAGTGTTCTACCACTGGAGTAAGTTCTCAGCCCTTTCATTTATTTTGAGACAGAGTCTTGATAAATTTCCAAGGCTTGTCTCATCTCTCTTGTAACTCCGCCTCTCCAGAACTCTGGAACTTCTTAAACTCATATTTTCCTCACTCTACCTTTCAAGTACCTGGGATTACAGGAAGGACCTCTCAGACTCTACTCAATAGTATTCTTTTCTTTCTTCCTTTCTTTCTTTTCTTTTCTTTTTTATTTAATTACTTTATTCAGATTATATCTTAATTGTCATTCAATACTATTCTTAAGATTTCAAAATTGGATTGGATCCAAGATGGCAGTGAGCAGTGTGGACTGTGTTTGGAGGCTTCAGTGTACAATTCAGGGAATTGCGCAGATTTCTGAGCCAGGAGCACCGAGGTCCCCACACCACGGCAGCGGGATTGCTCCGCGGATCGGAGGGACCAGGGTGCAGAGGACCTGCATGCCCCTGCACACGGGAGGAGCGTGGATTTTCTCGGATCGGAGCAGCAGCGGCAGAGGCAGCAGCAGCAGCGGCTCCAGCGGCACCAGCGGCGGAGGCGGCGGTGGCTGAGGTTTGCAGCTCATAGCCTTCCAGTGGAGGCGATTGGTGTGGTGGCTGGTGGGAGTTGCTGCAGGAGAGGGGACTCTGGGCAGAATTTGGGTCACGTGGTGCCTTGGGACCCAGACTGGACTCGGCGGACAGTTCGGCCCCAGAGTCCCGAGTTTTGGCTCAGCCCAGGAAGCAATTCTGCCCAAGGCATTAACTCAGGGCTGCCACAACCCCTCTGCTATTACGCAGGCGGGATGGAGCGCTCAGTTCCACCCTAGGCACCACATCAGCTCAGTGGCAGCTCCCCTGCTGTGACACAGGCTGGGCAGAGTGCTCAGTTCCACTGGAGGCCCTGACTCGATGCAGCCGCAGTTCTCTTGCTGTGATGCAGGCTGGGCAGAGTGCTCAGTTCCACCAGAAGCCCTAGCTTGGCACAGCCGCAGTTCTCTTGCTGTGACGCAGACGGGGCAGAGTGCTCAGTTCCACCGGCTCTAAGACTCTAGTTGGACACAGTGTGCAGTTTGAATCCAGAATTCCTGACTGAGATTGGTAGGCAGTTCAGGCCCTGAGGCATTAACTGACCACAGCATGCACTTTGAGCCAAAAGCCCCTAGTTGAGCTTGGTGCGTAGTCCCAGCCCAAAAATTCTGGCTGGACCCTGTGCGCATTTTGGGCCCAGAATCCCTAGCTAAGCTCGGTAGACAGTTCAGGCCCTGAGAATCTAGCTGAGTTCTGCCCGTGGTTCGGGCCCAGTGTTCCTGGCTGGACTTGGCAGGGAACACAGAAGGCTGTGGATACCTTGGCCTGATCCAACACCCATTCAGAGACCCAGAACGATTGCAGGACCCACAGCACAGGGGAGCTGAAGATCACTGGCTGGGAGAGACCAGAAAAACAGGGCTAACTTCCTAACATCCACACCAGTGAAGCATTAGAGCTCCCAGCCTAGGGAAATCATGAGAAAACAAGTGACTCTATCATCAGACTCCCTCCATCCAACTCTGTAAGCTACTCAACAAAAACAAAGATGGCAAGATGTCTAAAGGACAGCAAAAAAGCATACGCAAAAAAAACCCAAAACAACATGGCGTCTCCAGTTTCCAGCTATCCCAAAGAAAACAACCCAGAGAACTCAAATACATGGATACAAGAAAATGACCTCAAATCCTTAGTAATGAGGATGGTAATGGAGGAAACAAATAAAATTCATAATCAAATGCAGGAAGACGCAGACAAACAGGTGAGAGACATAAAAGAAGCACATAGAGTGGAACTGGAAAAATTGCAGGAAAATGCAAACAACCAGATGAAAGAAATAAATAAAACAGTTCAAGCTCTGAAGACCTATAAAGAGGCAATGGAAGAAACTCAGGAATATACAAAAAATCAGATGAAAGAAATAAAAAAAATCAGTTCAAGTTCTGAAAATGAAAATGGATTCAATGATAAACACACAGACAGAAGAAAAATGAGAACGTGAGACCTCAGAGAAGAAGGCGAGCAACACAATGGTGAGCTTTTTTAACCCATCCAGGAGATGGAAGAACGAATCTCAGGTCTAGAAGATACAATCACAGATCTTGAAGCAACCATTAAAGAAAATGCCAAATCTGGAAAACTCCTGACACCAAACATCCAAGAGATTAAGGACACCATGAAAAGAAGAAATTTGAGGATAATAGGCACTGAAGAAAGAGAAGATATCAGACTCCAAGGCGCAGAAACTATTCTCAACAAAATCATAAAAGAAAATTACCCCAATCTAAAGAAAGAGATGCCTATAAACATACAAGAGGCCTACAGAACACCAAATAGAATTGACCAGAAAAGACAAACTGCCCGTCACATAATAATCAAAACACAAAACATACAGAACAAAGAAAAAATATTAAAAGCTGCAAGGGAAAAGGGCCAAATATCATTTAATGTCAAACCTCTCAGAATTACACCCGACTTCTCAGCAGAGACCATAAAAGTCAGAAGGGCCTGGACAGAGACTCTGCAAACCCTAAGAGACCACAGATGCCAGGCCAGACTACTTTACCCAGCAAAACTATCAATAACCATTGATGGAGAAAAAAAATTTTGCATGACAAAAACAAATTCAAATAGTACCTATCCACAAATCCAGCTTTACAGAAGGAACTAGAAGGAAAACTCCATCCCAAAGGCTCAAGCTACAACCAAAACTACCCAGGAAATAGATAACTATCCCATGGCAAAAACACAACTACACAAACGCTCGACTGCAAACAACATCAAAATTAAGACTCTTAACAGTCACTGGTCATTAATATCTCTCAACATCAATGGCCTCAATTCTCCAATAAAAAGACACAGACTAACTGAATGGGTACATAAACAAGATCCAACATTCTTCTGCATTCAAGAAACACATCTCACCCATAGTGATAGGCATTACCTCAGGGTAAAAGGTTAGAAAAAAATATTCCAAGCAAATGGTCACAAGAAGCAAGCAGGTATAGCCATTTTAGTATCAAACAAAACAGACTTTCAACCTAAGTTAATCAAAAGGGATGAGGAAGGACACTTCATACTCATCAAATGTAAAGTCAACCAAGATGACATCACAATTCTAAACATCTATGCTCCCAATACAAGGGCACCCACATTTGTAAAAGATCTGCTAAAAAAACTTAAACCACACATCGATCCCCACACAATAATAGTGGGAGACTTCAAAACCCCACTCTCACTGAAGGATAAGTCATTGAAACAGAAACTAAGCCGAGAAATAACATCATTAACCAATGCCATGGGTCAAATGGACCTAACAGATATCTATAGAACTTTTCAACAAAACAAGAAAGAATATACCTTATTCTCTGCACCCCATAGAACCTTCTCCAAAATTGATCACATCGTAGGTCACAATGCAAGCCTTAATAGATACAAGAGGATTGAAATAATACCTTGTATCCTATCAGATCACCATGCTCTTAGGCTTCAATTCAACAACAACAGGAATAAAAAAAAGCCTACACGTACATGGAAACTAAACAACTCTCTGCTAAATGACACCTGGGTCAGGGAAGAAATTAAGAAAGAAATCAAGGAGTTTCTGATATTCAATGAAAATGAAGGAACAACATACCCAAATTTGTGGGATACATTGAAAGCAGTGCTAAGAGGAAAATTCATAGCACTAAGTGCCTTTAAAAAGAAATTGAAAACATCGCACATAAGCATCTTAACAACACAACTGGAAGCCCTAGAAAAAAAAGAAGCAGAAACACCCAAGAGGAGTAGACGTTTGGAAATAACCAAACTCAGGGCTGAAATTAACAAGTTAGAAACTAAGAAAACAGTCCAAAGAATCAACAAAACCAAGAGCTGGTTCTTTGAGAAAATCAACAAGATAGACAGACCGTTAGCCAAACTAACTAAAAGGCAGAGAGACAGTATTGAAATCAACAAAATCAGAAATGAAAAGGGAGACATAACAACAGGAACTGAAGAAATACAAAGAATCATAAGATCCTACTTTGAAGGCATATATGCCACAAAATTTGAAAATCTAAGGGAAATGGACGATTTTCTTGATCAATTTCATTTGCCAAAGTTGAGTGAAGAACAGATAAACAAGCTAAATAGTCCCATTTCCCCTACAGAAATAGAAGCAGTCATCGACAGTCTCCCAACCAAAAAAAGGCCCGGGGCCAGATGGTTTCAGTGCAGAATTCTACCAGACCTTCAAGGGTGAGCTAATACCGATACTATTCAAGCTACTCCAAAAGATAGAAATGGATGGAAAATTACCAAATTCATTCTATGTTGCCATAGTCTCATTGATACCTAATCCTCACAAAGACTCAATAAAGAAAGAGAATTTCAGACCAATTTCTCTTATGAACATCGATGCAAAAATACTAAATAAAATACTTGCAAAATGATACAAGAACACATCAAAGATATCATCCATCATGACCAAGTAGGCTTCATTCCAGGCATGCAAGGATGGTTTAATATATGGAAATCCATCAATGTAATCCACCATATAAACAAACTGAAAATATAAAACCACGCGATCCTCTCTTTAGATGCAGAGAAAACATTTGGTAAAATCCAACACCCATTCATGTTTAAAGTTTTAGAGAGATCAGGGATACAAGGCACTTTCCTCAACATAATAAAGGCTATATACAGCAAGCCGATTGCCAAAATCAAAGTAAATGGTGAGATACTCAAGGAAATTCCTCTAAAATCAGGAACAAGGCAAGGCTGCCCACTCTCTCCATATCTCTTCAATATAGTACTCGAAGTTCTAGCCAGAGCAATAAGACAACAAAAGAAGATCAAGGGTATCCAAATGGGAAAGGAGGAAGTCAAATTATCCCTATTTGCAGATGATATGATAGTGTACATAAGTGACCCTCAAGATTCCACCAGAGAACTCCTAAAGCTGATAAACACCTTCAGCAAATTAGCTGGATACAAAATTAACTCAAAAAAATCTGTAGCCTTCCTATACACAAATGACAAGCTTGCAGAGGAAGAAATTAGGAAAACCACACCCTTCACATTAGCCACAAGCAATATAAAATATCTAGGAGTTACCCTAACTAAGCAAGTGAAGGACTTGTATGAAAAAAATTTCAAAACTCTGAAGAAAGAGATTGAAGATGACCTGAGAAGATGGCATGATCTTCCTTGCTCATGGACCGGGAGAATTAACGTAGTAAAAATGGCCATCCTACCAAAAGCAATCTACAGATTCAATGCAATCCCTATCAAAATACCTACACAATTTTTTAAAGACATTGAAATTTCAATTCTGAACTTCATATGGAAAAACAAAAAACCCAGAATAGCTAAAACAATCTTGTACAATAAAAGGTGCTCCGGAGGAATCTCCATACCTGATCTCAAACTGTACTATAAAGCAATAGTAATTAAAACAGCATGGTACTGGCACAGCAACAGGCTGGTTGATCAGTGGAATAGAATTGAAGACCCAGATATGAATCCACACACATATGGTCACTTGATTTTTGACAAAGAAGCCAAATCCATTCAATGGAAAAAGGATAGCATCTTCAACAAATGGTGCTGGTCTAACTGGAGGTCTATGTGTAAAAAAATGAAACTGGACCCATATTTGTCACCTTACACAAAACTCAAATCCAAGTGGATTAAAGACCTCAACATAAAACCAGAGACACTAAGCCACTTAGAGGAAAAAGTGGGAAAGAGCCTGGAACATATTGGCACAGGAGACAACTTCCTGAACAGAACACCAACGGCCCAGGCCTTAATGTCCACCATTAATAAATGGGACCTCATGAGGCTGAGAAGCTTCTGTAAGGCAGGAGACACTGTCAAGAGAACAAAGTGACAGCCTACAGACTGGGAAAAAATCTTCACCAGCCCTACATCTGACAAAGGTCTAATTTCTAAAATATATAAAGAACTCAAGAAATTAAACACCACCAAACCGAATATCCCAATTGAGAAATGGGGCTTGGAACTAAACAGAGAATTCTCAACAGAGGAATATCAAATGGCTGAGAAACACTTAAAGAAATGCTCAACCTTCTTAGTCATCAGGGAAATGCAAATCAAAACAACTCTGAGATTCCATCTTACACCCATCAGAATGGCTAAGATCAAAAACTCAAGCGACACCACATGCTGGCGAGGATGTGGGGAGAGAGGAACACTCCTTCATTGTTGGTGGGAATGCAAACTAGTACAGCCACTTTGGAAATCTATCTGGTGCTATCTCAGAAAAATGGGAATAGGGTTTCTCAAGACCCAGCTATTCCACTCCTTGGAATATACCCAGAAGATGCTCCAGCACACAACAAGAAACTTTGCTCAACCATGTTCATAGCAGCCTTATTCATAATAGCCAGAACATGGAAACAGCCTAAGTGTCCCTCAGTAGAAGAGTGGATAAAGAAACTGTGGTACATATACACTATGGAATACTACTCAGCTATTAAAAACAAGGAATTCCTGAAATTTGTGGATAAATGGATTGAGCTAGAAATGATCATAATGAGTGAGTTAACCCAGAAGCAGAAAGAATCAAATGGTATATACTCACTTATATCTGCATACTAGCCCAAGGGACATGTCCCACGAAAGCCTTCACTTACCAGGAAACTGGGACAGAGGGGAGGGCATCTCATTGAGACTCTAAATGAAAGACGCATGGGAGAATAGCAAAATAAAAGGATACAGAGGGTCCTAGAAATCTACAAGTAGAACAATATGATAGGCAGATTTGGGCCCAGGGGTCCCGCTCAAACTAAGGCACCAGCCAAGGACAATACAGGAGGTAAACTTTAAACCCCTTCCCAGATCTAGCCAATGGTCAGAATATTCTCCACAGTTGAGTGGAGAGTGTGATACGACTTTCTCATGTACTCTGGTGCCTCACATTTGACCATGTCCCCTGGAGGGGGAGACCTGGTGGCACTCAGAGGAAGGACAGCAAGTAGCCAAGAAGAGACTTGATACCCTATGAGAATATATAGGGGGACGTAATCCCCCTCAGGAACAGTCACAACGGAGGGGAATAATGGGAAAATGGGGGGGGGTGGAATGGGAGGATACAAGGGATGGGATAAACATTGAGATGTAACAAGAATAAATTAATAAAAAAAAAAAAAGTAAGAACAACAACAACAAAAAAAGACCTCAACATAAAACCAGAGACACTAAGTCACTTAGAAGAAAAAGTGGGGAAGAGCCTGGAACATATTGGCACAGGAGACAACTTCCTGAACAGAACACCAACGGCCCAGGCCTTAATGTCAGCAATTAATAAATGGGACCTCATGAGGCTGAGAATCTTCTGCAAGGCAGGAGAAACTGTCAAGAGAACAAAGCGACAGCCTACAGACTGGGAAAAGATCTTCACTAACCCTACATCTGACAAAGGTCTAATATCCAAAATATATAAAGAACTCAAGAAATTAAACACCACCAAACCAAATAACCCAATAGAGAAATGGGGCTTGGAACTAAGCAGAGAATTCTCAACAGAGGAGTATCAAATGGCTGAGAAACACTTAAAGAAATGCTCAACCTTCTTAGTCATCAGGGAAATGCAAATCAAAACAACTCTGAGATTCCATCTTACACCCATCACAATGGCTAAGATCAAAAATTCAAGTGACACCACATGCTGGCGAGGATGTGGAGAGAGAGGAACACTCCTTCATTGCTGGTGGGAATGCAAACTAGTACAGCCACTTTGGAAATCTCTCTGGTGCTATCTCAGAAAAATAGGAATAGGGTTTACTCAAGACCCAGCTATTCCACTCCTTGGAATATACCCAGAAGATGCTCCAGCACACAACAAGAAACTTTGCTCAACCATGTTCATAGCAGCCTTATTCATAATAGCCAGAACATGGAAACAGCCTAAGTGTCCATCAGTAGAAGAATGGATAAAGAAACTGTGGTACATATACACTATGGAATACTACTCAGCTATTAAAAACAAGGAATTCCTGAAATTTGTGGATAAATGGATTGAGCTAGAAATGATCATAATGAGTGAGTTAACCCAGAAGCAGAAAGACTCAAATGGTATATACTCACTTATTTCTGCATACTAGCCCAAGGGGCATGTCCCACGAAAGCCTTCACTTACCAGGAAACTGAGACAGATGGGAGGACATCCTATTGGGACTCTAAATGAGAGAAGCATGGGGGAAGAGCAAAGTAGAAGGATCCAGAGGGTCCTAGAAACCTACAAGCAGAACATTATGATAGGCAGATTTGGGCCCAGGGGTCCCACTCAAACTAAGGCACCAGCCAAGGACAATACAGGAGGTAAACTTTAAACCCCTACCCAGATCTAGCCAATGGTTAGAACATTCTCCACAGTTGAGTGGAGAGTGGAATATGACTTTCTCATGTACTCTGGTGCCTCATTTTGACCATGTGCCCTGGATGGGGAGACCTGGTGGCACTCAGAGGAAGGACAGCAGGTTACTGAGAAGAGACTTGATACCCTATGAGCATATACAGGGGGAGGTAATCCCCCTCAGGCACAGTCATAGGGGAGGGGAATAATGGGAAAATGGGAGGGAGGGAAGAATGGGAGGATACAAGGGATGGGATAAACATTGAGATGTAACAAGAATAAATTAATAAAATAATTTTAAAAATATTTCAAAATTATGAATCTAAAGAAAATATTAATAACTGAGAAAGGAGATAAGGACAAGTCTTCTGGTATGATGTGAGGAACCTTATATTTACTCTGTGGTGTTGGCACACCAGTCTATACATGTAATACACTTTCACAAAAGTTTTACACACTCAAACACTCACACACGCATGCACATACACAAATGCATGCACACACAGTAACATACACATGTACACACAGAGAGTTATACACACACATAAACACACACACACAGTAAAGTCTTGTAGTCTAGTAAGATTGGAATAAAAGCACTGATCTCTATGAACAGTAGCCTGCTTTGTGCCATTACCCTAGTGTAATGCAAACTTTTGCCTTTGTGTGATACTAGCTGAAGCTTATATACTCATCTCTATTGTTTATGAAAATTGTGTGTGCATTTATTACACACAGGGCAGAATATTATTCATAATTCAACACAAGTGGAAGTCTTATATGTACAGCCACATATATGAGTCTTATATTTTTGGTAGTGAGCCTGTAATGACTGAGTTATCTCTCCAGACCTTCATGGATGAACCTTGAAGACATGGTGGTGAATTAACAACAGCAGACACAGAACAGATAACATCAAACAACTTTATCTATGTGAGGGATCACTCACCATCAGGTGGATAAGACATAACTGTGGTCCCCTGAGCCTGGGAAGATGAAATATGAGCGATTATTTCAGTTTGTAGTAATGCATAGCAATGATTATTATTAAGTCATTAAATGTACTTAATGCTACTAAAATGCATCCTTGAAACAAAGTTAGATTTTTGTTACTGATCACTTGCCATGTTAAAAAATTGCCATTATCTTACTGTAAAATACAAGTTGCATATGTGAGGATGAAAACACTGAAAGGATTACCCATAAAGATTAAAGCATTGAAATTTTTTTCTTATATACTTTTATAAGAGGAAGAATAGTGGTTTTGGAAAGTGCCTTCTAGGTCCATGAGAATTTCTGGGCTGAAAGAGGGCAAAGCCACTCAAATATGAGTGTAATAATGACCCTGAGCTTAAATTTACAGTTGAACTGCTTGGTCAAGGTTGACTAGATGCAATAGAACTTAAGCCTTATTTAAACCTAAGTTCAATATATACGAGGAACACTGCTGACCCTTAGTTTTAGTCCAGAGTTATATGTTAGTGAGATGGAGAACATTTCTTCACTTGAATGTTGCTGCACAGATTATGGCCAGATATTTTCAGCAGTAGTCATGCTTGTTACCATTTCTGCAAACATAGAGGCCTCCTGGCTTAGTGACAGGCAGTGGAAGATGCCTACGTATAAGGTTGGGTCTCCATCGAGCAGTTGCCCTGTAGTGACCAAGGCCATCCCTGAGTTCATTTCACTGAGGATGGGGTTGTGCTGGTCTTTGGGATTTTTACAATTTTTTATTTATTTAAAAATTTTTTATTTTATTAATTTATTCAGATTACATCTCAATTGCTATGCCATCACTTGTATCCTCTCTTTCCTCCCTCCCTCCTGCTTTCACTCTATTCCCCTCCTCTAGGTCTGTGACCAAGGGGGACCTCCTCCCTCACTATATGGTCACAGCCTATCAAGTCTCATCTTGGTAGCCTACTTTTTCTTTCTCTGAGTGCCACCAGGCCTCCCCACCAAGGGGAGGTGGTCAAATATGGGGCACCAGAGTTCATGGTCTTTGGGATTTTTAAGAGCACACTTCAAGATTCTACATAGTCTGCATGTCTCCCTGTGAGAACTGCTGGTTTAGAGGGGGAAGCAGAGGCTCATACTTTTAAAAGAAGGAGACTGCTTCTCTAGTCCAGCATTTTTAGCAGCAAACAGCTTCCCTTATCCCACCACTTCCATTCTAAAGAGTCTCAGCCTCACTCAACAAGGCAAGATTTTCTGCAGCGAATTTAATGGCATCATTCTGGAGGTAAAGCTTATTTTCTCTTCCCCGACTAGCCGTTCAGAGCATCTGGCAGCAGTCCTACTCGGACAAAACTAATAACCTAGATCTGTGTGTGTGTGTGTGTGTGTGTGTGTGTGTGTTAGTCTGAATAAAAATATACAGAGGAAGCTGGCAAATTCTCTTTCCTAATCAACAAATTTATAAATTTATTTAAACTCCCACAAGTCCACCTCTTTAGAGGAGAAGACCAAGTTAATGGCGTTCTCATGTTATAATGGCGTCTAGAGAGGGGCCCAGTTGGGCGAAAGATCTTTTAATATCCTGTGGCGTGCACATGGCAGGAGGTAGCTAAATGAAGAGAATTCTTACCATAACAGTCACATGGAAGCTCTTTGAGAGCAGTATCTTGGGGCTTTGGGAACTTCTGTGTAGCCAGAATGTGCCCAGCGTGCTTTTCTGCTCACTTGTTTCTGGGTTCAAAGAGCGATGCAGTAACTAGAGAGCTACAGGCATGCCTTCATCACACTGTGTGTTCTCAGGAATATGGACAAACGAGCTCATGGTTTTTACATCCAACGGAGTCAGATCTGCCTGTGAACTGAGATGTGTGTTCCTTGAAGGAAAGAATAAACATGGCTGGGCATTGATCTTTTCATTTATTTAATATTTATTGTGCCTCTCTTACACATCAGCTACAATGAGCGTTCTTGGAGTGAAGCACAGATGTAGGGGAGGAGGAGTGCAGTGTAGATAGATCTACAGATGAGAGCTGAGAACTAGAGCTGGGTATCCAGGCTCTGACTGTGGAATTTCTCCTGGACTGTGATTTTATCATAAAATTATATACACATATATATGTATATACATACATATATACATACATGTATACACACACACACACACACACACACACACACACACACATAAACAAACGAGTTTATTAAGAGAAATGCCTGCAACCGAGATCTAAAGAGTAGGCAATGTGCTTTGCATATGTCACTGATATTTCTACTCTTGTTGTCTAGTGCTACTGTTAGGGTGTAAATAAGATTGATTCTCTATAGAAATATCAGTGGAAATTATTCACAGCTCTTTGATGCTTTAGTGTTGATGTGGACTTTTCTTACTTTTAAGGGGAAAAGGAAATGTTCACATGGTTAGGCAAACAACCAGAAAACAGTCCTGGTAAAATTCCATTGCACTGTGTACAGGTGACTTCTTTTCAAATAGCTCAAACCTAAATTCTGAAAATAAAGAAGTTCAGTTCTATATGGAAAATGCAGCTTTACCCTTTCTTAACTTTTTCTCTATTTTAAGGTCATCCAGAGCTCTATAACCATTTATGTATATGGATGATGAATCCTCATGCTTTATTCATAAAATAAACATTAAAGTTTCCATAGTTGCTGTATCTGAGAGCTCAGTCTATTTGAATATTATGTTGAGCTACATGGAAATGCAAGATAACTCACCTCTTATCCTTTATTCATTCAATGGCATAAGAGATAGGTATCTGATATGTGAAGGGTGAAGACACAGAGATGTAATTATAGACAAGGCAAATAGCTTTGGAGAATTCTGGACACTAACTTTAGCTGTGGGACTAATTGACTATCAGAAGAGGAGTCTGATATTTAGTAGGTTTGGATCTCACATACTTCATCTATAACAAGGTCTTGGAGTTTGCATCTAATGGCAGTATTGAACTATTAAATTTAGAAGTTTATGTTTCATTTGATTTTAAACTTGATTATAAATTGATAATCAACAGGCAATGGTTAGACTAAGTAGGAAGTTTTGTTCCAGCAATAAAGTAGGCTGGGTGAGGATTGATGAAATAATTAATTGCAGAAGGTCATAGTCTTCACAGCAACATCACCAAAGATTCTCAGTGAGGAATGATTTAGAAAAGGAGAAGCGAAATGACAGATAACTATAATAGAATCCCAAATGTATACTACATGACGTCTCTTATAATGTCCCACAGAGCAAATATGACGCTAACTCTATGTAAAATGGTAACTAGGAAGTTGTGAAATAAGTGCTTAGCCTTGGGGTTGACAGTAATCTCTTATTTATCCCTATAATTATAAATGTATAGAAATTATGTCTGCTCAGTTTAGATTTCTAGTATCAATTATGGCATATATTTTATGAAGCAATTTCATACAGCATCTTCCGCTCATTTTATTTTTCCACACTTCAATTTCTACATTCACAAAATCTCTATGACAGTTGTAGATCCACGTACAGCAGCTATGAATATACCACACATCTGGAAGGATAGAAAAATGTTTATTTAAAAAAAAAAAGAAAGAAAAATGTTTATTTGTTATTTGTAAGACTCTATAGAGGTTTGGAAGTTGACATACTAAACAACACTGGCTTGAAAAAGCAAGCGATTCTGAGTATGATAGATCACAATTCCAGTCATAGTATTTGGGAGGCTGAGGCAAGAGAATCATGTGTTCAAGTTTAGCTTGGGCTACAGACATACAGGTCAGCTTCAGCTACATAAATAAGCCCTGACTCAAAACAAGAAAAATGAAAAGAAGGAAGGAAGGAAAAAGGAAGGAAGGAGGGAAGGAAGGCAAAAACAAGAAGTTGGAAAGATAGGAGAAAGAGAAGACAGAAGGAGGCCGGTGTAAACTATGTTTGTTTTTTGTGAGCAGCCACCACCACATTTCAGTTTTAGAACACTTCTATTGTCCCCAGTTTTCCCACATCAGTGCTCCCAACCATTAGCTTCAAAAAAAACAAAACAAAAAACAAACAAACAAAAACAAACATTGATCTTCATTATCCATTATAAATTATAAAAAGTTTCACAGAATTGGAATCCTAAAATGTGAAGATTTTTTGGGTTGATGTCTATTGGTAGGGGAGTGTGTGGGATGTGAGTGACTAGGAAAACCTCTGCTCTTGTTCCTCAGAAATGGGCTACCCATTGTTGCTATAGGCATGTTCCTGTCTTGACCTTCCTAGCTGTACTCCAATAGCCATCAGGACTTGCTATTTATGTAGTTTCTGAGACTTTAGCTCAGATTCCCATATTTACACAGCAAGTATTTTGCTAGAAAAGCTGTCTGCTTGGGTTTGGTTTCCTTTTCAAATTAGTTCTTTCACCTTAAAGATTATAATTTAATCACTTTCTTTTTATCTTTCCTCACTTAATACCCTCCCATATCCCCTTGATTGTTTTCTTTCAGATTCACAGCCCCTTTTTCCTATTA
Source organism: Acomys russatus (assembly GCF_903995435.1). Classification (NCBI taxonomy): domain Eukaryota; kingdom Metazoa; phylum Chordata; class Mammalia; order Rodentia; family Muridae; genus Acomys; species Acomys russatus. Next base: position 69,899,599 of record NC_067140.1, on the reverse strand, counting down.
ATGTGTGTGTGTGTGTGTGTGTGTGTGTGTATGCATATATTTTTCCTAAACAGAAAATACCCTCTAACAAAAGGTCCACAACCAGGCACTATAGCTCTCTTTGCCCTCTTTTTTTATGTTGCGGGTCAGGCATCTCTAGGAGACTCCCCAGACATTAGAGACTATTCTTGATGCTCTTAGTTGCCTCCCAGAGTTGGAAGGTAAGTCCCTACTGCTGAAGAAACCATGCACTTCAGACACAGGACCCAGAGTCCCCCGAGCTGGACCTCACATTAAAGGAATTGCTTTGAGAACCTGAGAAGATGTCATGCAAGCTTCCAAAAAAGGGAAGCAACCAGTAGTCCTACCCAGCTATGATGCCAATTATCCACAACAATAACTGTCATGTCACAATAACACTATGGATACAATAATGGTATGCATTCCTTGGTGGTAACCAACATCTCTATGTTAGACCTGTTCAATAAGATGGATGTCATGCCTGGTACAGTAAAGAGAACCAAGCACCTAGGGTTAGTAGCAGCATGGATCTTAAAGAAGAACTTGTAATCACCATTTACAAAGTGAGTGTAATACCTAGCCATAGTTTACATATTTGTCTTTATACCAACAGATGAGTGTAGTCTTCACCATTCATCAAGGAAACTTTTTGCAATAGATGGAGATCATCACAGAGATTCATAATCAATAAAAATTTAGAGTGTGGAGCCCAGACAAAAGTGATACAGCTATGCCAAACTCAGGCACCTGATGCTCAGGGGATATTGTAGAAGATGGGGCAGAAAGATTGTAAGAGCCAGAGGACAAAAAATTTCCTGTGAGATTGTATCTCCTGGGAATGCCAGAAGCTACCCTCATAAAGTGTGGAATTTGGGGGGTTGGGGTTTTGTTGTTGTTTGTTTTACTTTTTATTGATTCTTTGTGAGTTTCACATCATGCACCCCAGTCCCACTCATTTTCTTGTATCTGCCCTTTGTCTTTGCACCCCTCCCCAAAATAAAATGTGCAAACAAGCCCCCCCAGAACAAATCAAAGCATAGAAAACATCTCAAAATTGGATCTTCACTGGCACTCCTCCCTGTTTTCCTGTTGTTAGTCTGATTCATTGAGATCTTGGAGCTTTGGATCAGCAGGACTGTTCCTTTCATGTGTCCCAACAGTTCATAGATGATGTAGATTTGGGGGTGGGATGACTCAAATCCGGGGACCTGGGTGTGGGTCACAGCTGGGCTCCAAACCATAAATAGAGTAAAGGAAGCAAATCTACCCACAGACTTCACTTCTTCTCTACACACACAGATTGGCAAGATTTCAATTTATAAAAAACTAAAAATAATTTTTAAAAAATGACAATCTGTTCCTTGAATAATTTCAATGCCCTAAAGTATGCTAGTTTACTGATGTCTTATATTGTATGTATGTGGCATATATTTGTGTGAGTGCATTTTGTGGTGCATGCACGAATGTGTGTGTGTGTGTGTGTGTGTGTGTGTGTGTGTGTGTGTGTATAAGCCATAGGTCTTTTGGTCCACTTTTTAAATCTTCTGCTACAGTAGCTGGTCAGATGGCTTGTTTCTGCTTCCCCAACTCTGGTATTAGAATTACACTAAACTTTTTATATGGGTGATAGGGATTCCAGCTCTGTTTCTCATACTAGTGTGGCAAACGTGTTACCATGGAGAGAGATGATTGTTTTGTACTAAAGTCCAATCAAATGCAAGGGACATCTGTATTTTCTCTCTTAATAAAAGGCTTTCTGGACAAAATCATTGTGCTTTGATAGAAGTAGTGAATGATCAGTAGTTAAGGGCACTCACCACTCTGTTGGAAGGCCACAGCTCATATCTCAGAATCACATTAGACAACTCACAAATACCTATAACTCCAGCTCCAAGGGATCTGACCCTCCATTGTGGTCTCAATGGGTACCCCACAACATACATGCTCACCTAAATAGAATAAGTTTTCTAAAAGAAATTACAAAATTAGGCTCTACTAATTATTACTTTTATTGAATGATAAAGTAGGAATACAAGTGAACCTCACTAAAAGGCTGCATAGTCCCCAGGAACTTGCCCACCCCAGTCAGCGAAGGCTGTTTAACTGGGCTTCAGCCTTAGCCAGCCTGCTTCAATTTATACTGTAACCACAAAGTGCCTCCCATGAAAAGGAATATCAGCAACTTGAACATGGAGAGTGAACTTGAGGAAGACCAAGTTTCAATGATCTTTTGTTCTATTTATTTTTTCCACCTAAATGTAAATGTACCCTTTATAGAAATCATATTATATCCACTATTTTAGGGTTTACAGAAAATGTTTATTTAAAATACTTAAATGAGTCTATGGATTTACCTTTCCCTCACAAAATAAACACCTGCTCATTTGATAGCCATTAATGCATAGAGGGGCTCACAGAATGAGGACTCACAGCAAGCAAGCTAAAACACTTCCTTCTGTTATGAGACCGGGGGCTGCTGTGACTGACTACTGATCCAGACTAGACCTGCTTCCACAGCCTCGGCTTTTTGGTGTTTAAAACATAAATGTGATGTTTCTTGTTCATATTTTTCTCTGTAAAAAATGTTCATTTCAAGAAGATCAAGGATGTGGCAAGTTTGTTTTACACCGTGTGTACCGTCAAAGTGGTGACTGCCCCATTTGTGAATGCCCACAGCAAAATAATCAAGATTAAAGGAAATATTGAGAAATTTGCGGGTTTTTTTTTTTTAAATCAAGATTACCAATTAGAGTTATTTGAGTTCAAAGCTCTTCTCATATATAACATTTATTTTCAATATCATTTCCTGTTGAACTGTATTCCCTCAACAGTTAGCTTGACATCCAATGTGAGACACAGAGAAACAGTGAAACCCTTCAGAACAGGCAGATGTTGGAATCATAACGGTTCTTCACAATCTGGGATAAAAGGTTGCATTGAATATGCTTCCTTATCTATCAAAGAGAAGAAAAAATACTACATGTCAGGATAATTAAGTAATACAAGTTAATTGTTAGTTGATCAACTCATTGTCATGTCAATTACTAGTCTATTTTCATCACAAGAATATAAACCCTTGGTTTAACAGATAGATATGATCCTATCTACTTAGATAAGGTTCAAAAACCTCAGAGACCTATACAATATGACATTTAAAGATGTTTTATGATTTCAAGGATCCTTCAACAATAAGGCAGATTAACTCCTGGCAACACCCAGCCTACCTCAGAGAAGATGATGAGCATCAAAGAACCTCCATATGGAGATGGCTTCAAATGTGGCATACGATCCACTGGACAAAATATTCTCATTTCTGCTAAAGACAGAATTCTGCCTACATGTAGGCAAGCTTGGATGCAGGCAGAATCCACTGCCAAAGTCTACCAAGACAGAGTAAACAAGTCCTCAATAGTTCCTGCTTCACAAATATATCTGCCAGATGTAATGGGCCAGAAGGCTGAAGACAATGTTCCAACATTATAGAGAGTTTTGAGAGACTGTCTAGGGAGGGAACTGTGTCATTTTCTCATTTTGGAAGCTAGCAACTTGCACTTTCTGTTTATTCAGATAATTAATTTTATTCCTTCTCAAGTCTCTGATGGGTTTGAAGACCAGATAGTTTAGTTTTACAATTAAGCTTAGTTGTTGTTTAGAGTTTAAGATGTTTTTAAGTCTAGATAGAGTTTTTAGGTTAATAGAGATGAGATATGATAGATATTGATTTACATTCAGAGTTGTAGACTCTCCAAGATAGGAAAGATGTTTTCTTCAAGGTTGCCAAATTCAAATAGCCAAAACACTATGAATTTAACATTTATATAATTCTTGATTGTCTTGTGGTTCTTCCTACTGTGTGTAGTTTATTGTATATATTGTAATAATATAAATGTATATGTAAAAGAAAAGAAACCTACAATAAGAACATCGTGATGAGTGGATCAGGGCCCTGGGGGTCTGGGAAAAATATTGCACTAACTAAGGACAATACAAGTAGTAAACATCGAACCCCTCCTTTGATCTACCCAATGGATAGGACATTCTCCACAGTTGTGTGGAGAGTGGGGACTGATTTTGACATGTATTCTGGTGTTCCATATTTGACCACCTCCCCTTGGTGGGGAGGCCTGATGGCACTCAAAGAAAGAATAAGCAGGCTACCAAGAAGAGAGTTGATAGCTTATGACCATATAGTGGGGGAGGAGGTCCACCTTGGTCTTAGACCTAGGGGAGGGGAATAGGGTGAAAACAGGAGGAAGGGAGGAATGAGAGGATACAAGTGATGGAATAACAATTGAGTTGTATTCTGAATAAATCAATAAATTTAAAAGAGAAGTAAAAAGAAAACCTAGCCATTAGGATAAAGGTTAACTGCTGAGTTGTCTTTTCTACCTGCTGGGAGAGGGAAAATCGGTCTTCTCTCTTAGAGTGACACTGGGTGTATCAACACCCGAGGAGGAACGGCATCATGTTCAGGAGTAATTGATCAATATATAATGTATTCCTCACGGGCGTGTGTGTGTGTGTGTGTGTGTGTGTGTGTGTGTGTGTGTGTGTGTGTGTGCTGGTTATAATTTGGTATGGTTTTTTTTGTTTTTGCTGTTTCTGTTTTTTTCCTGTTTGAGTGTTGTTTTATCTTGTTTCTTTGTGGGAGGGATTGCTGTCATATTGAGGTTTTGTTTGTTGAGAAAGAACTTAAAGTTGACTGGGCAGGGAATGGGAGAGGATCAGGAAGAACTTGGGGGAAGGGAAAAGTATAATTAAAATATATTTAAGTTTTTAAATTATTTTAAATAACAAAATAAGATTAACATTATTTTCTTTAAGGGTGAATCCTGGAGATTAAAGGTTTAAGGCAGGATAAAGGCTGTATGAGTTAACCAAAACTAAGACTGTGTAAGGCAAGGGAACAGGCTGGAGGATCTTTCCTCACTGAAAAACTAAGAACTAAGACAGGACATGATCTTCCATCACAAGCTTCCTTCATTGATGGCGCAGGTGATGGCTTCACCATTAGGGTCTTTTTAAAAACAGTATTTTGACAGCATGATGTAAGGCAAGATCAAACTCACTTACTTGACACAGTATTTAGAAAATATTAGACCCAATAAAATGGAACTTGAAACCATGTTTGGCTCCGCATGAGCTTTGCTTTGTAAAGATACAGCAAGAGGAGTTAAAAGTTCCTCTTTGCGCCCTCAGGCTGCAGAACATGCATGTGATTTCCGTATACTTTGGGCCCTTTTATTGGTTAATCTGTAATTTGACCAATTTTCTTTCATTTCGTTTTAAAAGTCAAGGTGAATGTAAGAGAATCATGTTCCTCAGAGAAGTTTGGAAACAAGTGAAAATAATACTCTGTCAGGATTGGACCTTCCTAAAATGACCCCTGGTCCACCCTACGGTGGACCTGCCAATGACAACTGCTTTAGGAAGCAGAAGAAACTTGGTTTCATTAAATATTTTGCATGCATTCGAACTGTTTAGATCTTATCTAAATCTATTTCCCTGGTTATTTGATTTTTTTTTACCTCTGACAAATCCATGAATACTTTGGAGTTGAAATAAAAGACATAACAAATCTCCCATAAAATTAATTTAAAATGATGTTTTTATTTAATGAAGTTATCCTTGGAGTCCAGATGTTCAGGAAGAGATAAAAGTCAATAAACAAGAGATAGGTAAACAGGATGAAAAAGAGTGTAGAAGAAGCTTAAAGGACATAGTTGATTTTTTTTTCAGGGACATCACACTTCTTTTAGGAACACAGCACACCTTGTCTGCTGCTCATCCACAGAAAAACAAAGAAATGCTATTGATTTACAAAATATCAGGCTTCTGAGGTACCTGCTCCTGGAAGTGCATCTTTGGAGTCCTTGGCAGGCATGGCCATCTTCTGTGAAACATAGCACAGGGCTGAGAAAGATGAACTGTGCAAATGCTGACAGCATTGTCAGTAGGTCCCCAGGTTTCATACTGAGCTACGGTTCTAAAATTAACGTTTTCGAACATGATATGATTACCACGTTCTTCTGAAAGGCATCACTTCTCCCTGTAATTGAAACAGAGTGTCTCTCTGCACACATTAACATGTCATAAATCATATGGGTCTTGGAAAACTACTGGCTTTCAACAGGGTTTTATTTAATGAAAATTAACACAATAAAATGTCTTCATTGCAGTAATCATGCTGCAGTGGGACCCACTCAAGACACATGGTTTTCATTTTTTTTCCTTTCTGGAAATATTAAAACATCCTGTGAAAATAAGATAGGCAAAAAGGGGAAGAAAAAAGGTTGATTATTTAACATTGTATAATTTGTAATAGATGGCACTTTTGGGAATTACAGGGATGAATACCAGAATTGATTTTATGTCACCAACTCAGGACATTTTTGGTAGCATATGACAGTGGCATGTGGTAAATGTAGCCTAAATATTAGCACTAAATAAGGGTCAGGGGGAAATGAATTTTGTCCAGTAAGAATGGTGAATTATGAGCAGTGTCTTAATTAGTTCAGCTGGGACTTTCTGATGAGTAGGAAGGTATGGGGAGCAGTTTTAAAAGCTCTCATCTGGTAGACCTGATACCCTATGAGCATATACAGGGGGAGAAGGTCCCCCTCAGTCACAGTCACAGGGGAGGGGAGTAAGGGGAAAATGGGAGAGAGGGAGGAATGGGAGGATACAAAGGATGGAATAACAATTGAGATGTAATATGAATAAATTAATAAAATATATATTTTTTTAAAAAGCTCTCATCTGGAGTTTCTGGCTATTTGTTTAGACACTTGCCAGAGCAGGTAAGGGACAGTGTACTTACAGAGAATCTCTCTCTCTTGAGAGTTCCCAGAAATGTGACAGCTCCTTTTGCCTACTCTCCTAAGGGGGAATGGCCTCTCTATACATTCATATTAGTGAACTTTAGGCTGAAACATGTTAAATGAGACATTCACAAGACGTTCAGAAAATTAATTTTTGCTGAACTTGGCATGAGCGCAGGCGAGGGAATATTCTCATAGATTCCTGGCAGGCTCATGTGTTAGACACGACATTTGTGGAAATGTGATTAAGTGCATAAAATGTACTTTATAACAATACAATTGGCAGGAAAGATGGACGCCTCTATGATGGGGGGAGGTGTCTAAGCTAAGACTGGTTCTTCAATAGAAGCTTCTTGACTTTGCTTGTTTACATATTCATTCATATAAAATGCTAAAGATTGAGCCCAGAGCCCAGTGCCGGGCAAATATTCCACTTCATGTGTACACCTAGCCTTATTCTTTTTTTTTTTTTTTTTAATTTATTCTTGTTACATCTCAATGTTTATCCCATCCCTTGTATCCTCCCATTTCTCCCCCCCCATTTTTCCATTATTCCCCTCCCCTATGACTGTTCCTGAGGGGGATTACCTCCCCCTGTATATTCTCATAGGGTATCAAGTCTCTTCTTGGCTACCAGCTGTCCTTCCTCTGAGTGCCACCAGGTCTCCCCCTCCAGGGGACATGGTCAAATGTGAGGCACCAGAGTACGTGAGAAAGTCATATCACACTCTCCACTCAACTGTGGAGAATATTCTGACCATTGGCTAGATCTGGGAAGGGGTTTAAAGTTTACCTCCTGTATTGTCCTTGGCTGGTGCCTTAGTTTGAGCGGGACCCCTGGGCCCAAATCTGCCTATCATATTGTTCTACTTGTAGATTTCTAGGACCCTCTGTATCCTTTTATTTTGCTATTCTCCCATGCGTCTTTCATTTAGAGTCTCAATGGGATGCCCTCCCCTCTGTCCCAGTTTCCTGGTAAGTGAAGGCTTTCGTGGGACATGTCCCTTGGGCTAGTATGCAGATATAAGTGAGTATATACTATTTGATTCTTTCTGCTTCTGGGTTAACTCACTCATTATGATCATTTCTAGCTCAATCCATTTATCCACAAATTTCAGGAATTCCTTGTTTTTAATAGCTGAGTAGTATTCCATAGTGTATATGTACCACAGTTTCTTTATCCACTCTTCTACTGAGGGACACTTAGGCTGTTTCCATGTTCTGGCTATTATGAATAAGGCTGCTATGAACATGGTTGAGCAAAGTTTCTTGTTGTGTGCTGGAGCATCTTCTGGGTATATTCCAAGGAGTGGAATAGCTGGGTCTTGAGGAAGCCCTACTCCCATTTTTCTGAGATAGCACCAGATAGATTTCCAAAGTGGCTGTACTAGTTTGCATTCCCACCAGCAATGAAGGAGTGTTCCTCTCTCCCCACATCCTCGCCAGCATGTGGTGTCGCTTGAGTTTTTGATCTTAGCCATTCTGATGGGTGTAAGATGGAATCTCAGAGTTGTTTTGATTTGCATTTCCCTGATGACTAAGGAGGTTGAGCATTTCTTTAAGTGTTTCTCAGCCATTTGATATTCCTCTGTTGAGAATTCTCTGTTTAGTTCCAAGCCCCATTTCTCAATTGGGTTATTCGGTTTGGTGGTGTTTAATTTCTTGAGTTCTTTATATATTTTGGAAATTAGACCTTTGTCAGATGTAGGGCTGGTGAAGATCTTTTCCCAGTCTGTAGGCTGTCACTTTGTTCTCTTGACAGTGTCTCCTGCCTTGCAGAAGCTTCTCAGCCTCATGAGGTCCCATTTATTAATGGTGGACATTAAGGCCTGGGCCGTTGGTGTTCTGTTCAGGAAGTTGTCTCCTGTGCCACTATGTTCCAGGCTCTTTCCCACTTTTTCCTCTAAGTAGCTTAGTGTCTCTGGTTTTATGTTGAGGTCTTTAATCCACTTGGATTTGAGTTTTGTGCAAGGTGACAAATATGGGTCCAGTTTCATTTTTTTACACATAGACCTCCAGTTAGACCAGCACCATTTGTTGAAGATGCTATCCTTTTTCCATTGAATGGATTTGGCTTCTTTGTCAAAAATCAGGTGACCATATGTGTGTGGATTCATATCTGGGTCTTCAATTCTATTCCACAGATCAACCAGCCTGTTGCTGTGCCAGTACCATGCTGTTTTAATTACTATTGCTTTATAGTACAGTTTGAGATCAGGTATGGAGATTCCTCCGGAGCACCTTTTATTGTACAAGATTGTTTTAGCTATTCTGGATTTTTTGTTTTTCCATATGAAGTTCAGAATTGAACTTTCAATGTCTTTAAAAAATTGTGTAGGTATTTTGATAGGGATTGCATTGAATCTGTAGATTGCTTTTGGTAGGATGGCCATTTTTACTATGTTAATTCTCCCGATCCATGAGCAAGGAAGATCATGCCATCTTCTCAGGTCATCTTCAATCTCTTTCTTCAGAGTTTTGAAATTTTTTTCATACAAGTCCTTCACTTGCTTAGTTAGGGTAACTCCTAGATATTTTATATTGCTTGTGGCTAGTGTGAAGGGTGTGGTTTTCCTAATTTCTTCCTCTGCAAGCTTGTCATTTGTGTATAGGAAGGCTACAGATTTTTTTGAGTTAATTTTGTATCCAGCCAATTTGCTGAAGGTGTTTATCAGCTTTAGGAGTTCTCTGGTGGAATTTTGAGGGTCACTTATGTTCACTATCATATCATCTGCAAATAGGGATAATTTGACTTCCTCCTTTCCCAATTGGATACCCTTGATCTCCTTTTGTTGTCTTATTGCTCTGGCTAGAACTTCGAGTACTATATTGAAGAGATATGGAGAGAGTGGGCAGCCTTGCCTAGTTCCTGATTTTAGAGGAATTTCCCTGAGTATCTCACCATTTACTTTAATTTTGGCTATTGGCTTGCTGTAGATAGCCTTTATTATGTTGAGAAAAGTGCCTTGTATCCCCGATCTCTCTAAAACTTTAAACATGAATGGGTGTTGAATTTTATCAAATGCTTTCTCTGCATCCAAGGAGATGATCATGTGGTTTCTTATTTTCACTTTGTTTATATGGTGGATTACATTGGTGGATTTCCGTATATTAAACCATCCCTGCATGCCTGGAATGAAGCCTACTTGGTCATGATGAATGATATCTTTAATGTGTTCTTGTATCATTTTGCAAGTATTTTATTTAGTATTTTTGCATCGATGTTCATCAGAGAAATTGGTCTGAAATTCTCTTTCTTTGTTGAGTCTTTGTGAGGATTAGGTATCAATGAGACTATGGCCTCATAGAATGAATTTGGCAATTTTCCATCCATTTCTATCTTTTGGAGTAGCTTGAAGAGTATCGGTATTAGCTAGCCCTTGAAGGTCTGGTAGAATTCTGCACTGAAACCATCTGGCCCCGGGCCTTTTTTTGGTTGGGAGACCATCTATGATTGCTTCTATTTCTGTAGGGGAAATGGGACTATTTAGCTTGTTTATCTGTTCTTCATTCAACTTTGGCAAGTGAAATTGATCAAGAAAATCGTCCATTTCCCTTAGATTTTCAAATTTTGTGGCGTATATGCCTTCAAAGTAGGATCTTATGATTCTTTGAATTTCTTCAGTGTCTGTTGTTATGTCTCCCTTTTCATTTCTGATTTTGTTGATTTCAATACTGTCTCTCTGCCTTTTAGTTAGTTTGGCTAACGGTCTGTCTATCTTGTTGATTTTCTCAAAGAACCAGCTTTTGGTTTTGTTGATTCTTTGGACTGTTTTCTTAGTTTCTAATTTGTTAATTTCAGCTCTGAGTTTGATTATTTCCAGGCATCTACTCCTCTTGGGTGTTTCTGCTTCTTTTTTTTCTAGGGCTTCCAGTTGTGTTGTTAAGATGCTTATGTGCGATGTTTCCAATTTCTTTTTAAAGGCACTTAGTGCTATGAATTTTCCTCTTAGCACTGCTTTCAATGTATCCCACAAATTTGTGTATGTTGTTCCTTCATTTTCATTGAATATCAGAAACTCCTTGATTTCTTTCTTAATTTCTTCCCTGACCCAGGTGTCATTTAGCAGAGAGTTGTTTAGTTTCCACGTAGGTGTAGGCTTTTTGTTATTTCTGTTGTTGTTGAATTGCAGCCTAAGAGCATGGTGATCTGATAGGATACAAGGTATTATTTCAATCCTCTTGTATCTATTAAGGCTTGCATTGTGACCTACGATGTGATCGATTTTGGAGAAGGTTCCATGGGGTGCAGAGAAGAAGGTGTATTCTTTCTTGTTTGGGTGAAAGGTTCTATAGATATCTGTTAGATCCATTTGACCCATGGCATTGGTTAGTGATGTTATTTCTCGGCTTAGTTTCTGTTTCAATGACTTATCCTTCAGTGAGAGTGGGGTTTTGAAGTCTCCCACTATTATTGTGTGGGGATCGATGTGTGGTTTAAGCTTTTTTAGATCTTTTACATATGTGGTTGCCCTTGTATTGGGAGCATAGATGTTCAGAATTGTGATGTCATCTTGGTTGACTTTACCTTTGATGAGTATGAAGTGTCCTTCCTCATCCCTTTTGATTAATTTTGGTTGAAAGTCTATTTTGTTCGATACTAAAATGGCTACGCCTGCTTGCTTCTTGTGATCATTTTCTTGGAATATTTTTTTCCAACCTTTTACCCTGAGGTAATGCCTTTCATTATGGGTGAGATGTGTTTCTTGAATGCAGAAGAATGTTGGATCTTGTTTATGTACTCATTCAGTTAGTCTGTGTCTTTTTATTGGAGAATTGAGGCCATTGATGTTGAGAGATATTAATGACCAGTGATTGTTAAGAGTCTTAATTTTGATGTTGTTTCCAGTCGAGCGTTTGTGTAGTTGTGTTTTTGCCATGGGATAGTTATCTATTTCCTGGGTAGTTTTGGTTGTAGCTTGAGCCTTTGGGATGGAGTTTTCCTTCTAGTTCCTTCTGTAAAGCTGGATTTGTGGATAGGTACTGTTTGAATTTGTTTTTGTCATGGAATATTTTGTTTTCTCCATCAATGGTTATTGATACTTTTGCTGGGTAAAGTAGTCTGGCCAGGCATCTGTGGTCTCTTAGGGTTTGCAGAGTCTCTGTCCAGGCCCTTCTGGCTTTTATGGTGTCTGCTGAGAAGTCGGGTGTAATTCTGATAGGTTTACCATTAAATGTTATTTGGCCCTTTTCCCTTGCAGCTCTTAATATTTTTTCTTTGTTCTGCATGTTTTGTGTTTTGATTATTATGTGACGGGCAGTTTGTCTTTTCTGGTCAATTCTATTTGGGGTTCTGTAGGCCTCTTGTATGTTTATAGGCATTTCTTTCTTTAGATTGGGGACATTTTCTTCTATGATTTTGTTGAGAATAATTTCTGGGCCCTGGAGTCTGATGTCTTCTCTTTCTTCAATGCCTATTATCCTCAGATTTCTTCTTTTCATGGTGTCCTTAATTTCTTGGATGTTTTGTGTCAGGAGTTTTCCAGATTTGGCATTTTCTTTAATGGTTGATTCAATATCTGTGATTGTATCTTCTAGACCTGAGATTCGTTCTTCCATCTCTTGGATTCTGTTAGAAAAGCTCACCTCTGTGTTGCTCGTCTTCTTCTCTGAGGTCTCACGTTCTCGTTTTTCTTCTGTCTGTGTGTTTATCATTGAATCCATTTTCATTTTCAGATCTTGAACTGATTTTTTGATTTCTTTCATCTGATTTTTTGTGTATTCCTGAGTTTCTTCCATTGCCTCTTTGTAGGTCTTCAGAGCTTGAACCGTTTTATTTATTTCTTTCATCTGGTTGTTTGCATTTTACTGCAATTTTTCCAGTTCCACTCTATGTGCTTCTTTTATGTCTCTCACCTGTTTGTCTGCGTCTTCCTGTATTTGATTACGAATTTTATTTGTTTCCTCCATTATCATCCTCATTACTAAGGATTTGAGGTCATTTTCTTGTATTTCCGTTGTATTTGGGTTCTCTGGGTTGTTTTCTTTGGGATAGCTGGAAACTGGAGATGCCATGTTGTTTTGGGGTTTTTTGAGTATGCTTTTTCGTTGTCCTTTAGACATCTTGCCGTCTTTGTTTTTGTTGGGTAGCTTCCAGAGTTGGATGGAGGGTGTCTGACAATAGATTCACTTATTTTCTCACGATTTCCCTAGGCTAGGAGCTCAAAGCTTCACTAGTGTGGATGTTAGGAGGTTAGCCCTGTTGTTCTGGTCTCTCACAGCCAGTGATCTTCAGCCACCCTGTGCTGTGGATCCTGCAATTGTTCTGGGTCTCTGAATCAGTGTTGGGTCAGGCCAAGTTATCCACAGCCTTCTGTGTTCCCTGCCAAGTCCAGCCAGGAACACTGGGCCTGAACCACGGGCTGAACTCAGTTAGATTCTCAGGGCCTGAACCGTCTGCCAAGCTCAGCTAGGGATTCTGGGCCCAAAATGCACACAGGGTCCAGCCAAAATTTTTGGGCTGGGACTACGCACCAAGCTCCGCTAGGGCCTTTTGGCCCAAAGTGCGTGCTGTGGTCAGTTATTGACTCAGGGCCCGAACTGACTACCAATCTCAGCCAGGAACTCTGGATTCAAACTGCACAGTGTGTCCAACCAGAGTCTTAGAGCTGGTGGAAACGAGAGCTCTGTCCAGTCTGCGCCACAGCAGGAGAACTGCGGCTGCTCTGAGTTAGCGCCAATGGTTCAACCAAGTGCTCCGCCCAGACTGTGTCACTGCAGGGGAGCTGCCGCTGAGCTGAGGTGGCACCTAGGGTGGAACTGAATGCTTGGCCAAGCCTGCGCCACAGCAGGAGAACTGCGACTTCTCTGAGTTAGAGCCTGGTGCTGCTGCCTCTGCCGCTGCCGCTCCGATCAGAGAAAATCCACACTCCTCCCGTGTGCAGGGGCACGCAGGTCCTCCGCACCGTGGTCCCTCCGAACCATGGAGCACTCCCGCTGCCGTGATGTTCGGACCTCGGTGTTCCTGGCTCAGAAATCTGTGCAATTCCCTTAATTGTTCGCTGGAGCCTCCAAACGCGGTCCACACTGCTCGCCGCCATCTTGAAAACCTCCCCTAGCCTTATTCTTATTGAAATATATTTCTACTATAGGATGGGCAATGTGATATTCAATTTTAGACTGAAAATACGTACTACATATGCTGTGTGGCTCATGATTATTCACATGGCTATAAACATAAAGCTTGAAAATCAAACTAATCAGAACTGCTCTGTTGTCCGTATACTTACATATATTATAGGACAAGAAGAGCTGATGCCTTTGAACTTCTAGAAGAAATATAGTTGTTCATATTCATGGCTTTGGATCGAACTGTAAAAAAAAAAGCAACCAAAATATAGACATATTAATATTGATAAAATTTTGGAAACTTGTAAATCTCAAAAAGTAATACACAAAGGGGAGAAGGCATTGGCAAATCATATAGAAAGAAGAAGAAATGAATGTGCTGATTTGGGCTAGTAGATCAACAGTGATAACAAATCAGAGATTGTCCATTTATGGCTGAGTCAGGAGCCTGTATTGGATTCTACATAGCCTGAGAATTAAGAAGGGGTTTTACAGTTGCAACAGCTGCTAAAAGGAAACAGGAAGAGGCAGGGGAGGAGCAGGCACTAATTCAATGGCCCTTTGAGCTTAAATCATTCACAATTAGGCCCAAAATAGAAAGTTTGACAATATTTGATAGTCTAGGCTTTTAAATTCAAATGTAATCTTTTAAACTCAGTAAAAGCTGTAATGCAACAATAAGACTAACATTGCTTTTCTCAAATGTCATCTTCACCCTTCAGAAAGCACTGAAAGCTATTCTTCCAAAAACTGTTTACAGTATTTTGAGTTTAGGGTTGTTGTGAGTGAAGCTGACAGAAAAGAAACCCATTTCTCATGGTCCCTGGCCTTCTCTGGGCAAGGTCTTGTAGACCAAGTGTGTGTTCTGCTAGACCCCAGGACCTGGAGGCATCCCTAGAGGTCTTAGGGATGCTCTCATGGTACTCCTTTAGCTGAGACCTTAAGGGACTCTCTCTTTTCCTATACTTCTGTTGTTTCCCAAAGTTTATTGTGCCATCTCATACTAGATATATGTAAAAATCTTGACATTTATACTGGACATTGCTGTCCCTTCTTCCCTGTTTTATCATGTCTAGCCAGTCAAGATGTAGAGGTAGGACTACTTTCAAGAATAAAATCTAACAACAACAATCGTGTTCTTCAGTAAAAAGAAAGAAAAGAAGAGAAATGTAATCTGATGATGCTGACAGTGTAATAAGGAGATAAAAGTATCCTACTTAATTTCCTGGGTTTATGACTTCACATGGTTCTCAAAGGCCAAAGTGCTCAGGAAACTGTGATTATACCAAGGAATCGCAGTAGCCTCTGGGGACAGACCAGAGAAGGATGAAGACCAGTTCTAGAAGAGAAGTCAAGGGCGACAGCCCATATATCACCTACAAGAAACATAAAAGCATGCAAATAAAAATAAGCATACCATAGGTCAGAATATACAAGGGCAGGCAAGCCCTGGATGAAAATATATACACAAAAGAAAAATGGGTGCAGAAACTCAAATGCCAATGAATCCCTGACTGCCAGTTAAGAGAAATCATTATTACTTGTGAGGAAAATATAAATCAAAAGACTAATTTATCAGTGTTATTAATGTCTTTATGCCTTAGAAGAGATATAAAAAGGTAGCAGTATTAACCTTGATCATTTAAATGTGCCCCCAAATTGCAAACTATCAGTAAAATGACATTTGGCTTGAGTTTTTTATTGTGCCTCCATTCACAGGTTAAATGGACAATACCTTGGAAAATTGAAGATTTAAGCCCTCTGTGACCTACCAATTCTAACGTTAGGAACCAGCAGATTAGACAGCTCCCATGTCCAATGCAACCTATATAGGATTGTTCAATATTATAGCACCACATCAAGAAATATTTGGGAGTCCTTAGAAGGGGAATGGAGAAATTGTAAATGTTGCTTTTATTTCCTCAGATGAGGGGACAAAAGCTGTCCCCAAGCTGTACAAATATATGGCTTGGGCTGAGCCTAGAGCATTTCTTTCTCTATTCTAGCTATGCCCAGGCCTAAGCCTGAAAGCTTCTAATGTCTGCACAATCTAATCATCTGTAAACTAGGACCTAACCCACGCCTAGAATGTTTTAAGCCTCCAAGAGTTACAGATGAAGAAGTACACCCTTTCTAGCTCTTTCTGATGAGCTTATTCAGTTGTAACTCTTGGAAACTGAAAACATTCTAGACATGGGGTAGTAGAAGGAGGCTGGAAGCTGAAGCCTTCAAGGTCCAAGTTTATAGCATTGGATTATACTTGCTTATAAGTGGATATTAGCCCAACATAGATGTTGTTTGAGAGACTCAACCCAGCCGGGGTTTGGGACAGATACTGGGACTTTGGGTGGAGCACTGAGAGTTATATGGAAGGGTTGGGGTGGGGCTGGGGAGTTGGGTTGGAAGGACCAGGAGGGGTCAGGAGCTCCACAGGAAGACCATCAAGGCTGGCAGATCTGGACCCAGGGAGGCCGGCATAAACTGATGCACTAACCAAGGACAATGCACCTGTTCAGATGCAGCTCATTCTCCATGTCTAGGGGAGAGGTGGACTGCCTCTGACGTGAACTCTGGTGCCAGCAATTTGATCAGTGCCTCTTGGTAGGGCAGCTTTCCCGGCACACAGAAAAAGAGGATTCAGACTTCCTTGATGAGACCTCATAGACTGTTATCAGACGGTGGGGGAGGAGCCCCCCTATCAGAGGTCCTTGGTCCCCACACAGATGTAACAGATGGGCAGCTAGATCCCCATATGGGGCCTCTACTAAGAGGAATGGGAGTTGACACAGACTCTGTTGCCTGCTTTTTAAACACTTTAGCCTGGGTGGGCTACCTCACTTGGCCACAGGAGAAGGCTATGTGCTGAGTCCTGATGCTACTTGATATGCTGGGATGGGGGTGAGGCTCTCCTTCTCTGAAGAGTAAGGGAAGCAGGATTGGGATAGAGGAAGCAGGGAGGGAGGGGGTTATGACCAGGATGTAAAATGAATAAACAAACAAACTAGCAAACAAATAAATCCCTTACAGAAATAAATTAACTGAAGTTGAATAATTAAGGACCACAAAGAAAAACACTACCATCAACAGTGGTGAATCTCAAAATCATTTTAAGTGAAGAAAGCAAAGTAGTCCACTATGTACAGAAAGTGTATACAGTGGCACAGAACCTGTAAATTTATAAGCCACATTTCTTAAAACAGGCTTTTGACAAGCAGAGACTGAGATAGGTATACAGGTGTCTGAGGGTAAGCTGAGACACGGAGAGTCAATCTTCCCAAGGGATGAGCCAATAGTTTGTTATACAAATCCAAGTGCTTGGTCCTGAAATCGTAGGATACAAGTAATACTAATTTGGATACAATAGCAGCTAAAGAAATTTGGGAGAGCTGAGTGATGCTCACTGCAGACATCTGAGAATACTGTGAGAATGGGGGAAAGAAGGAGTTAAGCCTATACAGTGTGAAAGAACTGAATCTTTATATAGCAGAGCTTTATAGTTCACAAGCTACCATATACCTTAACCATTAACAGTTAGGAAATATACATTTAAAATTCCTGTGTCATAATCCATAACATTTCTATAGATTGTCAAGCGACACATCTGTAACAAAATCTTCATAACTTACAGAGCCTTAAAGGCAATACAATTTTAAAAACAAACTTTCTCTATATCAGGGGCTAAAAGGAAAGGGGGGTGATGTAAATGCTCAACTTAAGCCATATTTATACCATCAAATGTTTCTTAAATGATTTGAGGTACAAATTTACATTTTTGTAGAAGTATATAGGTATTTTAAAACCTTAAAGTTCATAACATACAAAAAACAAGCATGTAGTAAAATGTAAAATGTAAAAAAATTTTAAAGTAATAATTCTACAATGTTTTAACTTAACCTTACAGAGATTACTTAGAAACAAGCTCATTGATGAAAATACATCTTTTCTAAATTATCAAGTTTCCCTTGACTTTTATCTTTTTGTTTCACTTAGCAACAACAAAATCTTCCATGACTCTGTGGTTTGTTATTCATTTGTTTAGTGTTTTCAGAGAGTGAACCTGGGCCACACACATGCTACGCATGGCACTCTATTTTTGAGCTACATCTCAGTTCCTCATTTATGGTTTTCACATTCTTTATTTGTGTATCTTTCCTTGTGTGTATTGATCAGCAAAAGTAGTGGGATACAGTACCACATTTTCCCATGGGTTTATAGTTTTCTTTGAATATATCATTTTTTTTATTAATTTATTCTTGTTACATCTCAATGTTTATCCCATCCCTTGTATCCTCCTATTCTTCCCTCCCACCCCCATTTTTCCCATTATTCCCCTCCCCTATGACTGTTCCTGAGGGGGATTACCTCTTTTATATGCTCATAGGGTATCAAGTCTCTTCTTGGTAACCTGCTGTCCTTCCTCTGAGTGCCACCAGGTCTCCCCCTCCAGGGGACGTAGTCGAATGTGAAGCACCAGAGTACGTGAGAAAGTCATATCCCACTCTCCACTCGACTGTGGAGAAGAATACATCAATCTTCTAGGGCCTTCTCTTATTCTTTCCCCACTGCTGTTGGTGCCCCTTCCTCTTCTCAAGTACATCATTTCTAACTGATATATTTTTGTTTTATTACAGATTCTATATACATAGAAGATGTGTAACAACTTTCAAAATCAGAATTATTATACATAGTATGGTCATATAAGATGATTCAACTGTTGTAGTGTTGTTTTCTCTTTGTATTTTTATATATTCCAATAATCATATTATTTAAAAATAAGTTATCTATAAAGAATTCAAAGAAGTGAATGAATGAAGAAAGAAATGGAAGTGGAAAAGATGCTAATTTATGGAATAATATATAATAGATTTCAAAATATAATATATCTAGATGATGGTAATGTTTTATTATTTTGTCATTCATTAGTTTTGTAATTGTTTCTATTTGTTATAATTACCATCACCTCATTTTTCAGAAAAAGATAAAGGCATTCTGATTATATATATCTTCCAGTTATAAAATAATTACAAATTCCACAATTAGATATTTTACATTTGATAATTTGCCAAAAATTAAATGAAATAAACATTTAAAACTATGAAAGTGTATAAAATATAATGTAATGGTACCTTGCTAATGGCAACATAAGTCCTTTTATTTTAAAAAATAAAATCTTATGAAAAGACTCTAGTGGGAAACAGAAACAAATGTTTCTATTCCATGGGAACATTGTGGTGAAGCAACTATCTATCCATGAGTGGCAATCACTACAGTAAAGCAGACAGAAGAACCTACCTTAGCTAAGAAAATCATGGAAGAGCAACTTGATGCAGCTTGCAGAGTGGGTCAGCGAAGATACTGGTACTTTCTGGCACCTGACTATGCTAATATGGCTCAGGTGATTTTGTGAATGTCTACATCTCTCAAATCTCATTAGTTCAATGTCATTATTGGAGTAAGATACTACAGACAGCACATACTCTCTTGGTATACTAATAAATAGTAATATTAGGATTTAATCAGGTTGTGAGTCTAGACCTTTAAGTATTTGCACCAAAATTTTCCCTTTGATGATGGATTAATTTCATGAACAACTTTTAAAACAACACACTTAGTTCCAAATAAAAAGAATAGTAATATTTGAGCTGGGTGGGTGAACAAATTGGTATAGCATAGATGATATATAATTTTATACTAACATTTGTTCCAGTAACAAAAATTATATTTTAAAAATCAATATGACATATTTCTCTGTCCCATCTTCCATGATGACACATGAAATTTGAAAGAAAGATGTATGAAGTAAAGGTCAGGTTTAGGGTTAGATGATTCAGCCTCTTATTCTTTGCAGGTTGACCAGTTGGAAAAATTGTAAATAGCAGATAGTGAACAACCTCAACAAAACAGTGCTTTCTGGATACAACAGGGCAGTTACGCATAATGAACTCATGTAGGCATCACGGTGTATGTAAGATCAAGCCAGACAAAATCCCAACATAGCGGGGAAGGGGCTTAAACAGTTCCACCACTAACTGAGGGGTGGTTGGCAATTGCTGGCTCCTAGGAACAGGAGAATGGTTTCCATCAATGATTTGGCCTCTGAAAGACCACTCCCCTCTACTATACAGATACTGGCAGCACTCAGTAGACTCTATAGGAAAGACCACTCCCCTCTACTATACAGATACTGGCAGCACTCAGTAGACTCTATAGGAAAAACCAAATAAGCAAACAAACAAAAAACACATGAAGCTGGAAGGGACAGGCAGGGAATTGGAGCTTAGGAAATGAGGGTGGACTTAATCAATAAACTTTGTATTCATGTACAAACTCCCCAAACAAACAAACAAACAAATCATTCCACTCCATTATAATGTATCTGAAGACCATATCCATTCATTGTATATTATGTTACATTTAAAGTAATAATGATATAAAATATCATTTATAATTCTTTCAATTGTGTAGAAAATGTAAAATAAATTGAGATGATAGATTAAAAATACATGTGTACAATCAAATGTGAGGCTTCTAAAAGCTTGTACAGCTGTGCTATGTGATCCCAGCTTCTTTGGTCTTATTATTAGCCTCTACACAGATGGTCCTGAGGCTTCATTAAAACTGAACAGATCTAACTAACTCTTATGCGTTTCAGATAGAACTATTCATAAAATAGTATACACTATCTGGAAATGGTGATGTGGGAGAGAGGAGAAAACTTATTAGGATGCTTATAATCCAAGCCGACTTCCAAGTATAGACTGTCCTGAACTTAATTCAAATGATGGACAACTTCCCCGAGCTCCTTCTTTCCTGTCAGATAGGAAACCTTGGACATCATTACCTTTGTCATCTCCGGCTCAGTTCAAGCTGAGAAAATCTCTAGGTGTCTGAAACTTACTTCCTAGCCTTCTGTACAGTTATGATGTGGGCGTGTGTTCCATTCTTAGGTGATGAAGAACAAGAGAAAACAAGGAAGAATGAGATGTCTGAAAAGATATTATCTCTTATTTTCTGTCTATGGAAGATCTTCCTCATGAATTCGAGGCTTAAGTTGCTAGAGTCATCTTGACTAAAAAAAAAAAAAAAAGCAACCAAAGTAAGATCAATACTGTTCTATGATGTTTTCTATCTGTAACACACACACGCACGCGCACACACACACACACACACACACACACACACACACACACATATTCTAATTATTATTGAGTGTTCTGTTATCTGTAGGAGAAAATATCCTAACATCAGCTGCAGAAATTGGTCAGATCCCCAAGAACCCCAGGTTGAACATATCAATCAGAAAGTAACAAGGGAGCTCTTCTCTTTTTGAATTTTGATGGTTATTTCCTTCTTTGTAAGGTGTTAAATTATTATAGTTTACTAATATTATCTTAAATATGATTATTCCCAGTTATTGCAAACTATGATTTGCTGAAATCAGATTGCCAGCAAAAAGTATATGTTGACAGTTTTCCAATGAACTTGGTTATTAGTTTACAGATATTAAGAATTCATTCCAAAATTGTGTCCATTCATTCATCCTCCAAACTGTGAAGAGTCCTCAAAAGGTATTCATATCCCACTGTAAGATCTAGAAAAATATGTTCAATGCTTGAAGGTCAAAGTTCAGGCTCAGAGATATTAGGATAGATGTTCATATTGTTGCTATATCTTGAAGACATTGCCCCAAGCTTTCAATAGTTAACTAAGAATAGGCAAAAGATGAGAATACAACTTAATTTGTTCCTAGAATTAAGAAAACATCAATATCAATTCATCCTGAGTTGACAGTGAACTTACATAAATTGAGTTTGTTCTTTTTTTCTCATTCATTATTTTATTTATTACTTTACATGGCAACCGCAGCTCCCTCCCTCCTCTCCTCCTGGTTCCACCCTCCCATCCTCTTCTTCTTTTCCCTTTCCCCTTCTCCTCAGAAAGGAGGAGCTCAGCAACAACCCACCCTGGTACATAAAGTCACATCAGGACTAAACAAACCCTCTTCCACTGAGGCCAGCCAAGACATCCCAGCTAGGGTAAATAATCCAAGAGCAAGCAACAGAGTCCATGTCAGAGACAGCCCCCTCTCCAAATGCTAGGGGACCCTTATGAAGATCAAGCTGCCCATCAGCTACTTATGTTGAGGGGACGTAGGTGCAGTCCATGTTTGCTCGTTGGTTGATGCTTCAGTCTCTGTGAGTCCCCATGGGCCTAGGTTAGTTGACTCTGTTGGTCTTCTTGTGGAATTTTCGTCCCCTCTGGGTCCCTCTATCTTTTCCCCAACTTTTCCACAAGACTTCCAGAGCTCTGGTGAATGTCTGGCTGTGTGTCTCGGCATCTGTTTTAATCTGCTGTTGGGTGGAGCTTCTCAGAGGGCACTTTTGCTAGGCTCCTGTCTGCAAGAATAACAGTATCATTAATAGTGTCAGAAGTTGGCTGTCTCCTAAGTGGTGGGTCTCTAATTAGGCCAGTCATTACTTGGCCATTTCTTCAATCTCTTCCCTATTTTTATTCCTGCACATTTGTAGGCAGGGTCAATTTTGAGTTGAAGGTTTTGTTGGTGGGTTGGTGTCCCCTTCCCTCCATTGGAAGCCTGGCTATAGGAAGTTGCCTCTTTGGTCTCCATATCCCCTACTGCTAGGAATCTCAGCTACAGTCACTTCCACATTCTGGCTGGAGCCTACCCTGGCTCAGGTCTCCAGCTCGTCCCAGAGATGCATGCCCATTAGTTTCCATTTTCTCTCCTGGCCCTCTCACCTCACACCCCTTCTCTCTCCACACCTGATCCCCATGATCGTTTCCTTTTCCACCTCCTTTCCCACCCAGTTCTCCCTCTCTCTCTCTATCTGCTTCCAATGTCTCTTTTATTTCCTCTTCTGAGTGAGATTCAAGCATCTCTCCTTGGGCCCCCCCCCTTGTAATTTAGCTTCTTTGGGTCTGTGGATTGTATTGTGGTTATCCTGTAGTATATGACTAATATCCACTTATAAGTGAGTACATACCACGTTTGTCTTTCTTGGTCTTGGTTGCCTCACTCAAGGAGATATTTTGTAGTTCCATCCACTTGCCTGCAAATTTCATGATTTCCTTGTTTTTAATAGCTAAGTAGTATTCCATTGTGTAGATGTACCACATTTTTTATCCATTCTTCCATTGAGGGACATCTGGGTTGTCTCCACTTTCTGGCTATTATCAATAAAGCTGCTATGAACATAAGAACATAGCAGTTGTGCTTCTTTAGCTATATCTGTATATATATACATTCAACAACAAAATAATACCCACTTTATTCCAAAGTATCATTAATAAAGCAAACACACTGATTATTTTCATCTTATTGATAAGGAAACAGAGTCATCAGTGGCTGTGAGACTTTCTCACAGCCACACAGTTGGAAAGTGTGAGAATTATAATGATGTTAGTTTGGCTCATGTAAACGTATGATGCTAGTGAAGGTGACAAAATGTGCACATGTCACCACACATCTGTGTGCTTCAGGGAATGTGAAACAAAGGGAAACCCTATATGCAAATGGTTTAGCTCATTGCTGAGTAGTTTGCGTATTTTTTTTTTTCCGTTTCTTTTCTATTTTGGTTGGAGAGAAGTGAACCTCAGTATCAGGAAATAACTGCACTGCATTAGCTTGTACATAACGGAGGGAGAAATACTAAGCCCAAATAATTATATTGCAAAAGACTACAACTCCTGGTTTGATACAATCAGAAAGGAGTAATCAAAACTTTGCAATAATGACACTATACTCCCTCTACCATTATCTCCCAGCATTTCAGCTAAACTTGAATACATAAATGGCA
This sequence comes from Acomys russatus, assembly GCF_903995435.1. NCBI lineage: Eukaryota > Metazoa > Chordata > Mammalia > Rodentia > Muridae > Acomys > Acomys russatus. The sequence goes on along the minus strand of NC_067140.1, from coordinate 69,875,895 downwards.
GGAAGAAAATATAATTTCTTTTCATTTTTGTGTATCTCCTTTCCCAAACCTCAAAGTCAAAATCATCACACTGTGAATTAGGATTGCATTTGTACTCTCTCCGACTCCACATTCAATCCATCCAGAAAATCAAACATTGCTAGCTGACACCATTTGTTTGACAACGACTCATTGTACAGGAAAACAACTGTTATCCCAAGAAAGAGAATAGGCCCTAACCCACGCTTAAAGGAAAGTGCAATGACAGGTAAAATACATGACTAGCAAAAGCAAGTTTGATCAAACCCTCAATAGACATAAGAGTCCTGGCCCTTGGTAAAAGAGTTGCGATAAAAGCATTGAACAAATTTAGAGAAAATCCCTCTATTGACCGCAGGAGAAATCAGTCCGCTATGAGGAGTCTCAAAATTAACAGCAGGAACCAAATACTTTGCAGCAAAATTTGATTTCCTTTCACTCCAACCAGCCTCTCTCAGTTTTTCCATCATTAACAATCCGAGAAACAGCAAACATAATGGCAATGAGTTTTGCCAGCTCACGGTCACGGTCAGTCCGGTGCTTTGAATCAGCTCTAGCTCCTTTAGAGCATGGGTGATTTCATTGCAAAAGCAGCATATAAGGCTAAAAAGATGTAGCCGCCTCAGCTGTCTTTGCTTTCCTTCCGGCCCTAGAGCCTTTGTTACTGCACCAACTTTTCATTTCCAAAGGACACTTGCACAGTTCGTAAACCTAGCTGGTGGGCGTGTACATTTTACCACCTAGGAATCAGTTCACCCCTGAGAGCTAAGGTGTTACTGGTATGAAATGTAGCAATGGTTGGTGTTGAGGTACGATTAACTTGGAGGCACAAAGAGGCCAAGCAATGGGTTTAGAATCTCGAGATTCTTTAGAGAAGGTCCTGGTGGGATTTCCCTTCTTTTATTAAGTTCTACTCTGCACTAAGGTTGACTAACTGAGCCAGAGGGTGTGTATACCCTGTAATGGAACTGAATTTATAACACTAAGCACTTGATTAGAATTGGTTTTGATGTAATGACCTGAAACATCTTCCAATTCCACACATATGGTGATCATAGAAATATAATAGAAATATATATCTATATATCTATATAGATATAAGCTTGCAATTCAAATAATTTGAAGGAATCCTTTTGTCCAATTATGTACCACTTACAGGAAATTTTTACATTGTGCTTTTATTTACAAAACTAATTTCCCATAACTAAAATCTAGTCTTGATGAGCTGTGCTGTCAGTGTTGAATCTACAGCCAAGAGGCTCTTCTTTTTGCATCTACCATGGCTATCATTTCCCAAAGGATGAGCATTGCAATGTGTTTTCAAACACCCACTCTGGATCACTGTTACCAGCCACAAGGGTGACACTGGGTTAAACATTCTCTGTTTCTCTCCCAGGTACTCCATGCAGAGGGAGAAATAACTCCGGGACCTGGAAAGCTGTCTTTCTTCCAGGTATCTCTATACTGACAATGAGCTTGTTGTATCATACAGACATCTGGTAACTCTTGATGTTTATGATTAGTGATAGAAAGTGAGACAGTGAGATAATAACTTTATAATGAAGAAGATGGCAGACTCCATATTCTGATCAAAGTTAACATCAGTATCAATGAGAATAATTCAGACCACATGTCATAAGTAACATACAAAAGGAGAACACAGCACTTACTGTGTGGGTTTTGGTCTCTCAAGGAATGCACAGGTTACATTTACTTAAGAAGATAAACAAGACAAACTTAGCACCAATTGAAGGGCACCCAACAGCAAAGTGTAAAGGTTTAAAGACTTTAAAAAATGATCAAGGAGATTGCACAGTCTTAAATGAGACTGAAACTTTGTTACAATTACAAGGTAACATGATTCTAAGTGAATTAATTTCAACAAAGTTTGATATCAAAGCCATTAGTAACTTTTGAGTGGAATATCAAGATTAGATTAGGATGAGTGAATAAAAATTAATGCCTTGATTTTCTCAAGTGCAGTGTTGTGTGTGGTATCAACTGACTGTCTTAGTTGCATAAAATACACTAAAATATTCAAAGTATTGTTGAAGTCTTAGGGGAGTGTGTTTCTCTCAAGTGAGTCCAGAAAATGCAAGTACTGAAATTACAAAAACACTTAAAGAGATGGCTTTCCCTGGAAGCTGGTTCATGTCAGTAACCTACCCAGTAGAAAGAAAGGAAGGCAGCCAGATGTTAATGTAAGAAGATAAAGAGTGACGGAGGACTATGCTTCAAAGTCAGGTTTTCTCACAGCTGCTATAACAGTGTGTGCCCTCTTGATAACAAGCTGGAATATCTTGGTCACTTCTGCAACTGTTTCAGAATGTTTGTTAATTATTATTTATTTTATTACATTTATTCTTTGACAATTTCATTCATGTATTTAATTCATTCTGATGACAATTACCCCGTCCTCCTTTTCAAAATAATCTCAATTAAGTTTATATTTTGACAAGTTCCTACTTCTAGATAGTGTGTTATTACCCTCACCTCCCCTTCCCTCTGTCCCACCCCACTCCTCTCCTCTCCTCTCTTCCCTCCAGTTTTCTTTCTCATATTCACGTCTTTCAGCAGTTTAAACAGAACCGTTTGTTTAAATGTGTTTTAATTCATTCCCTGGGTTTGGGACAATGCACTGGACAGACACTACCAGTGCCTTGCATTTTTATATTCACATTCGCCCCTCAACAGCTGCATCTCAATCACTTTGCCTGGAGACTGTTCCTGGGCGGACACCGCCTCTGTGAGCTGCTTTTATTATCCCTTGGTTCAGTTCTCAGCTACTCGCTGGTGTACATTAGTGCATGAATACTTGAGCATGCTTCCCCCTCAGAGTGGGACCTTTGATGTTCGGTCTAGCTGGGGCCCTTTGGAATTCAACATTGGAAATGAGCTTTAGGTACGCACAGTGGTTACTTGCTTCACAGTCCCTGATATAATTTCTTCCTTCCCCTGATCTTGTCTAGCCCTCTGCTTGAGGATCTCTCCAAATAAACTATGGACACTCATGCTCCTGTCTCTGTATCTCATTTAGATGACTCACACAAAGGACAGAGATGTTTAGCTTAATCTACTTGGGCAGAGTAGAGACCATGCTATTTAGAGGTGTGAATTCACATACGTTTATCCTTTTAAACATTATTTTATGTTTATGTCTTATGATTGTTTTGCCTGTATGCACATGTACCACTTGCATTCCTGATGCCTTCAGAAGCCAGAATAGGGCACTATAACCTCAAAAAACTGGAGTTACAGACAGTTGTGAGCCATTATGTGTGTGCTGGAAACCAAACTTAGATATTAGAGGAAGAACCAGTGTCCTTAACCACTGAGCAATCCCTCTAAGATCTCATCTTAGTTACAAGATGTTTGCCCATCTGTGTTCAATTCTAAAAATAAATTTGATAAACTATTAGCTCTTTTAAATGAAATTGAAACCACACAGAGAGCATTTTTGGACACCCTGATATATTCTGAAACATTAATTACGTCCATTCAAACATTTGAATGGATGAATGACACAACTTACTGTGGGGGAAAGAGAAAATATTCAAAACCAAAGCCAAAATTCAAGGTCAAATATTCAAATTAATTGAAACCATTTTTAAGTTATAAATACTCTTTCTCCATTGAGTTAGTCTCAAACTCTGTTTTCTGTGAGAACACACACACACACACACACACACACACACACACACACACACACACACACACACATTTTACTCCAGTGTGTCAAGAGAATAAATGACCTGTCATTGAGTTTCATGCACTTTCAGTTTGGCTGGATCTATCTTTAGGATCTGAACAAATGAATAACATTGAAGAGAAGAAAATGCAGAGCTGAAGCAATGGGCAAGTAGAAACTGTTCTATTGTGTGTTCTCGGGCTCAAGTGTGAACCCGGCTGCACCTGGAGGAAGGGGAAAAAAGGAAAGCATTCTTCCATCATTCCTCGTGGGGGGCCAGATAGAGTGAAGGAGCTGTCTTGTCCAGAGAATGACTCAGAAGTCCTTCTCACTAAAGGGTAAGCATGCCAGAGGGCGGGGCTAAAGGATGCTCTCTGTATCAAAACACTCTCTTGATCCAAAGCATAACTGATGTCAGAGTGGCTCGCGGGCCCTCACTTCCCTCTGCCCAGGCCCAAAGGCCTTTATTTTCATGTGCCGAGATATTGGTAGGGCAGAGCTGCAGAAAGCTTTGTGACATCTGGGGGATGAATCATTCCACATAGAAATGGAACAATTAACTGCGCTTAGTTCAGCACAAAAGCCCAGAGAGGTGTCTAATTGAATGGCCCACAAAGGGCCAGGAAACAGCATGGATTTGAGCAGAATCCTACAATTAATTTCTGGACTGACCTAATGGGACATCATTTGTTAATATGTACATAGCCCAGGGTAGGCCTTTTCCATGACGCTGTGAATTTCAAGCATTTGGCACTTCCTAGTGTTTGTACATGCTTGGATGAGTGCTGGAAAAGTTATGAGTGTAGTTAAATGCAAGCCTTTCTTATAGTCCATTATTAAATCTGTGACCACTTAAACATAAAATGAGACATCCTGGTATGGTTAACACGTTCCCCTAGAACACTGAGTTAGAAATTAGGCATTGGCAGTCAAATGAGAGCACTAGGCCTTTTACAAAATTCACACTGCCTTTGGACAATTTTAGGAATAGAAAGAAGGTAAAAATGTCAAAGTAGCAAAACAAATCACAGAATCTCCTGTCCAAGAAAAAAATACTCATTTCCTTATAGATACTAAAAATGTTTACTACACATTTTTCAACATTTGTGTTCTAGTCTCATTTGGTGATAGTTCCCAGATCATTTTTTGCTAATTTGGCTAAAGATGAAATTATACTTATTTTCATAAGCTTGTAACTGATGGATTTTAAAGGCTTGATTATATTTAAAAATAACAACAATTTATCACTATAATTATGCTTTCATTTTAGTAATAATGCATTAGTCTTCAGTTATGAATTAGACCTAGATGTTATCACTACTATTTTCACTGACTGTGATTTCCAAGCAAACACTGTGTAAACAAAGATAACCAACCACTTAGTAACTGAGTTTCTTGCATGAAAACATAAGTAACGGAAGGACTGGATGCCAGTGCTGCCTGCTGATACTGTAACACGTCTATACCACTCACAAAGACAAACAAATGTCACTGCAGAAAGATGGAATAGATCAAACCCAGTGCAGGTCTCTTCTTCTTTGTCCCGCCCACCGAGGATGAAACATTTCCTTAGAACTACAGACAGCTAGTTCTGAATCGTCAAACTTGTTTACATAGCTCAGGACTCTTGAGAGAGAGAGCTCATTTTGCAGGGGAAATCATGTACCCACCCAGTGTATGAATGAAGGGTAGAGCTGCATATTAAGATGAGAAACATGTGTTTTCCTCATGGCGCAGAGGATGATAAGATGGTGAAAATGTTAAAACAAACATATTTATGCCCTCTAAAATCTCCTGTGCATTCAACAATACACCTAAGCCATAGAAACACATAGTAAAATGCAAGATAAATAAATGTGGACCTCCATATCAAGATACTCTCTTAATCCAAAGCATAACTGGTGTCAAAGTGGTTCAAACAGAAATAACAAGAGAGTGCAATATAGCTGGGGAGAGTTGGGTAGAGGTTGCCACTACAAATAGGGTTTGAATATATATATTCACACCATTTCTGACCCTAACTCTTTACTGATGTCAGGCAGATAACTGCTCAATTATAGAATGACACAAGGCAAACGTGTTGGTTTATTGTATTGACGAGGAAGCTCACTCGGTCACTCTGCTTGCCATGATGCACAGACTGAAAATTTCAAAAAATTCTAAGAAGCAGATATATAAAAATAATGAGAGCAGAGTATTACAGAACTAATTCTTTATGGTTTTTAATGCTAAAAGGCATTATTTTTGGCGTGTAAAGGAAAAAATTTAATTACTTACTTACCGAAGGAATGCCTCTCTCTATAGTATATCTTGCAGTAGCATGAAATTAACTTTTTTCTTAATAGAGTGGCACATGAAAACTCTGTTAGTGTCCATGGTAGTTGCTCAGCAATCAGTATTATAATCCTAAACATAAATTTCCAAAGGGTTTCTCTGGATAGGAGAATTAGATGAAGAAATAAATATTTTGAGATGCATTTTATTGCCAATTGACACATAGTATTTGTCCTACATGTGCAATGAGCCTTGACTACATGAGTGCAATGGGCCTATCCACCACAGCTAACACTCGCCATCTCCTAAGCTGGGATGATTTCAGAGTATTCTGTTATTAGTATAATGCCAGTGATGTTCCCCGAGACTGATTCAATATTTTGGCTAGCACCATGACTGATGCAGGAATCAGGAGGAGCATGCAGCAGCAGACTAATTTCCCTTTGCTAGGAGGGTAAATATTCACTTGCAGAATTGTTACATCTTATGGTTCTTTTGTTACTAATACTGGGAGGGGGGACCTTTCTGTTTTCCTTTTTCCATATAACGGCTGTATGTATTTATGTTCCTTACCTTCATATGACATTTTTTATTGAATAACTGCATTTCTAAGTGGAATGAGGTGTTATATCTTCTATATGAATTTCTTTGAAATTAGTGAAAGTAAGTAGTTTTTTATGTACTTGGAATTGTATAAACTTAAATCAAAGTCTTAAAACTATTAAACCACTTTTAAAAAGTCTCTAGAAGGGAAATGTTCTGGGATGAGTATTATTATTCTGAGCATTTAAAGTTTAATTAAAATATAGTTAATCATTTTCCCCTTCCCTTTCCTCTCGGCAACCCCTTGCACATCCTTCCTCTTCAACCCATTCTGCATATTCCCATCCACTCACACTCAAATTCACAGCCTCATTTTCCTTATTATTGTTACTTACACAATATATCATTATATACACATAAATAGATAGAATAAATATGTAAATACATCTTTCCAAGTCAGTTAGTGTTGTTTGAATGTATATGATTTCAGGGTTAACTTACTTGGTAGTAGATAGCCAATCAAGGACCTCATCCCTGGGAAAGACAGCTGATTCTCCTTCATTCGGCATCATTGGTAGCCTGCGGTTCTTTACTGAGGATTCATGAGCTGTGATATTTCCCCGTCGCATGTTCTCCATGTTCTCTATTGTTGTTGTCATTGTTTAGAACTTGTTTAGACATCTGTATTCTTGAGGTTTCATAGGTGTATCATCCCTCTTATTTCCAAGAGACACAATCCCAGAACAGACTTATGGATCCTCTGGCATTTACTATTTTCTTGTCTCTGGGCCATAGGTACAGGAGTTGTGTTATAGACATATCTATTTGGTCTGGACTCCTCGTGACCATTTGATTTCTGCATTTTTATTTGTTGAGATTTTTCTGTAATAGTCTCCTACTGCTGCAAAAAAGAAACTTCTTTGGTGAGGTCTGAGAGGTGTGTTTGTCTGTGGGTATAAGGGTAAGTTTTAGGTGGTAGTTAGGAATTATACTGGTCTAGGAAAGCGACAATAGTAGGCCCTCCTCTAAGATCCGTGACTTCACTGGTTAATTGGTTAGAGCCTTACAGTATTAAACCTGACTTTCCTCTGGTTAAGCAGGCCTCACTTCCAATTATCCAGATGGTGCTTGTAGGCAAAATATAGTGATACCATTGCACGCTTAAGGCTATCTTGCCATGCGGGCCATTGCTGTGGCTCATAGGCTCGGCATGACTATTGGTTGCTCTGTCCCTTGGCAGCTTGCATACCGTATTCTAACTATGGAAGCTAGACCCCAGGAAGAGTAATTTAAGTCAGATACAGATCAAATCTTCTGCATCCTGTCTGAAGTGTGTGATGTCTCCAGTAAGAAGGATTTAACCTGCAATCAACGGAAAGCTAACAAGGGCAAGGACAAAAATCTCTGTTGCTTTGGGTGTCTCTTGGACTTAGCTAACCAACAACTGGAAAAGAGAGTCCTCATCCTGGTATTGGAAATTTTTCTAATGTATGACTCCCATACAGAGCATTGTCAGCTTCTGTGGTATATCTTCATTTAACGTAAATATGTGTTATGCGGCTTCAGCTAGCTATAGCATCATATGATTACCCTAAGGATCTTTCAAACATTGTTAATGTTGTTTTATACTCACTGGCCCATTTCATTCTGTATTGACTTCCTTCTTTCCTCCCCAGCTAAAGCCCCCTCTGATTTTCACCCATTTCCCCCTTCATGCCACCTTTATCCTGCAAATGTTTTATATGACACTAAAAGCACAGGCAACAACAAAAAACGAAAGAAAGAAAGAAAGAAAGAAAGAAAGAAAGAAAGAAAGAAAGAAAGAAAGAAAGGCACATTTTAAGAGGTTGTTTCTCTTATAATACTGTAGTGGAAGAAAGCCATTCTTACTAGAAATCTTTTCGGTTTGCTATACCACTTGACTAATTGATGCCATGTGTAAAATCTTACAAGACACTAGAAATGCGTTTGAGCAGGCATAGCCTTCACAGTTTCACGATCCTTGTGTGATGGAGTAAAGTAGCTTCCAACATTTGCTGCAGATATTACAAAGTCATCCTTAGTCCCTTGGTCCTTGTTTAGAAAAGGCCCTCCCTGGAATTCTAGAGAATTGTGTAGGCTTTGAAATTCAAGCCAAATGACCGTCCTCTGTGGCTTCAGGGGGAAACTGGGACTGGTTCTCCTTACTATAAAACCATCTTTATGACATCTTCTCACAGTTGTTAGGGAACTGAAGACTCCCACATCCTTTTCATCAGAGGCACCTCCTGCCTTGATTCCTGATTCCCATATGTGCTTCCACGGAGGTGCCTATTCCTGTGTAGTTTCCTCTTCTGGGGACTTACATTGCTCTTGATTAGGCTTATTTTATTGTTCTTCAGTGTGCCCCCATTGGTTTCCAGATGTCTTTTTATGTTAGACTCTATGGCCTAGGTAGTCCTATAACACCAGGCTTTTTCATTGGTCATAACAATAAAATCAAAAGTACTGCTATTTATAGTTGTCTCTGAAAAGCTGTTGTTTGGTTGATCTCAGAAAAGCGACTTCTTTAAGTGAAATATTAGTAAATCCAAACCAGAGAGGAAACCAACATGCTGACACAACTGATGGATAAAAGATCTACTTCTCTAATGTCCTAGATGAACATAATAAAGTTGGTATATAGTTTGTTTAGTAACATGCTTGGTGTTGGATTAAAAGGTTAATATGCCATGAGTAAAATGCACAGCTAATCAGAACTCCTCAGGAAATATAAACAAGGCCTACTTAAGGCAATGCAGTTGTACACATGCAAATACATAATTTATTAGTCATACTAAAGTGGTTTTCTTAAAGTGTGAGTAGTGTAGTAATCTTCACTTGTGACAAAATATTCCCTGTGTTATCCTTCCTTCATTACATTAGTACACATTTTTAGTCTACAAAAAAAATGATTTGACTTTTGACTTACAAGCCAGCAGGACTTGGACAGTATGGTCAATGTGGAATGTCAATTGAGGGTGAGCAAAAAAAGATGGCATAACTTTATGACTTTTTAAAATCAAACCCAATGAAGTATGAATAATAAACTACACGTGCACGTGATGATTTATTTGGGTTTTAACTTTCATGTCTTTTACTCTATCCCCAATGTTTCGTCCTTGAAGTTTTTCTCCAATATTGTGCTGTTTTGCTGGGGATAAATTCATATTCATTATTTGACATCTCTGTTTTCAGTTTACTTTACATCAGGCAATATTTTTTACCTGTACTGCACAATATGCACTGTGCTACATGCTAAAAACATACTGCAGTTGTGAGTAGCTGAAGAGACAATTATGTGGAAAACTAGAGATCCAGTTTCCAGGTAAAGGGCATACTTGGGTCCAGTTTTCCCGTGCTATGAGTGAATATTACACTAGTAAAAATAAGGAAAAGTTGGGCATGACTGGACTGGATGGCCTGTGTATGCGAAACTGGCTTGGGTAGTGTGAGATTGAAAGGGCACTCCCTCCAAAACCCTGAAATGGCTCCAGACTTAGGACTTGGTGAAGTTGAGTGTAAAATTCCAGAAAATACTGACCTACAGCAAGGTATTGGACCTTCCATTAACACCCAGGGGAAAAAAAAACTAAGGTGATTTTCATGTCCAAACAAGTACAAATACTTATTCTAATTCTGAATGAGAGTCACCTGTTGGGGGCGGGGAAGTACTCTTTCTGTAAGCTATGAGTAGGTACCTACTTCAGCATCCGTTGAATCTATTTCTCCTTTACTTCCCTTCTACACTATACTCAAAGAGTCTTTCATGGCATCCAATGTCTGTTGATTAAAGGTCATTCCACATTTCATTACAGTAAATGTTATGGGATCATACCAGTGCCCTCCACACACTATGCTGTTTGAGATCCTGCAAATCAGAGTAACAAGCACTGGCCACACACTGTATGTCCTTGCTTGAGAGCTTGCTGCAGCTATCAGAGCCATCTGCACTTTCATCTCTGAGAAAGAGGAGATGTCTAAAAGCTATCATCGTTCTTAATAAATAATGGAGGAACACTACCTAAAGTCTACCCGGCTCTTTACCCCTGAAAACTAGCAGGACTGGGGAGCATGTTCAACATCTATGACTTCTCCAGTGAGATTAAGGACCAGTTCTCAGTATAGAATGCTACTTCACCCAGTAGTAGCTACTCTTTCTTCCCGGTCTCGTGGCTATCCATCATTGCTGTCTACAGATCATTTTACATAAGCTATTTATACCTCAGTATCCAGAATTGACTTTGGTGGGACTATCAACGCCATTTTCAACCAAACCCTTTATTCATTAGTTTTTGTTTTATTTTTTTATTTATTCTTAAATACCCATATTCTGTGAATAACTCACTAAAACTACTCTCGAGAACGTATTGTAACAAATGCTTTGTGATTTCATAGTATTTAATAATACATATATGTCTCCTCATTTCCAAAAAAAATGTCACCCCATGGCTGCAAAAATAACTATAGCATAGCCACAGGAGGGCAGCTCTTAAAATTTCCTCAATGCCCAGACATAGAAGGCATAGCAATGTTAAATTTTATATATCCACTTGACAAAGCTCTTGGTTTCTCAGACACTTGCTAGCTATATTATTTATTTTCATTTTAGTCTAAAAAAAACCCCCGTGTTGCTAAATTTCCGTGCCTGGAGGAACATAACATCTACCCCACTTCCCATGGTCCCAACAACAAACTAAAGCATGGTTGCACCAACGTTGACTGGGAGAAATCAGTGGATTTATTGAGCATCCCAACAGAGCCTCAGTGAGAAGTTACTCACAGGAATATGAGCACCTCTCCTTCAATCTGCCAGGCCTGAAAAGCATTACCCAACACAAATGGGGGCTTCCTATACTCCACCCTTTCTCAGGCAACATGTGGGTGGTGCCAGGTGGGTGTTCAGGTGAGGGTCTTCTGCCTGAGTCCACCCCTATCCACAAGTTCAGCTGGGGAGATCTTTTGCAGAAGAATGCACAGCTGAACCCACCAAGAGGGCAGGTTTTGTTTTGGTTTTGCTTGTTTGTTTGCTTGCTTGCTTTTGAAGACAGTCTCTCATGGCATACTGACATCCTCCACCCCTTTCTTTGGCTCTTACATTCTTTCACACATAGCCTTCCACAATCGTGGCATGGTAAGTCTTTCTCCATCATTATTATGTGATGGTTGGTGAGTCAGGTAGGTGTTTCTCCTACTACAAAACATAAGCGAGGGAAAGAACAAGCAAATCAATCTTATCCAAATGGACATGGATTATAGTAATATCCTATAATTGTAACCACAAATGTGGGGAAGCACTTTATCTGGTATGTCATTTAGCCAATCAACAGCAGTTGCTTTTCCATTACAGCCTATAACTTCACCGGCCACAGTTTTATCTAATTTCCTTACACTAGATATAAAGTGAGACTTAAGTCCAATCAGAATGCTGGTTCTATCCATAGCCATTTGTGCCACTGTTGCACTAGTGTGACACCATAGTGGCACATAATGCCTAGCATTTCCATCAGGAAATACACCAAACCACAGCTGAGTAGAACTATTGTGCTTAATTCTCCCTGACATCCTTAGTAGCAGTGTCTGGTACCGTGGGAGCTATCAGCTCACTGGGAAGGGACACTTCCAGCCCAGTCTTAGCTTTGCTTCTCCATGTCCAAGAGCCAAAGCATGCAGCCTCTTCTGCAATAGGGTCTTACCCCTCATTTCTGGAAGACAACCAGCAACTGTAGCAATAGCCTTTGTTTTAGGGGCCTCTGGGGCCTCAGCGGGTAACCCGCTCTTGGCACTCCCTGGCTTTCCAATTAAGCACTTATGGCTCCTAGAAGCATCTGGTTTTGCCTTCTGTGTGCTCCTTAACATTTACAAGCATAGACTATTGCAAACATCTCCTAATCACCTGCGTGGGTATCACTTATCTTATCCAACCCTAAAGCTTCCAAGAATATTCTATAGCAGTGCCTGACCCTGGCACTCTTTCTCAGCTAATGCCCCACGCTGGCTTTTTCGGGTGCACTCACATGTCTCCTAAATGAGTCTCCAAATTTGCAAAGCACTCGCTAGTTAGTGTTATGCTATCCACAGGTAACAAACTTTTTATGGAGAAGCTGGGCAGAACAATGATGCAAAATCCAGAGCCACTACCTCATCATGAATACTAGGAGCTGTGAGATAATCTTGACAAAGCACTTTCAAAGAAAACCCTGTTGTCATCTGTTTCAACCTAGTGTCAGGTGATCAAGAAAAGTACAACTAAAGAGATGGAAGCCAATCATGAGTGCTATCTAACACATCCTGAGAAGATTCTATCCAGTACTAGATCATTCCTCCAATGGATCCATGTTGGGTACAGTACTATGGGTGGGAGGGGCTCACTTAGCCCATTCTCCACAGTCCACAGTCACTCATTCCCGTACCCTGGGGCTTTTCCAGAGAGCCCCCCTGCATTTCCTCATTCCCTATAAGCTTCCTGGGGCTGGTCATACTGCTTTGCCTGCGCAGGCTCAAGAGGAATGAGGCTTGTACCTATTGCTCAGGCTGGCTCCCTGGGTTAGAGGGGTTCCAGGAAAGCACTTGAGCCCCTATGGTTGTAACTGCACCTGAGGCCTCTCTGACTACCACACCTGATTGCTAGGAGATGCATTGGATGGCAAATCATCTCCATCCCTAGGTATCTTTTCAGGAAGGAAAGATACCCTACTTAGTCTAGAGGGATTATTGCCCACTCCTTTGATAGGGTTCATCTTCTGGACCTGTTTTGTTTGTTTCTTTGGTTTGGTTTTGGTTTTTGTGTTTTAATCATGGATGTCTTCTGTCATCTGACCCTTGGGTTTTAAAACCTTCCAGAAGTTCATTAGTACAGAACCTGGCTTTCTGGCAGTTTTTTTTTTAATTCCCCCGAGGAATTGGGACTCAATTAAAATCTTGCTACATTTGCCTTCAAATAACCCTGTCTCTCTCTCTCTCTCTCTCTCTCTCTCTCTCTCTCTCTCTCTCTCTCTCTCTCTCTCTCTTTCTCTCTCTCCTTCCCTCCCTCCCTCCCTCCCTCCCTTTCTCCCATTTTCTCTCCCTCCCCTCTCCCTCCTCCTCCTCTTCCAGGTTGCTTTCCCACTTTTACATGCTGGTCTAAGTCACTAATATACCCCAAAGTCTTCCATACTCCATAAAGATCCAGCTCCACCTAAGGGCTCAGCAAAGCTGCTGAAGCTCTATGCCAATCTTAGGGCCTCGGTGAATTGAATTGTTCCCTAAATCTCTGGTGAACACAGTCCTATTAGTTCCTATGAACTGGGCATCAAGCATTGCTTCCCTCCTACCTAGTTCTCTTAGTATCTTGTCCCTCCTCTACGGTTCTCCAGCCCACGATATTCAAGGGGACCTTAATTATTTATCTCACTGTTCTCTGCAAAGGCAATAAGAGGTCTGAGGACCCAGGGCAGCCTGCAGGAAGACTCAAAGTGTAAGGGAGCCATTGCATCAAGAAAGGCATGGGAAGCTGGCATTTTGGGTATTGGCATGGGATTAACTGGGTAAATTGGAAAAACAGGGTGGGGTAATCAGGCTGTTTGCCTGCTTTTTTTTTTTTTTAACTGTGGGATCAAAATGGGAAGAGGGTCTAGACTAGACCAGTTAGTTTCCTTGCAGCTGCCCACTGGAACCTCTGCCCAGGGCTTGTAATGTCTGCTCTAGATCTTCACCCATTCTCAAAAGCCATCGTACTCTGTAGCAGTACAACATTGTGTTTTGGGCTTTTTTTTTCTCCCATCCTTTAGCTCCCAAAATAATAACTCACGAGACTCATTAAATATAATACAAATACCTAGGCCGTATAGTTAGGCTCTTCTCTGACTAGCTCATAACTTAAAATAGCCCCCCCCTTTTTTTTTTTTTTTTTACTAATTTACATTCTGCCACGTGGCTGGTTATCTGAGTGCATGCACCATGCATTCATCTTCCTCTCGGCATCTGAATCCCATGCGCTTGGCTCTATCCCAGAATCCATTCTGCCTGCCAGAAGTTCCACCTATTTCCTGCCTCAGCCATAAGCCACAGGTTTTTGTTTTTTTTAATTGACAAGTGTTGCATCCATACAACACACAAGAGATTTCTTCTATCATACTCCCAGGGCAGGCTTTACTCATTAAACAGATCAGTCCATAACACCCTAAAGAAGATTGCCAGCCTAAGATTTCTGTCGCTGACAGCTCTTCGGCCAGTAACTGCATTTTAGTTCTATTTCTCACTAGTCTCAGTACCATCCATATCCTAGCTGTCAACTCCCACAAGCCCCATAGGGACAAAGCACCTCTTCAAAATTCCCTCTGCAAACAGCCTCCCTCAACAATTCATCTGCTCATCTCATTGATGTTGCTCTTGCCAAACTCATGTTCAATTGTGTTGAATCTTGCCGACTACTCTTAAGTGTCACTGGAATCCCTTCCCCGAGAGAAAGGAAAAGCAACATGTTATCCTTCCTCACTAGAGTCCAATGTCACACTGGGGCACAATTCCAAAAAAAAAAATTCACTCTGGGAAACCAATGAATATATTGGACTTCATTAGATAACCTAGGTGATTTACAGAGACATGAACACGCCTGCCCCAATCAGATGTATCTAAAAAGACTTAACAAACACCAATAAAGAGTTTGCCTTAGCTGCGTGGATGGAGCCCTGTTTCGAGTCTTCTGTGACTTCTATATACTCCACTGCCACAGGCCACATATGATGGTGGGACGGATATCCAGGTGAGGGTCTCCTGCTTTACTTCACCTCTTAATACAGGGGTGCGGGTGTAAACGGTCAACACAAGCAGCTGTCATCCTCTGCCCCTGTGTCATTGCTTTTTTGTTCTGAAGCTTCTAGTTTCTTGGACTGAGCAGCTGGAGTGTCCTCTGGATCTCCACATTGTACACAGCTGTTTACACTCTATCTGTATAACTAGTTTTATATATCTCTCTCTATAACTTCTCTCTCTCTCTCTCTCTCTCTCTCTCTCTCTCTCTCTCTCTCTCTCCCAGGGCAGACACATAGGAAATGTATTGGCAGTCTCATAGATGGGCCCAGTATCTGTTTCTAAGCCACAGCCAAGCCTATCCATCTTCTTGAAGAAACACCTGCCATACCCCTGGATGGTGTAGAAGCCAAAGTGGACTAACTACTTCCCATTAGCCTTTTGATGAAGGCACTACTCTTTGAAGGCAGAAGAACACTCATTGCCAAATCACTCCCCTAGAAGCCCAATCTTTAGCATTGTTGCATCATATGTTATATTTTAACAGAAAACCATCCACACTATAGCATGCGGGGCTGATCTCCAGGTAGTCCACAGGAGGCCAGTGCACACCCAGATGGAGTCAGTTCATACAATATCTTTCAGACACAATCCTGAGGGATACAGTCGATCAAAGACATCTCCTCACTGGGTAGAAGTTCTGAAAGACTCAAAGATTGCTTGGGAGAAGAAATTGTCAGGTATGTAACTGTATCTCAGTAAGGTTGTGTGTGACCTGTTGTTTAGGAACATGAGCACAGAATAGAAGGGAAATTTGAAAACCAAAGATAGAGAAATTGGTCTAAGAGATTGTATTTACCCCAAATATATAGATTTCTTTGAGTGGCCACAAAATGTGACTGGAAGGAAGGACTCCTGAAGGTTGACCTCAGAGAAGGAGGCTTTTGAGAATCAGGTGGATTCGCTACCCTGCTCTGTGCATATTAGAACATGATTCCAAAGTGCAGAGCAGATTCTTTTTGTTTGTTTATTTTGTTGTTTTGTTTTTGTTGCCTTTTGCACACACTAGGCTAGCTGGCCTATAGGCTTCTGGGAGCTGTGCCTGCAATGCTGAGATCACAGTCTGGCTTTCTGTGGGTTCCACGAACTGAACTCAGATTGCCAGGCTTGCTTAGCAACTGCCTGACCCACTGAGCCATCTTGCTGACCCAGCTGTAATTTTTTTTTTTTAATTATGAATTGTATTGGGGTTTTGGATTTTAGAAATGTTAACACCTGTGATTTTAGTGAGTATTCAGGGCTCATGTTTGTAGGATTTTAGAGTGTGGGGGTTCTGGTATTTCAGAATGCCAGCTCTTTGGTTTATGGCATTTGGTATGCTGTGCTGGAGACGGCAGTTAGTGATCATACCATGGAGTCTTTTCAGACTCTTAGGGCATTTGCTCCTGTGAAGTCAGGGGTTGGAGTCTTATCAGACCCTCTGGCCATTCACTCCAGTGAAGTCAGGAAGCTTTGAGTAAAGTGGCCATGGATTCAGGTTGCTTGTGTACATTTTCTTGTGGTGTTCTTGACCCCTCTGTCTCTTTTCATTCTTCCTCCTCCTCTTCCATAAGATTCCCTGAGCGCCACCTAATGTTTGGCTGTGGGTCTCTGCATCTATTTTCATCAGCTGCTGGGTGAAACCTCTCAGGTGAGGTTTTTGCCTCCTCCTGTCTGCAAGAATGTCAGAGTATTAGTAGTAGTGTCCTCAGTGGCATGAGACTCAAATTGGGCCAAGTCATTCATTGGCTGGGTAGAAGGTTTTGTGTATGGGTTGGTGTCTCCTCCCTCCATTGGAAGTCCTCACTGGCAACAGTATGTGGCCACTTCAAGATTCATATTTTTTCCCCTCCCAGGCCCTCCTACACTACTCCCTGCATGCCCCTCCCCCCAAGTGCTGCTAGAAGTCTCGGCTAAGATCACCACCATAGACTACTCCCAGGAGCCTCCCCATTCCACATATACCCCAATACACAATTTCAGTTCTTTCTCTCAGCCATCTTCCCCCTTCCCCCACACCTGATCCTCACCCCAGTTTCCCCCTATCCCACCCCACACCCCTCAATCAGTTTCTTCCCTTCATCTACTTCAGATGTCTATTTTATTTCCCCTTCTGAGTGAGATTTCGGTATACTCCTTTGGGATTTCCTTGTTACTTAGCTTCTTTGGGTCTGTGGATTGTAAGATGGCTATCTTGTGCTCTATAGCTAATAGCTACTTATAAGTTAGTCCAGACCATGAATGTCTTTCTGGGTCTGGGTTGCCTCACTCAGGATGATATTTTCTGGTTCCATCCATCTGCCTGCAAATTCTAAGATTTCCTTGTTTTTAGTAGCTGAGGAGCATTCCACTGTGTAAATGTACCACAGTTTCTTTATCCATTCTCTGGTTGAGGGACATCTAGGTTGTTTCCAGTTTCTGAGCTATCATGAATAAAGCTGTTATGAACACAGGTGAGCAAGTGTCCTTGTGATATGGTGGAGAATCTTTAGGATGTACGTCTAGGCGTGGTGTAGCTGGGTCTTGAGGTCGAAGTATTCCCAATTTTCAGGGAAATAGGTTGATTTCCAAAGTGGTTGGACAAATTTGCACAACCATTTCCCTTCTAATCAGGGAAATACTCTCGTGGTAAAAAAAAAAAAAATAGTGTGTAAAGGCCCAGTGATTTTTTCCTATGTTGTCCGGCATATTGACACCCCACTCTTCAGAAGAGTGTAATGACGTTTCGAGGCTCGTCACAGTATTAGTGAGATAGTGATGCCTTACCAGACTGAGGAAATGTTCTCCAGAAGGTTCTGTGCCCACTGACTTAGCACCTAATGCATGGCGCTGGTCTCCCCATTATAGGATTCATGGGAGCAGGGATCAAAGCCGGGGACGGGGAGGGCAAAAGAATTGTACCCGTTGCTACTGCCCCCTAGACAGACACTTGAGACTTTTTTGTTTTGTTTTGTTTTGTTTTTCTCTGTCCTTATGCCTAACTGGACTAGGCCTACAGGAAGGAGGAGTCCTTCTAAAAATAAACATAGAAATGATTCCACTGAGCTAGAAATTATGAACATTCCCTGGACACTTTGGGATACTTGTGCCTATGAGTCAAGCGGCAAGGACTTAAGTTACCGCTTTGTCTAGTGTGACCTGTGTTGACTACCAAGGCTGTAATTGGGCTAGGCCTGTACAATGGCAGCAGGGTGGCATGTCTGCCACATAGCACAGCCTTGAGGGCATCTTATTATAACCCTAACCCTACGATTAAAGTCAGTGGAAAACTTCAATAATTCAATCCAGACCCTTCAGGAATGAAGAATTGAGTCATCCAACCAGGTAAAAACACAACCAGCAGCCAGGTGCTTGTTAAAGGCAAAGAAAATAGCAAATAAGTAGTTCAGGGAGGGAGGGAGTTACAAACACCAGTCGCAGCCATGTGGCTATGTCCTCACATATTTCTTCCTTGTGATTTTATAAATATGTCATGTAAGAAAACAGTACCTTTGCTTTAATTTCTGTGGGATTTTCTCATGCAACCAAGATGTATTATTGATTTGTATTGTAGCGCTGAAGCATTCTTTACTTCTTATCATAGTATTTAGGGCATGGAATATTAATAATGGTAAGAGGAAATGTTCTCACTCAAAGACTTGTGCCCTTCTCTGGGGAAGGCGTTAGTACATTCACAGTGGCATGCAGTATAGTTGTTTCTTGGTTGGTATGGTTTAAAAGGTATAGATGAATACAGAAGATAAAGATGAGTGAACGTGTGACAGTTAACTATCTACAGCAACTTCTCTGGGTGATAGGATTCCGAGATATCTGAATGAGTGGATTTCTATGCATGGTGTGTTTATTTATTTTGCCAGGTTTCAAACCTGGCAAAACAGTAACTTTAGTACAGATGCTGGCAACCATCAGCATCAATCTCCATGCAAGGCAGTATGTAACAAATTCCTTATGCATATTCAAATCTACCTCTTGCTGAATCTGTTGATATAGGGATCTGGTGGCACCAATGCACATGCATATAGATTGTGGTCTATGCTTTAGAGACCCACCGGTCGTCACACTTTAAAGTTATCACTGAATTTCAGTTTGATAGAGTTGAATTCTTCCCTTGGGATTTTTTCAGAAACATAATGAGTTACACTGCTTTTGCTAAAAGGAAGAAAATTTCACTACATAATTAATAATTATTGTAATAACTCTTTCATAAATTAGTATCGTATATGTATGAATATGCATGTAAGCATATATATAACAACATATATGAGTTAAACAACATGGTTAAGTGTAACTTGTGTGCACATCCTACTCAATTTTAAACCGTTTGTTTACATAGGTAGTTTCTTTTAACAATTCAGCTAGTTGTAAATGCAAAGAAAAAACAAAATCTTACTTCTGTGTATTTTTACTGGCAATACCTGGATGTACCACCAGATGGTGATGTTTCTCCTAAAAGCATTATACTTTCTTGCCTTTAAAAATTTTTTAATTCACACTCTTAAGTTTCAAACAAGATGCCAAAAGAGGGAGTGAAAATAATGTGAGAGCCTGAGGGTAAGGAGGAGTGCCGTGAAGCAGTGTCTCCTGGACATGACATGGCCTCTGCGGTCATCAACAGATGCACATGCAGCATCTGTGGTAACCTGCACAAGACCTGCACAAGATTGGGCCTGTCAGCATTCTGTCATGTATAGGGTAGGGCCTCATGAGGCCTCCTCTCTCCTTGAGGGACTAGGGGCAATTAATGATCACTGAGAGAAGGAAATCTCATTTCTTCTGTGATGTAGCCAATGATAGTTTGTTCATACTCCAGTAAATAACCCTGCAACCATGCTCATACACATGACCAGAATTAAACTCAGTGGGCTAATAGTGATGATGACGATGATAAACAATACGTCTATGTAGGAAGAGGCATTGCTGGGAAGAAGGCTTCAGTGGGAAAGGGAGAAGATGAGCAAGAGCAATGGGGAGTGAACATGACCAAAATTCATCATATACAAATATGATATTGTCAATAAAAAATTGAATATTATAATTTACTCATTTAAAAATCTTAATGTTGAGTGGTCTGCAGGTGGTAGTATTTAAGCAATTCAAGCTGCCTTCCAATGCTCAGTCTGTTATCTTCTAATACACTGCATAGTCCACCTTTGTAAGCCTATGGTTGTCCCTCGCTGTGTATCAGACTTGACAGCTTTTCTCTTCTGGGGTGCTGTCTATCCCTCTGCATCTGTGTACTGTTGGAAGTTTTCTCTGAGGTATGAGAAGACTGCTGTGAAACATCAGATTCCCCCACATGCTGTTTCTGTAATTTGTTAGACAGGGTTTGAGCATGTTCAATCTGAGCAAATTATCCTACCAGAGAGCTCAGAGCTCTCCAGCTACCCTACACAATGGTCCCTGAGTAAGCAGGCTCTCCTTGCTGGCAGGAGCAAGTCTACTCCCCAGTGTCTTTTGAGTCTAGTAAGGCAGAACAGTTCCCAGTTCTTCTATGTTCTTCTTTCCTCAACCTTGAAGGGTTTCCCAACACCCAAAGGAGATTAGACACCCTGGGGGACCCTCCATAGATCTCTAGGGTCTTTTTCTTAGTTTCTCCCCACTGGTCCTCAACACCCAGCTACACTATTTTCTCCATAAAGAAAGAGGCAGTTACTTTCCGGGAGCCCATTTACCCTTTGCTGTGCTATGATCTGGAAATTATTCCAAAACATTCATCTGGGGTACTTGAAAATTTTCCATGTTTTTATTTTCAATGTCTTCACCATCACTGCCCTCTGGTTTCTCATATCTCAGATGCTACAAACTGTGACTTGGTCTATTTTACAGGTTTCTGTGGATCTGTCCATAGGAAAGAATAATATGTTTTTTACTTCAAATAAAGATTTTTTTTTATATATTCAGTAGTTTAGAATTTACCAATTATTTATTTGACATTTATCAAATATTGACAGATTTCTTCCTGCCTGTGTTCAGCTTTATTTTATCGATTAGTCTGAGTGACTATAAAAATAAATACATTGACGGAAGTAATGGGCATGCTTAAAAGGAATGTGTTATGACTGGAGTGGAACAATTTAACCTGCAAACTGTGGTAGAAGAAGTCCAAGTTGAGGCAAAAGATTCTACATAGTAACAAGCCCACAGGGGATGCAGATGCTGTAAATGTTAATATTCAGTTTATTGGGAAAGAGCCATCTGTGGTCTCAAGGGCTACTGGACTAGAGGCTGGCTCCCCAGCATGACAATGTTAGTGAGTAGTGGAATCTTTAAGATGTGAGGACTACCACCTACAAAGTAGCTCAGTCATGGTGGTGACTGTCTTTTGAAGAAATTAATACAGTTTTCATTGGGACCACTGTTGATTACCATTTGTCCACAGTATGGGTTCTGGTCTTGTGGACTCTCTTTGTAACCTGTTCAACATGCAGCAGATGTCTTTACATTTCTCTGGTATTATTATGGCACACTCAAGTACCCACAATAATTACCAGATGTCTAACTGAATGAGCCATGCAGTGTTGGATGTTTAGGCTCTGAAAATGCATTAAAATTACCTTTTTTCCTAAATGAATTACCTACATGCTTGTTTGTAAGTGAACTAAGAATCGTAATTTAAATTTTTAGTAAATTTGCAAATGGAAACCAGTTATAATAGATATTGAGTGTCGTGCTATACTTAAGAACTGCAAAGCCACAGAGAGGTGAGCTGGTACATGGGGTTGATGTATTCACTTATGTGTACCATGTCACAAGATCTATCTATGTATTTTAGAAGCCTGGAAAACAGAAAACATTTGGAATAATTTTTGTTGAAACAAAATGAATAAAACACTAGAATAGTAAGTCTCCCCAGAGAACATAAATCTCTCATGATTCCTAAATTTAGTCTTATAAAAACCATAAAAGCATATTCTCATTAGTACTGAACTTTTATCAAAATTAATGCATCTGTGACCATCTGAAGTGCTTTCATGGTCCATATAAGGGTTTCAAACCTCTTGGCTTTTATAGGGTGGCAATAATAATTAACAGAAAACTCAAGTTCTTACCAAAGCCAGGCTTTGGCAATAGTTTAGCTGTTGTTGTTGTTGTCTAATGAGTCCATTAATTTTTGATGATTTCCCCATCTTCTATTATACTATGCTTTTTTAATATAAAGGATATTTTCCATTTTTATATAAAAAAGAGCTTGAAGTACAATGTGCAACCTTAAATCAACTGACTACTGGTAGTTATGGCACATGCCTGAGTACACACCTCTCTCTCTCTCTCTCTCTCTCTCTCTCTCTCTCTCTCTCTCTCTCTCTATTCTTTCTCTTCTCTCCACTCTTCCCCTCTTCTCTGCTACATAGACATGTTTCCATTAATCTCTTTAACATCTTTCTAAAGTGAGGTTTAATCTAGAGATTATTTGCTGGGGAATCTACAATGTATTCCTGTGCTATTCCCTAGAGGGATGGCTGATGTGCTACTTGAAACATCTGTTTTTAAGTGCCCCTGTGAGCAGTGGATCGTGTCACAAAAGGTGTTAAAGTTGACATGAATCTTTCCTGTCATACTAGAGTGGAGTGCTTACACTTTAATCCAGGTGACTTTAACACAGCATTTAATATTCATCAAAGAATTGGTGATTCATAGTCTCTCAAAGAGAGACTTAGAAATAGAAACTCTCTCTCTCTCTCTCTCTCTCTCTCTCTCTCTCTCTCTCTCTCTCTCTCTCTCTCCTTTCTTCCCTTCTTTTCTGCATTGATGACCTTTTTATTTTTTACCATATTTTGAAAGGTCAGATCTGTCCTAGAACCATGAAGACCACACTCATTCACCTACCCACTTCTTTTGCTTTCATTAAGTTGTCAACTGTGATTACAGCTTGGTTGAGAGCTTCCCAGTTTAGCATGTTGTTTTGCTTAATCTTATCTTTCTAGCCATGAACTCAGCCATGAAATAAGTATCTCTTAATATTTAACTAGAGCCATTAAAAGTTAATAGGCCAGCGAGGCTAGTGTAACTGGCTGTGAACCTACTTCTAAGGTGGAAAGGCCCCAATAACCTACAGAAAACCAGAAAGCTGATGACAGCACACAGATGTACTCTTCTCATTCAAAAGCAAAGAATGGCGTGACTTGGAACAGCTTCTGGGCTCTGTGTATGGCTTGAGGACCTCACTGAGTCTTAAAGCATGAGGCCTGCTCTTTTTAGTCAGAGTTGTGTAGTTTCAACTTGTCTCAGAACCCAGCTCTCTGCAGCTGAGAAGACATGTCATGCTTGGTATTATCCATCTCTGGCATTAGGTTCTTGCCAAATTCCTATTGTGCTTTTGGTCACCTTGATCTGCTGGATTTTCTTACTCATGTAACTCAAGTAGCAAGATATCTTTTTTATCTCCTCCTTAGACTACAGGTTCTTTGAAGACAATGCATTACTCATGTCTGTCCTACCCAGAGCAATACTCTGCAAATCCTTGCATGCAGAAGAGCAATCTAAGCTTACTTTGAAGGCTGCTTAAATCACAGATCACAAGAATGTCATCTAAGAGGCTTTATCCATTGGAGTGGATAAAGTCTAAAAAGCTGCATTTCTGTGCAACCCTTTGCTGAAAATTCAGAGACTACAGAGAGGTAACTGTGTTCTAGAGCTCTGGTCCATAAGATCCAAAAGCTCCCTTTTAATCAGAGATATTTTTATAATATAGACTCTATGACAGGAAATTGAATTGCATCATTAATACAAACTACCCATAGGCCCTCATTAAATCAATGTACTATTTGGTAATACTGTAAAAGTACACTGTAAAATAAATTTAAAGCAATAACTAGTAAAGAAGTATTGAAACATGTACATGGTTGATATGTTTCCTGTGAGACAGAAATTGCTCATCTGTTTGGTAACCTTGAGTGTCACCAGTGCAGCTGTGTTGTATGGCCACTCAATTGTAAATGTGGTGTTCTATTTCTTCCATAATGAACCATTCTTGACAAAGTGCCAAATAAAACAAAAGACACAATGCCACAAAGTGTGTAGAAACTGTCATTAATAAGTTAAGAAGTTATTTTGCCCTTGTTTGTAAAATGGAGTTAGCTTCTTGGCTTAGACAGCTGACTGGCTGTCTTTTACTGTGACTTGAATTTGAGATCCTCCTGCCTTACCCACCCAGGTGTTGGGATTTCAGCCTACATCACAATGTATAGATAACTTTAGACATGTAGAAACAAATTTTTCACCCACATGAATATCAAGTAAGAGCTGAGACATTTCCTCATACAAGACACAACAAATAGCAGGAAGTGCATGATTCTAGACCCTCAACTCTTGTATACCAGGAGTAGAACCACTATACTGATCAACATAATCTCCAAATTCTTCTAATTTTTTTCTATTGTTTTTACTTTCATAGGCATTTTGTCAGAATTTATGTCTATAAATCACTCTCATTCTTTGTGCTTACCTAGGCAAGCAGAGGGTGTGAGATCCCCTGGAACTGGAGTTACAAATGGTTGTGAGCCACCATGCTGGTTCTGAGAATTGAACAGTCTTTTGAAAGAGCAGCTGTTGCTTTTAACCACTGAGCCACCTCTCTAGGCCTACTTTAGTTTTGAAGGGCATACTATGGTTAGAATATCCAACCCAGTGCCTTAGAGAGGGTTAGGAAATTGGGTTTTGTTTGTTTGTTTTGTTTTTCATTGATGAGAAACATTCTGAGTTGACATTGGTTACTTATCATTGTCTTTCTTAGATTCCAATTTCAGTAATATTCTTCTTTAAAAATAATTCAGTGATGGTTACCCACCCCGCTTTCTCTATGTTACTTACTTTATTTCAAGTACATTCATCTACCTTCCTTGTTCATTTACATCATGACTTTAACTCATGTGTAAATCATGTGAGAGTCAGAAGCTGTCTTGAGCTCATGTTCAGCTGGGGTGGGAAAATGGCATAAATCCAGATGCATCCAACTGTGGTGTACCTGGGTAACAGGCTACCCTGGCTTGTTTTGTGCTGTTCCGGCTTACACCTGTGGTGCTGGTGTAATTATAAATGATTACATTCATTCTCAAAAGTGTCTCTATTTGGACGATAAGTTATATTGTCATAACAATTATACTTCTCCAATAGAACCAGGTGCTGCTTTTCTTATTCAAATAGCAAAGAAAATATTTCCAAATACAAATGCCATGGCAAGATTTTGTTCACTAAAGCACAGCAAAGCCATCCTTGGTGATCTGAGATATTAAAAAATAATACAATAGCTGCATACTATAAACTGAACATTTTCATTTATAGCCATCTTGCAATATGAAACAAGTCCCTCTATTTTTCTTGCTACTTATTATTTTTTTGTTTCTAATTTTTAATAATTCTCTTTCTTTAATTTATTGTTTTGAGAATTTCATCTATGAGTACTATATTTACATTGCTCTTATGCCTCTTTCTTCTTGCTCTAACTCCCCCTTGCCTCATCCAATTCCCACTGAAGCTCATGACCTCACCTTCTATAATTGCTATTTTCACTCAGATATACAATCTACTGGTTCCATTTAGTGTTGCTCACATGTACATGTGTTTAAGGCTGACTTCTTGGAAGTAGACAACCAGTCTCAGAATACATTCTTCTTCTGGAATATCATGGCTACACTAAGAGTCCAAGAGAAAAGTGGAAATCTGTAGATTTCTTTTGGTCCAAGGCTGTGAGAATGGCAGACCAAGAACAATGACAGGCTTGCAGCCATAGTGTTGGATCCAATCTGACTTTAGATAGAAATTAGAACTCATTCCCAATCATTTGACAATTTCCATGTCAAGCCTGATCACTATAACTTGTTATCAGGGTGAGCCTGGAACCCACCAGTCTTTTATGCATCGTTACCTATATATTGTAACTGAATTTCTTCATTTGTCCTCTAAAATTCCTCCACCTGTCTCTGTATGTTGAGACCTCAAGGACCCTTCACTCTGTATTCTCCTCTCTGAACCATGGTCTTCATCCGTGTCTGCACAAAGCTGTAGTTTAGTATTGTGTCTTCATCGCAGTAACAATGGTGTGATCAAAAATAAACAACAAATAAATTAAAATTGAGGGGAAGCAAGTACTTTGGTTGAAATATAGTCACTTAATGGTGATCTTGGGCACTTTCATTTTCTCTTAACCTCTCTAGTGATTAAAATATTTCAAGTCTGTGCTCTGTAGTGTGATGACCACTAGCCACATGTGGGTTCTGAGCACTTGAAATGTCCCTGGTGTGGCAAGAACCAGAATTACTAGTCATAAATACCTTAAACGTAATAGTCGTCTTGACTGGGGTTCTACCACTGGCCAGAACAGCTCTGGAGTGATTATCTTGGAAAACGGAAGAACCACATCTATTGTGTATTCCACATGTTCTCTTGCGTACTGACAACACTTTTTAAAAATATAACCATCTTCTTGGTTTACCACTCTAAAATGGCTCACCCATTTAAAAGCAGATCTCTCTTAAATACATTTCTTGGAGTAATTTGGACAGAAAATGGAACCCACTCTTGAGACTTCATTGAGGCCCAAAAGTGATACTCTCTGGAGAAACAAGTCCAACAGATGACCAATTTGTTTCCACAAAAACTGGGGCTGTTGGCAAAGAAGAAAAATGGAAGTTCTGTGTCCAATGGCCTGTCCCAGGTATTTTCCGGTCCCCTGAACCTACAAAGATACAAATGCCATGAGACATTATCAGGACCTTTATTAAAGTAATACAATTGATAAATTGCGAGGTGTTTTGATAATAGAAAATTTCTATGGCTCAGAGATTTATGTTTCTTGAAACATCCAAATGGCAAAGGACTAATTCAACTTTGTGAAGACACTCTTGTAAACACGGAAAGTCAAACACTCAGTTAGTGAGTAATGGATTCTAGTATCACCATTCTAAAAAAACATCTGTCTTATTATGAAGGCCCCATGAGTGATAAAAAATACTTTTATAGATTGGTACAAGGATAAGTGTTTATGTCTTTGATAAAATTACAAGTTTCAAAAAAGCAACAAGACTATAGTACTAAGATCTTGTGCTAGAAGATGATGCATTTGTTCACTATATGTTATTAACTAATTTCTCTAGTTATTGTCATAGTTGGTTGTACATTCTCAGGTCTTTTACATGTTCACTGATATCACATGAAGTGTTTGTAATATTTATATTGGAAGAAGCAGTTGACTCTCTAGCTTAATTTAATACAAGATTTAGAAGAAAGAATAAAGACAGAAAGTGCGTATTCTAGACATAATAAAAGAAAAATAATAGTTCTTTATACCTCATTAAAACTATATTGAATGGATAAACACTGAATATTTAATTCTTTCCTTTAAAGCAATAAAGAAAAGTAAAATAAAAAAAGTCCTTTAGAAAGTTAGGTAACTGAGCAGGATTTTATTATAGCACTGTGCGACTATTTCAGCTCCTTCCATGAATGTTAGGAAAATCTGAGAATCTTTATGCTTTGTAATATCCAGCTATTATCCCTCCCCCTGCAGGCCTGGTGTTCTCAAACCATGAGAGTGTTGTAGTAGACTTCAGAACTGATCAGCAGTATTGCCACTCCCTCTTCAATCAATGTCACTGGAGAGGCACACTGTCCCAATGCTAATGATTTTAAATCTGACTAACTATAAGCTACAGAGAGTGGACCAACATGATACCATGCCACTCTAGAGCTAGGCTTCTAGAAACATCCCTTGTCTCCACTCCTGACACTCACCGTGCCTCAGCTTCCAGAATTACACATGGTGGAGAGAGCTGTACCCAAATCACAGGGTGAAGCTTATTTACCTGCTAAGTACAGGCCAACTGGACACACTGTTAAATATGAAATGTGTGCCATACAACATACGTGGTATAAGACATATTAAAGAAATGGAGAAGGGGAGGAAATGGGAAAGAGTACCTCAAGGGGACAGAGAGAACAACAGAACAAGAGAGAGCATGGGAGAGCACTGAGGTGGGTTTACCTGTTTATTTATTTTATTTTATTTTACATATGCATTTATATTATTACACACACACATACACACATATATATAATAAACTACATACGGCAAGAAGAACCACAAAACAACCATGACTTATATAAATGTTACACCCATAGTGTTTTGGCTATTTGTACTTGGTGACCTTGAAGAAAACATCTTTCCTATTTTGGTGAGTCTAAAATTCTGAATGTAAATCAGTATCTATATCAGCTCATGGTGATGGGTAGCCTGTGATGACATCATAGGTTGCTAGGCAGCCTGGGGGGAGGCTTGTGAAGCTGCTTGTATGCTATCGCACATCGTACGTGCTAGCCCCTGAGCAGGAGGATGCATTCCCTGCTGTGTGCCACTGGAAACTCTAAAGTCTTGTTCACTGTGGTGGTCAGTTCATGATGCACTGGGAGTGAGCCATTTTTCAAGTGCCTTTTCCGTACTGTGTTCAGTCTCCTAGATCTGCGCTATTCACTTCCAGCGGATGCTTCAGACAATCTGGAGAGTGGCAATTGATGCTCTTGCTGGCCCTCTGAAATGACAGTCCACATCTGGCTGTTTGTTCATCACTGGGGAGATACTTAGGAAAGCAAGCCCTCAGATGCACTAGAGAGCACTGGGAACACTGCCTCTGCAGAGGACTCTCAGGATGGCCATCCTATCAAGGTCTGTAGCTTCTTCTGTGGCCACAGTTCAGTGAGCACTGTTTGCTAGGGCTGGTGTGGTCCTAGCACGGGGCCGTCCTTTCTGGGAATCTGTTCAGAAAGTGGAAGGACAAGATTCCTGCAGTACTGAGAAGGTACTGCTCCCCTCCATAGCTGGCCTCTGGAAATGTAAATTGAAACTACTGCCTTTGCTTAGAACTCGATATTCCTCTGGTTTCATTTGTAAATCCATGCAGGAAGATAATATGTTGAGTTGTCTCAGATGAAGAAATGCCATCCTTCTCACACAAGAGATGAAGGATTTCTTAGTTTCTGATGAACACTGTGTGTCCAAAACATAAATAAAATGTGATTTGGTGGTCCTTGTCTGGAAACCATCCTTTGCCTCAGGGCATGAGAACAGAGAGTAGAGAGACTGGAGTGAGAAAAAGTGTAAAAGGAGGAAAACCATTAGATGTATGTTTCTAAGACTTGAGGTGTTTTCTCTTCCAGGTCTTTCCCAAAATAACTTTTCCTTTCTGTGGAAACAGAATGTGTCCCCTTTGTGCCAGCCTTCTTAGGCATCTAGAACACCCACTTCGGCTGACTTCGCATTTCATTTGTAATTTCCTACATATGTGAAACTGTGGTACCTTGTGATTTCACGGGTATTTTCTTATCAAACTCTTAGGGTTAGTAGGTCTCATCAGATCGGAGGGCTCTAACACCACAAGCTACTTTGAGTAGAATCCATCTTAGCGCTCACCCAGTGCAGTGATGCTCTGCACATGTGCGGACCCACAGGAAGCCTGGGATCAAAGGGAAGCCTGGCCAGACTGCCGGAACATGGTGTAATTTACCCAAAGCATCTGCAAGTGACATAAACATCAGCAGCTCAGAACACCTGCAGCAGATGACTCAGCAGCAGCGAGCAGGGAAGCCAGCATGGGGCTGAAATAAAGGAAAACAAAAAACTTCAGTGACTAGAGCAAAACAAATCACACTTTGGCACCAGCTGCAATGGAAAAAAAAAAAGCGGGGAT
Source organism: Acomys russatus (assembly GCF_903995435.1). Lineage (NCBI taxonomy): Eukaryota > Metazoa > Chordata > Mammalia > Rodentia > Muridae > Acomys > Acomys russatus. The sequence continues at coordinate 69,845,907 of NC_067140.1, read as the reverse complement.
CGGTGTTGGGGTGAGGGAGAAAATGAGTTGGCAATTTTTAGCAAACTTCCAGTCAGAAGGACCTGGCAGCTGCAAGTGTGAGTTTGTGTTGGTGAGGGTCCATTTAGAGGGTTAAAAAAAAAATCAAAACAAACCAAACAAGGAAGAAGAAGGAGAAGAGGGAGAAGGAGGAGGAGGAAGAGGAGGAGGAGGAGGAGGAGGAGGAGAGTAGGAGAAGAAGAAAGAATAGAATACGAAGAAAAGAAAACGAAGAAGAATGGTTAGACGTGACGACCCAGCACCTCTACTCGTGTTTCCAATTGTGTTATCATAGACAGCTTCTGGTACTGAGTGTAAGGTAAAGGGTGTTGATGGTGATGTCTAAGCACTAGGAATAAGAAGCTCTTTTGAGTGTGGAGAGGAAACGTGAGCAAGGGTGGAGTGTGCCTGAACCACAGTAGAGGAGTCCTGCTGGGCCACTTCCCCCCAACCTTGAAGGCATCTGTTGTTGTGGACTCAAGCCTTCTCAAACTAACATGAAGACAACCCATAATCTCAGCTGCCAACCCAGCAGCCAACAAGAAAGGCAGCCACTTAAGACCTTGACTGTCCCTTCCAGGCAAGAAGAAAGCCTTGGTAGCTGTGAGATCTAACGCTGCAGCTAAGCTTCTGGAATTTCGATTGCTCTGGGATGCCTTCTGTTTACAGCAGTGGCTCTTGGCTTTTATGAGTGACAGACATGCTTGTTTTGCCTCACTCACCAGATGAATGGCCGCAGATATTCCGTGCATCCGGAAATGACCCAGGTGGTCTCTGTGGCTGGGTTCTTCAGAAAGTTTTCTTTTCCCATCTGAGAGTTTTGCCATCCTACTCTCAACTAATTGTATCACATTCTCTCCCCTTTCGTTAAAGCTCAGCAGAAGGTTGCAAGGCCTCAGACCATTGAGATGGACAGTCTCAATTAACCTCAAACCTTGCTTAGGTGTCCCTGGATTGGGTTATCCCTTACACCTAATCATGGGGCTATTAACAAGTTGTCAAAAATAGAAAAACAAAATAAGAAAATTGTTTTGACCAAGGCTGTGACTGCTGCCAAGTGACAGCAGCAATGGCTTCCTGGGGCTGCTGCCAACTGGACCATGTGGGCCACTCAGGTGGGTTACTAAATCCTGGTCACTGAGGTTTATCTGTGCTAATGGCCTCTGCATTATCTCTTTAAGTGCTTTGCCCAGCAACACCCTTGATTGAAGAGTGGTCATTTTGGGATTGCCTGAACTGACAACATGGCACAAAGCATGAGGGACAACTCCCACAGAGGACAGCCCACAGCCTCCCTCCTCTTCTGCTGCAAACACGATTAGTTTATGTCAGCTGGCAGAGGTTAGAGGTCGCAGGAGGGTCGCGAGGGCTTTGTTTTTAGGCAAGATAGTGGAATAATTACTTGATGCTCAGATCCACAGGTGCTGTAAGGAGTTCATTTGGGCTTGGCAGCCTGCAGGGGAAGCTGATTTCCTCTGGAAAACCATGGAATTGCTCGAGACAGAGTCTATTTGCTGTGACAGGCTGATTATCCATTTATGGCCTTTGTGTAGTACTGGCCACACTCTCCCTCCAGGTCACACCATCCTCACACACTCCAGGAACACACATGTGCGCACACACACACACACACACACACAGACACACACACACACACACACACACACACACACACACACTTGTTCCTCTTCCCTTATGAGAAGTAGGAGAGGAGGACATGGTGAAACAGACTAACCTGGCCGATTTTACACAAGAATGGCCTGGATGCATTAAGAAATGGAGGGAGTTGGAAGCTCATTCAATATAAATGAAAATCAAAAAATATATATACCTGTTGGGAAAGAGTTAAGCTCCTTCCTAAGCTGCAGATGGAGGAGGGAATTTTTTTTTCAATGAAAAAGAAAGAGTGGGCTTCAAAATGCACTGCACAGTCTTCTTCTAATTTTTGTTATCTGTCTCATGAGACAGTGACAGGCTACAGTGAGATGCCTAATCCACTTGGGTGTCAGTGTCTTTCAAATCCAAGGTCAGTTCTCTGTTAATGCTACAATGGACCCATGTTGCCTGAGACAATGGCCCCCCACAGTTTATCTGCAGGTGTTTTGAATGTCAGATAAGTTATGTTCCCCGTCATCTGATGAGGAAGCAAAGGGAGTGATGATAGAAATGGACAGGCTAGACTTTTGCACTTGGCACTGTATGAAGTTGGGGAAAGCATTCAATTTCTCCGCTCATTTTTACTTCAGATTCTTTCCAATTGAGCAATAAAGATAATAATGTCTTAGTGTGTCTCTTCTCCAGTTTCCAGTTGAGCTCAGATTTAAAATTTCAGTGTCTTTCAGAGTTACCCTTCCCGATTTGTGACCCACCTTATTTGATATGAATCTGATGCTTTAGATGTTTTTCTCCAAGAGCTACTGATGGTGCTGAACTCATGGGTTAGCACCATGGTTGGAAAAAAAAAAAAAACTGACTTCTGCAGGCTCTTGTCAAACCCTTCACTGAGGAACTGAAGGGCTACATTTGATAAACAACTTGACTCATTTTAAATAGTCCATCTCCCAAGGCTTTCTTTCTATTTTCCACATCTCTGTGCTATTACCAGATAATTTCTATATTGTACCACAAAGTATTTCTCAGCGTGGCATGTCTTTGACCTGCATAAATTATTGAAAGAGTGGTAGTTGAATTAAGGCAGAACTTTGCACATATATACAAGCAATGAAGTCAATGCTGAGAGCAATGCCTAGCTATCTCTTGCCTCGTGGTGCAGCTCTCTTGGCTTGGTAGAACTCGGCAGAAGGAGGCACACTGCTGTCTTTGATGTTTTAGGAAGCTGTGCTTTTAATATGTTTTGACACCTGATGTTAAGAGAGTGCACAAGCAATGCCCAAAGAAATAATGGCTGTGGAGTAAGTCAGAAATCTAATTAACTGTGAGGAAAAGGGTTTAGCCCCTTTATTCCCAACAAGCCAGATCCTTTATTTGGAGAGAAAAGTTTTTGTTAAAGGGCAAAAGAAGGTGGAGGTGTAGCTTAATGACAAAGCACACATTTAGCATGAGCAGAGCCCTGAATTCAGTATCTGGGTGTCCAAGGGAGGACAGGTAGGAGGAAGGAAAGCAGAAGGAAAAGAAACAAGGAGGAAGAACAGAATAAAGACAAGGACGAGGAGGGGAGGTACTGGTAGAGTCTACGCACCAACAACACCAACAAGTTGTAATAAAGCACAACTCTAGAAACTGACCATAGAAATTTGTGAGTGAATCAATAGGTTTATACTAGTGAATCAATGAGCAGAGATTTAAATTATGTGTATGAGTTTAAGTTCTGCTCACTTCTGTCAGATTCTTGGTCACAAAAGATATTTCCTTCTTTATTCCTCCCTGTCTGACTGAACAGTTGTAAAGCAAAGATGAATAATGTAGATAATTTTTAAAGACATAAAGAAGGAGGAGGAGGGTGGGGAGGAGGAGGAGGAGGAATAAGGTAACACAGCAATTTGTAGAATCTGTGTAGACAGAAAACCGCAAAGAGAGGTTGGGGAGACACATAGAAAGGAGTCGGAGCATCAGTCCGTGATGGGCCACATGGGAGGTTCTGTTCGCTCCAATACAGGACACACGTTCTTGGTGTGCCTCCCCGCTTTGGTCAGTGCTTCCTGCATCGCAGAATTGGCTGGCCTATTGTTAGCAAGCATGGTGAACAAGCATGGCAGAAGTCCAGGAGAGCTCTAAAATGCGTTTTCTTTCCGATGTGCTCTTCTGAGTTGCCATAGAATATACCCAGAGGATAAGATGCAGAGGCAGAATGGGAGCAGCACAGGTGAAAACACTCACAAAGGGTAATACAGAGATGGCATGTTGAAGTCATTCAGTTTTAAGCAACTTGAGAATATTTACAGATGGTAGGCACAGACTGCAAACTGCTCCTGTATTTGGGCACTGGTCCTCCTAGTGAAGTTGGCCACTGTCTCTTCTAGTTTATACACAACAGACCAAGGACAAAGGAATGAACCATCTCAAGAGGTGAAGACTCTCCCAACCTACCTGAAAACTCAACTAATTTTAAACCGCTCACTTTTGAAGAATTTAAATACATTGATAACCTGTTTTACAACATGATTTGTGATTGTAAGACTGGACTTGACCCAGGCAAAGTGAAGATGAGAGAGAGTGAAACTGACCTCAGTAGAAACAGATAGCTGTTTCATTGCTAGGATAAGCAAGCAATATTCTCACAGGAATGAAGATTGTGCCTCCTGGGGGTGGGGAAACTACGGTTTTATGGGAGACAAGCGTGGCAGTCCTGGTAAGGCATTTTAGATTTAATTCCTGAGGATGAGTAGAGGGGCAGACACTAGGGACTTTTCCAGAATGAAGGGTTTAGCTTTGCGTTGAGCTTCTTCATGGGATGTAGCGGGTAGATGTTCTTCCTGCAGAGCAGGAGTTCATTAGTGTAGGGGGGGCCACACGCACCTTCGATGATGATGCCCCAAAGGAGAGCATACATATGTCAGCCCTAACTGATACATGCTGCTATGTGGCTCACTGTGGGCAATGCCTTCCCTCTTTATGTTGTTGATGCTTGAAAACTCTTTGGTAGGAATGAAGAAAAAGAGAACTCACAAAGCACTGTTGGTTGACACTGAGAAACATGTGCCATCTGCTCATCACAATCTAGACAGATCTAAACAGATGTGACTGAAACTGCAGCCAGATGTGGATCTAACTTAAACTCTTCCAAATAAACTCATCACTCATTTTAAGAAAATAGTATTTCAAGGGTCTGAATTTAGGTCAGGAGGCAGGGGTACTTATCCTCTAGCCTGGGGACTTGGACTGTCCTCAGAATCCACATAAGGAAAGAACTGATTCCTACAAGTTGCTTTTTGTCATGGTAAATATGTGTCCCCTAAAATAAATGCTAAATGAATACATAAATGCATAAATGTAAAATAAATCGCAAATAGCATTTCACATATTAAAATGCCATTTTGGCCCTATATAGTTCAAGTTAAAAAAGAAAAAAATCCATATTTAATTTTAAAGAATATTTTATTTGAAATATGCTTCATTTACATAAAATTTACATAGAAATACACCACCACATTATAGGAGAAAGCAGATTGTCAGTAGCTGTAAAGAGCAACTCAATGTCCCCATTTCAAAATGACCCTGCCTTTCTCAGAGGTGACTATACACTTGAATTACAATTTTCACTTAAACCACATTTTATATATTTATGTGTGGGGGTGGGGTGTGTAGTTGTATGTGTGGGGGTGTGTGAAATGGGTAGCATGGCCCACATGTGGAAGTCAGAGGACAAAGCTTGGGAGTTGGTCCTACAACCATGGAAGTTAAGGGAGTTTAATTCAGATTATCGGGCTTAGAGACAAGCATCTTTACACACTGGCCCTTCTGGCCACCCATCCACTCTCAGTAATTCTTTAAAAGAAATAACTCTGAAATTAGAATTTTATCCTACTTGTATAGAACTGAATGCTAGCTGGGCGTGGTGGCGCACACCTTTAATCCCAGCACTTTGGAGGCAAAGGCAGGCGGATTGCTGTGAGTTTGAGGCAGCCTGGTCTATAAAGTGAGTTTAGAACAGCCAAGGCTACACAGAGAAACCCTGTCTCAAAAAACAAAACAAAACAAAAAGAACTGAATGCTATGACTCAAATACATAAGACCACATACATCTACAATTGTTTCTGAAGACACAAAACTTTATCCACATAAACAGCATTCTGTTTGCTGTTGTCATCTTAGTAATAGCATTTCTTAAAACAGACATCACTGCCCAAAAGAGACAGCTTCCTTGCCAGAATGTTCTAAGGCTTCCAGCATTCACACCCTGTCCGAGAAGCCCCAGTTCTTGAAGGTTGGACAAGAGAGGAAACAGAGGCAGTTGGCCAGATCCCCCATCACTGCAGAAAAGCACTTTGATTAAGTTCGGGTCAGTGGGTCAATAGCACCTTGAAAGTTAAAACTGACATGTGAACACAACAACTATAGACATCACTTATGTAGTTTGCCCATTTTACTGATTAAATGATAAAAGTTAGGTTATTTGCCTCAGTGGTTTATGGTTTATTTTATGCTGGCTAGTTTTTTGTCAACAAGCTAGAGTCATTGGGAAGGAGGGAGTCTCAATTGAGAAAATACTTCCAAAAGATGAAGCTATAGGCAAGCCTATAAGGTATTTTCTTAATCAGTATTTGACATCAGAGGGCCTAGCCCGTTATTGGTGAAACCACCCCCGGCTGGAGATCCTGAGTTCTGTAAGAAAGCAGGTGAGCAAGCCATAAGGAAAAGCCAGTCAGCACCAATCTGCCATGTCCTCTGCATTAGCTCTTGCGTTCAGGTTCCTGCTTGGCTTGAGTTTCTGTCTTGGCTTTCCTGAATAGACTGTAACTCAGGGCATGTAAGCCAAATAAACTTTTTCCTCCTCAAGTTGCTTTTGATCATGGTGTTTACAGATTATTAACCTTAACTATAACGTGGTTTCTATTAATTTTCAACATAACAAAATTGGGAGTTAAATTCTTTGGTTTATAACAGAAAGTCTGCATGCTTAAAAACTGTATTTAAGGGCCAGTGATGTGGCTCGGCATATAAAGGCTCTTGATGTGCAAGGCTGGTGACCTTACTTAGTGCAAACCCTAGAGCTCACATAAAGGTTGAAGGAGAGAATCATCTCCTCAAATTTCCCATGATCGCCCATCCACATGTACTGCGGCATATGCTCCACATCCCATCATAATCTGCCTGTCTGTCTCTCATCTATCATCTATCTATCTATCTATCTATCTATCTATCTATCTATCTATCTATCAATCACCTATCTGTCTCAAGAAACAAACTTTTAAATGCTCCTGGGAAATGTTGGCTTTTCACTGTGAATCATGCATGTCACAATTATGGCTGTTCCCACAAAAGCCCCATGAGGGAGACGTAAAGGTGGAATGTATTAAGTAGTAAAATAACTGAGAACAGAGTATAACATGAGTAGCTGACATTGAGATAAGACAGTCAGGAATGTTACTTGGAAAAGTCACATATAATGAAAAAACTGCATCATCTTGTGGAGATTATTAACAGTTCACAGGGAAGGAAAGGGTGGTAATCACTAACTTTACTTAGAGCATTATGAATAGTGTGTGGGTAACAGCGCTGCAGACAGGGCACAGCACAGCTAAGTGTTGTTCAGTGCTCTTTCAGCTCCCTGCCGTCATCTGACCACTTCCATCTACCTGTTTGCTTCTGTTTCAAATATCTCAACTTTGGCAAATACAAAATTCACTTTATAAGAATGTTCTAGCCAATGGACAGGACATTCTCCACAGTTGAGTGGAGAGTGGGTTCTGACTTTCACACGAACTCTGGTGCCTCATATTTGACCATGTCCCCTAGAGGGGGAGACCTGGTGGCACTCAGAGGAAGGACAGCCGGTTACCAAGAAGAGACTTGATACCCTATGAGCATATACAGGGGGAGGAAATCCCCCTCAGGAACAGTCATAGGGGAAGGGGAATAAGGGGGAAATGGGAGGGAGGGAAGAATGGGAGGATACAAGGGATGGGATAACCATTGAGATGTAACAAGAATAAATTAATAAAAAAATTTAAAAAAGAATGTTCTTGGTTTTAGTGAGGTATTTAAATTTTCTTTTTCAGTTCTATGTAACAAATTTAAAGGAAAAAGTGAGACAATCTCTACATAGTCATGGGTGCTTGGGAACCCACAAAGCAGAGCAGGCTGGCCTCTAACTCACAGAGATCTGTCTGCCTCTGTTGTCAAAGTATGGGGATTAAAGGCCTGTGTCAGCACACTTTTTCTCATGTTTAATTTTGTGAAAGTATATTATCCACAGTACTTTTATATATACTTAGATTTGGCCATGTATGTGTCAGAGACAATAGAAAATGTTGTCCATAAAATTAAAAAATGACTGTTTTGCTGTGGGTCTCTGCGCCTGATTCCATCAACTGCTGGATGAAGCCTCTCAGAAGACAGCTATTCTAGGTAAGCATAATGGAGTATCATTAATAGTTACAGGGGTTGCCTCTCTTTTATGGGGTGGGCCTCAATTTGGGACAGTCATTGGTTTGCCATTCCCTCAATGTCTGCTTCATCTTTTTCCCTACAGTTCTTGAAGGCAAGACAAATTTTGGGTCTAAGGTTTTATGGGTGTCTAGTGTCCCCTCTCTCCACTGGAAGTCCCACCTGGCTACAGGAAGTGGTAACTTCGGGCTACTTAATTTCCACTGCTAGGAGTCCCAGCTAAGGTCACCCCCATGAATCCCAGGAGTCTTCCCTCTCCCAGAGATGACCCCCTCACTTCAAGGACCCCCCCAAGCTACTCTTCCCACACCTGATCTCCTCCCCTGTTTTCCTCTCCACCTCCTCTCCTACCCAGTTCCCTCCTTCCATGTCAGATGTCTATTTTATTTCCTCTTCTGAGTGAGATTCAAGCATCCTCCCTCGGGCCCTCTTTGGCTTCTTCGGGTCTATGGATTGCAGCATGGTTATCCTGTGCTTTATCGCTAATATCCACTTAAAAGTAAGTACATACCACGTGTGTCTTTCCGGGCTTGGGTTACATCACTCAAGATGATCTTTTACAGTTCTATCCTTTTGTCTGGAAATTGCATGATGTCTGTTTTTAATAGCTGAGTAGCATTCCATTGCATAAATACACTACATTTTCTTTATCCATTCGTTGGTTAAGGGATATCTAGGTTGTTTGTGGTTTCTGGCTATAGTTTTGTGGAAGAGTGGGAAGAAGAAAAGAGGGAGCTGGAGGGGTCAAAGGCATCACAAGAAGTCCCACAGAGTAAACTAACCTGGGCCCATGGGGCACACAAAGACTGAACTACCAGCAAAGGCACAAGCATGGGATAATCCTAGACCCTCTACACATATGTCGCAGATGTACAGATTGGGTCTCCTAACAATGGGATTAGAGGCTGTCTCTAACTCTGCTGCCTGACTCTGGATCCCTTTCCTCTAGTTGAGTTGCCTTATCAGGCCTCAGTGGGAGAGGATGTGCTTAGTCCTACTGTGGCTTTAGCTGCCAAGGTGGGTTGGTACCTCTTGGGAGCCTCCCAAGGAAGGGAGGAGGAGGGAGGGAAGTGAGAGGGAGACTGGGAGGAGAAGAGGGATGGGGCTGGGATCAGGCTGTAAAGTGATTAAATAAAGAAATTCCTGGAAAAAATTAAAACATGAGTGATGTGACAGAGGATCTCAGTGGGCAGAGCTTATGTAGGCATGGCTACTGCAGGGTTTATTCATTTTTGCATCGACTAAACTTTTGGGGGTTACATATTGGGTTAAAGCGTTTTTCTTCAGTGATTTGCCCACTTTACTGTGTAATAGTTTCAGGAGTGTCCCAGATTAGGTCCAAATCATTTCCAGGAATCATTTGTCCAACTTTCAGTGGCTCATGTGACAAAAGTAGAGTATCGATTGGTTGAACTGAATAAGAATGGGTATTTTTGCACAAGAAACTCAAGGTTCCTTTCCAAAATATACATTAGGCAGACAAAAATTTAATAAAGACATACTATCACAAACATTCTCAAAGTGTCCTCAGACCAAGAGTTTTAGAATCACCGGTTAAAGATAAAAATTCCTCAAGCCTCGTCTTGAAAGCATTAGTTTATACATTTTAATATTGGACTGACCCTGGTAATGGATGCTTAAACAAGTGACTTAGAAGATTCTGAGGCATGAAAAGCTTGAGGACCATTGATGAACCCTATCACACGCAAAGCAAACTCATCTCTTTTTTCTGTGATTGAGTTACATACCGATATGCCGTGATTCTTCACAGTGTAGACTGGTTCTCACAGCATCTTAACTTTCTCTGGTCTGCCTTACTCCTATTTTTCAGTAGTATAAGTAAATGTCATCATTCAGCATTGATACAAGCTACTGTCCCCCTGATATGCTTTGCATGTCTCTCTCTCTCTCACCCTTCCCCCCCTCTCTGTGTGTGTGTGTGTGTGTGTGTGTGTGTGTGTGTGTGTGTGTGTGTGTGTGATTATAGCAGCCCTTTATAAGTCATATTCTAAAACCGGACCACTTTTAGATATCTCTATTTTTATTTAAACACCTTTCTAATATTTACTTTCCTCTATTTTTATAACATCATCTATATTAGCCTATTTATTCACTAATTTATGTTTATTTAAACAAATAAGAAGACTGGGACTTGACTTCTACGCCTCTCTGCAATGTTCTTAGAGTGTAAGCATTATGTGGGCAAGAGGAAACATTTGGATTCTAGCTCAGTACATAAAACAGTTCCTTCCTACAGCGGATGCCAACTAAATACTAAGAGTTGATTTACTAAATATGTCGCTGAGTACTCTATGGTGGCATCTGCTATGCCATCATCTTAGTCAGACTTCAAATGAGGGGACAACAGAGCTAAGTTATTGAGTGTGGGAGAGGCAAGATAATTCAGTGACAGAGACAACCAGAGACATAGTGCCCAGAGACACTGAATGTTGGGACTCTAAATATTTAATCCTGACTTTTCAACTAACAAAAGTCACATCCATTGAGATTCCTGCACTAAAGAAAGGGCAAAACTCCACTTATTTTCATCAGATACTTATCAAATACTTAAATAGGTCATTTCTTAATATTTACTGTATTGTATGGCATTTTTAAAGACAATACTTTTAAGAATGGGAAGCTAGATTATCTTAAATCATATAAAAACTGAAAACTTTGGCTCCAAGGTTTAAGTGGGAAGAATGCTGTGCAAGAGGGTACCTGAAAGTCAATTTAGGGAACGTAGATAATTCTTCTCAGGAAGGGAGGAATTAGATTTCCAAATAAGTGGTTGAGCATAAACCTAATGTATTACCTTAAATTGTCTACAAAGCCGTTGCAACAACAATGTTAGCAGTTTAGTATTGAAAATGAAATAGTATGAACTTCAGAAGTATCTGCCTCAAGTTCTCAACCCATTCCCTCAGTGGGACCATGGGGGTGCTATCCGTACATTTTCCTCACAGGACATCAACTGAGTCAATGCGGTACCTAGAGTTATTTATGAGCAGTAACTAGGTTACAACTTGAATCTGAACACCCTGTCCTGGGCTTTATATCATTTCAGATATAAGATACATAATGAAACTAGACAACAAACCAGAATCAAGGTAAACAATGGCAAGGAAAGGTTCTAAATAACAATGAGTTAAGAAGCCTGGGAGGGTCTATTTTAGGTTCATTACCCCGTGTGTAACTGACAGCAGAAGAAGGTAAATGAATAAGCTGAATATTAGGGCCAGTGACACTGAACTCTTGGTCAAGCACACAACAATTTGGAGTGTGTTTGTTTACCTCAGTATAACAGCCACCCCATCTGCTAAAGGAGGTAATACTAGTGCAAACTTCAGAGAAGTTATGAGAAGTTAGAGTTTATGTAAGTCAGGGATTAAGGAGAAAATAGCCTGAAACAAAGGGCATGTCCTATATTTGTGAAAGCCAGTCTACAATTCCTATTTCACTGATTGGGAATGAAAATTCTGGAAGAGAATTGCTGTGCTCTTCACCAAATGTAACATGACTGTCAAAGAAGCTATCTAACAGGGGCGCATCCTTTCCCAGAGCCACAGCTCCGGATCATCTATGTAGTCCACTGACTACAGATGAGGCAGCACTGGCAGGAACTCCATGAGAGTCAGCTAAAAATGTGACAGTTCTTCCAAAAACAGTTAACTGAATTACTATATGGCTTGGGGTGCACATTGGAAGGAACAAAGCCAGTGTCAAACGGACCTCTGCGCTCACATGGTTGCTGAAACATTATTCACAATATCCAAGGCATGAATCCAACCTATAGCAGACCACCAGATGATAGATATGGAAAATATAGCACATAAACACAATGAAATAGCATATAGCTCAAAAAGAGATGAAATCTTCTCATATTGGTGGCTATACGGATAACTTTGAGGACATTGTTTTGAATGAAATAAGATAGGTACTGAAAGCTTACTAGGATACAAAGTTATGCATTTGTGAAATTTTAACCAGAGGCTCTCATCAGAGTACAGAGTACAATCATACTTACTAGAGTCTGAAGGATGAAGGGATGATGGCCTTTGCTGACACAGAAGGTAGGAGTAAGTTTCGACATCCAATTGCACTGTAAAGCAATTTGGCTGACAATATTGTGTTTACAAACTAGAGAAAACGGAGTTACATGTCCCACCACATTTTAAAGTGCGTTTGTGGGCAGTAGATGTGCTTCCTGTCTAGATTGTTACACATTACAATGTAGTGGTATTGAGAGATCACACTGTACTACATAAAGAGTTACGATTATTCTCTATCAACTTAAAACAAAAGAGAACTATTTGATTTGATAAATAAGAAAAATTAATGTGCAAATAGTCAAAAGGATGAGAACCCCAGTGGCCATAAGTGGCCCAGAGCATACATGCCTACAAAGAAGGCCCTTCCCTTCAGAGTGACAGATTTCACCCTTTCTATCTTGTTTAAGAACTTATCTGCCACTTCCAAAGGTTTTGTGTATTATTTATTATTTTGGAAGAAATGTCAGGCACATGTGGGAGACTTTTTTTAATAATAAAATTGGATTGGAAAAACCAAAACGACGAATGTTTAGCAAAAACAAACTTTGAAAGGAAGCTCAACTCTAAAAAAAAATAATGTTTCCTTGGGCATTTTTCTAAAATCAGCCTTGTTTCTGCATAATATTTTTCTTGGTTGGGCAAAGGCTGGTTAAAATATTCATTATTTTTTTAATGTACCATGCTGCTATTTGCAGCTTCAGGTAGTTAATATTTGTGTTTAAGCTTTGCAGTTCAAATGGGAAAATCCACCCTAAGGAGTATTGCTGAACAGCATGAAGGAGTCCTTCGAAACAGGAGGTCCTTTTCCTGAATACCAATCAGTGCGGCTTTCCTCTGTGGCTGTGAAAGGAAGCGCTCACCAATGTTTGCACTCCACCATGCCCTGCATGTCAAAGCTTAATTCCAAACACTGGCTGCCTTGTCGGCTGGGTTTCCGGATGGCAGAATAAATTGAACCTCTGAAGGCCGATGGCGCTACTGTGTCTCCAGATGACGTCAACGTCTTCTGGGACAACAGTGTGAAAAAGTGAAATATAATCAGAAAGTGCCTGGCTAAAGATTACCTCAGAGAGAGAGTGTGTGTGTGAATATGATAGGCCAGCTCTATGAGGAAAGGCACGGGTGTTTATTCATACATAAAAGCCTGGCTTAAAATGCAAGGGAGAGTGGAAGACAAGAGACCTTTGAGAAAAGTCTGCACTCTGCGTGGGCATATTCACCCTCCAGTTAAATACAAGCAAATTAGAGTCTAGAGAACCCTTTCCTGCAAAGACTGTCCACCAAGTTTTTAGACCCTACTACAGACACTGACAACAGTTTAAACGCAAATCATTTAGACAGAACTGTGAAATTATGTGTCTCAGAAGGATCAATGCTTAGTTCATGTTTTTAAAAATGTATTCGCTGAGGACTTTCTATGTATGAGAACCTCTACCCTTGCTAGCATGTGAACACAAACATAGACACACAGGGTTAGGACTTGACATCAAGTTGTGTGTTGTGCAACCCTTAGCACAGCTGGGAACTTCTGTGATCTCAGATAAACTAGTGGACCAGTTTAGAGTACCCCACAGCTAATAGCACTTTGAAAAGTTGTACACTTGCCATCTTTAATGGCATGGTTTTCCTTTTTCTTTTTCCTATTTTCTTTCTCAAAGAAAATGTAGTAAATAACAATGCTAGTCCTTTATAATTCTATATTACTGTCATCCTCTCTACAATGTTTGATTTGTGCCCTTCAAAAACTTTGGAACAACCAGTTTCTTTTTGGGGGGGGTTGTTTTGTTTTTGTTTTTTGTTTGTTTTTTGTTTTTTGGGGTTTTTTTGTTTGTTTTGTTTTTGTTTGTTTGTTTGTTTTCTTTTTGTCCATTTGTCAGAATCGACTTTTTCCCCTAGGATAGAAAAGATCTTTCCAGAGGCACGGCCTCCCTGTCAGGGCTCATTTCCCATTTGCACAGTGGAGGAGGGGCCACATGCTCCTCTTTCATACTTAACCTTAGGGCATTCCCTTGCCTTCTTCACTGGTTTCCACCCTTTCCTGTAGCACCTATACCCAGCTTGACAGGGATTAATTGAGGTCACTTTAGCCACAGGACTGTATTTAGTATGACAGCAGTTAATTCTGAAACTGTATGTGTCTTCCACAAAGAAGGCACGTAGGTCTCAATTGCATCTCGTGCACAACAAAGGTTGCTGCTCACCATGTGATGGTGGTTGATTTTTGTCACCTTCCACATTTCGAAGTTAAGAGAAAAACTGGGTGGCATCTTTTCCTGAAAAATCATGTTTTCTTTTTTTTTATGTTTTTTTTTTCATTTTATTATTTTATTCACATTACATCTCGATTGTTAGCCCTTCCCCTGTTTCCTCCCATTCTTCCCTCCCTCCCATGTCCCCCCTTCTCCCCTCCCCTATATCTGTGATTGAGAGAGACCTCCTCTCCTTATATATGCTCTTAGAATATCGAGTCTCTTCTTGGTAACTTGCTATCCTTCCTCTGAGTGCCGCCAGGCCTCCCTATCCAGGGGACATGGTCAGAAAAGGGGCACCAGAGTTCGCATGAGAGTCAGATCTCACTCTACACTCAACGGTGGAGAATATCATGTTCGTCGGCTAGGTCTTGGTAGGGGTTCGAAGTTTAATGCCTATATTCTCCTTGGCTGGTGCCTTAGTTTGAGGAGGACCCCAGGACCCAGATCTGCCTGTCATGAAGTTCTTCTTGTAGGTTTCCAGGACCCTGTGGGCCTGTGGGTCCTACTATTTTCCTACTCTTCCATGCTACTCTCGCCTAAAGTCTCAATAGGATGTCCTCTCCTCTGACCCACTTTCTTGTTAAGTAAAATTTTTCATGGTACGTATCCCTTGGACTAGTGTTTTGATATAAGTGAGTATATACCGTTTGTCTCTTTTTGCTTCTGGGTGAACTCACTCATTATGATAATTTCTAGATCAATCCATTTGTCCATAAATTTCAGGAATTCCTCGTTTTTAATAGCTGAGTAGTATTCCATAGTGTATATGTACCACAGTGTCTTAGTCCATTCTTCTACTGAGGGACACTTAGGCTGTTTCCATGTTCTGGCTATTATGTATAAAGCAGCTATGAACATGGTTGAGCATATGCCCCTGTTGTGTGGTAGGGCATTTTCTGGGTATATTCCAAGAAGTGGGATAGCTGGGTCTTGAGGAAGCCCTATTCCCAATTTTTCTGAGAAAGCGCCAGATAGCTTTCCAAAGTGGTTGTACTAGTTTGCATTCCCACCAGCAATGTAAGAAGCTGTCTTTCTGACAGCATCGATGTGACCGCAAAGCTAAACAGCACTGTCTGCCGTCCAGCTCTGGTGTCCCTTCTCCTTACACACTCTTCTTCAGATCCCCAGTATGCCACACATGCGTTGTGCATGTCTCACTAGATTATATTTTTTTTTCATATTTTCAGCTACTATAAGAATGGCCCAATATCCTTCTATGTTCTTTTTATTTTTCTTTTATTGAAAGTAGATGTTTTTTTCTCAATAGTTACTCTGATTATGGTTTCGCTTCCCTCAACTCCTCTCAGTTCCTCTCCAATTCTCCTCTGATGTGGATCTGCCCTATATCTGGCTCCCATTAGAAAACAAACTGGCATCTAAGGGGTAATTTTGTAAGAAGATAAAATAAAAACTAACACATCAGAATAGGACAAAACAGATAAGTAGAAGGAAAGGAGCCCAACAAAAGGCACAAAAAACAGCCTCAGATACAGAGTTCCATTCATTTGTACATGCAGATATCTCATTTAAAAACACCAATATGGAATCTATAGTATATGTGCAGATGACATGTAGGGTAAAAAGAGAGGAGAAAATGCATATAAAATAAATTTTTATAAATGAAGAGCACTGATGATGCATTACAAGACAAGGGACCTCCAAAGATGCTTTTGAGTTCATTTTCTGTTGACCGTCTCCTGGTGGACACTCAGCTGGCCCTAAAGAGTAGTTTGTTTCCCTAGTGAAAGTCTCTTGGAGAAAACTAAATTTTCATTTGCATGTGGTTGGAGATAGCTTCTGGGTTAGAGATGGATGTGTGTGCCCCCTTCTTCTTTCAGCTATTGGAGCCCATCTGGTGCAGACCTGGGCATGCTGCCTCAGTCTCTATAATAAGTTCATATGTGCATCAGGCTTGTTTTAGAGGGCCTTGTTTTCTTGGTGTCATCCACCCCGCCTGGTTCTTGCACCTTTTATGCCCCCTCTCCCATGAGGTTCCCTGAGCCCTGAGGAGAGCAATTTGATGGAGACATTTATTTAGCTGTGGGTATTCTGAGGGCTCTCACTGACTGCATAGGGTCTGGGTGTGTATCCCTTGCATTTGTTCCCAGCTGCTGTGGCAGGAAGATTCTCTGATAATGGCTGAGCAAGACACTGGCACATGAATATATCAGAATGTCATTAGGAGTCATTTTATTGCTACTTAAAAAAAAAGAAGAGTACTGTTTTGTTTTATCATAGGTTCCTGGGATATATATATATATGTGTGTGTGTGTGTGTGTGTGTGTGTGTGTGTGTGTGTGTGTGTATATACACATATGTATATATGTATATATGTACACATATGTATACACACAGACACACACACACACTCAGGTTTTTGGTCATTCGAGTAGTGTCAGGTATGGATTCCATCTCGTGGAGGAGGCAATAAGTCAGATTAGATAGTGACTGGTTACTCCCACAGGTTTGTGCCACTGTTGCACTAATGTTTCTTGCTAGCAGGACACCAATGTAGATCAAATGGTTTGGCTGGTGTTTATGTTTCTACTTTGATAGCATACACCTTCCTGTACCAAAGGCGCTAACAGTTAAGGGTGCTGATCAAATTCTCCTCTGTAGCATCCCTCTCAGCTCATTATACAAGTTGCCATTCCTTACACCATGTTATCTCATTCAGTTACTCTATAACAGAAAACTAAGCACTTCTGACTTTAACACTCTCCTTGTCAATATCTTGGTTTTAGTTGCTTCTAGTTTACTTCTGTTGACATCACAGTGTCTTCTGTCATAACACTCCTCATTACCCAGTGAATACTTTAACATGTTAGTTGTTACATCAATGTGTGTCCATTTTGGTTCAAATGTGAAATGTTCCCCATAGGCTCATGTGTTTCAGCCCTCGGTCCCTAACTTGTGCCACCTCTGTTTTTGAAGTTTATGGAAATTTCAAAACAGGTGCCTCTGTTGGCAGATAAAGTCACCACGAGCAGGCTTTGAAGATGGCATCCACTTCTTGTGAGTCTGAACTCTCTCTCTGCTTCCAGCCCAGCTAAGCTGTGAACAAATGGTACCATAAACTCCCTCTGTCAGTGGTCAAAGCAATCTCGCCAGCATGCTGTCCTTACCACAATAGAAGGTATCCTCTGGCCCATGGAGCACAATAAACCTTGCCTGTCTCAAGTTGTTTCAATTGGGCATTGTCAGAGTGAACACAAAAGCAGCTAACCCTCTGCCTTACCTACCATTTAAGCTGTCTTGGTTCTCCGTCTTTTGTGTATTTCACTCTATTTCCTAGCCACTCTTTTTGTTCCTTCTTTTTTCTACATGAGCATCCGCCGGACATTGGAGATATTGACACAAACAAGACTGATGGAATATATGACAGAATAATGTTAACCATCAGTGATACTCAATACTGTTGACATGTAGACTGGCTGCACTAAGGACTCAATGCTTTACACTCCCTGTGTTCCCATGCCCTATGTGATGTTATAGTTTTACTCCCCACTAAAGTTAGAATAGTTGGTTTTCCAAACTTTTTGGTCCTAACATTGGTCTTATGGCTTAATTTGGCCAGTAGAATCCTAGCAGAGATCACTTTGCCTTTGTCTCTCCAATATTTCATACAGTTGCCCCGTGCAGCCCAGAATCTTAAACACTGGATTCTACTCCTTATTAGTCCTTTCTCTGGTATCACATGTGAGTTCAGCCATTTTCTATCCAATATAATATATCAATTCCTTGGTTTGTTTTGTACTTATCTTTACCCTGATCCTCCCATGTAAAAAAAAAAAATGTTGGAAATTTTTATTGATCCTAAACATTTTTTCAGTTGTCACTTTAGCCTGCTTTTCAGAATTCTTTGACATGTATAATGCTCCTTAACTTTTAAAGGATTTTTTTCTTCTCTTTGTGACAATAGGATGTTTTTGTTGCTCATTAAATCCTTCTTTAATTTGCTTCCACCTACACTTCAGATTTGTCTCTTACCTGACCAATAAATGACTTTTAATTTGTTTTGTTGTTGTTGTTGTTTGTTTGTTTGTTTCTTTGTGAATTTCACATCATGACCCTCAGTCCCACTCATCTTTCCCATATGTAGTCCCCACCCTCTACCCTTGCAACTCTTTCCCTCCAACAGAAAAAAAAATCTTGTTGTGGAAGCTGTAGTGTGTCACAGTGAGTCCCACAATGTTCCCTTTTGTCTTCACTTCTTTGCTTGCAAATGTTCATTGAAATCACTCATTGATTTGGTTCAAGATCTTTGGCTTCTGTTACTCTATCAATATTGGAACCTCATGGGACTCCTTTCCAATATCCTCTTGTTGCCCTGTGTCATGGAGATCCTGATGCTTTGGATCTGTAGAATCAGTCCCTTCATGCATTTGTATGCATGTATGGAGTAGATATTGGAATATTGAGTTGGGCCAACTCAAAGCACTGGATCTGGACTGAGAGGTTTCTGAGATGGTCAGCCCACTGGGTTGCCCTCTCACATGCCCCCATAGCTGGCTCCCCTACAACCTCCACAAGCAGGGCCAGCTCTACACTTCCACATGTGAGGTGCAAGGCCCACTCTACCAAGTGCCACAGCCACTACGGGGCATGGCTAGTTCTCTCACACTCATGACCTTTGGGACCAGCTCTCCAGTCTGCCATAGAGGGACTAGGGAGAGGAGGAGGGTGTCTCCATACTCTCTGTTCCATACCTCTGCCCCGCAGACAAAAAAGAGGCAGGACCAACTCTCCTGTGCTCACTATTTTTTAAAGATTTTTTTTTCTATGCTCTCATACCCTACAATCAAAGCAAAGCTATATCACCTAGTGACTTCAATTATTGCCTCACTCTGCATGATTCAGAAAAGTCAGTGTCTCTGTCACAAACCTTGCTTCTGAACTACAAACTCATTCATCTATCTGCC
The DNA here is from genome assembly GCF_903995435.1 of Acomys russatus. Taxonomy (NCBI): domain Eukaryota; kingdom Metazoa; phylum Chordata; class Mammalia; order Rodentia; family Muridae; genus Acomys; species Acomys russatus. The sequence continues at coordinate 69,826,596 of NC_067140.1, read as the reverse complement.
TCTCTGATACTTTAGTTTGAGTATTACTAAGACATTACAAATGCAGGAGTTTAAAAAATAAATCCCATGATCCTCTTGCTTAACAAGCTGAATTTCCATTAGTGTTACACTACCTGAGGAAATGACACCATCATGCACATGACTGCATAAACTGGATCCCTGAGACACCTCTTCAAGCCTCATATCAAGTATAGCCAGCAGCACATCCTGTGACGCTTCCTTTATTCACCTCATGCAAGGATGTCAATTCTGAGCCTGTTCTTCAGCACCACTTTCCTGACTTTCATTTGCTGCTGCATTTCAACCTTATTTCTGCCCATATCCCTATGGAGTGTGGAATAGGCAAATATTGTGTTCTCTCTCTCTTTCTGTCTCTGTCTGTCTCTGTCTCTGTCTCTGTCTCTCTCTGTCTCTCTGTCTCTCTCTCTCTCTCTCTCTCTCTCTCTCTCTCTCTCTCTCATACACATACACACAAATGTTCAGGCACATGCATGTGCATTGGAATATTTAAAACACATCTAGTTTTTATTCAAATTCTTATATTGACCTGCAAGGCAGTGATTTGGTCACCATCTATTCCTTCAGCATCATTTCCCCTGTGTCCCATGCTCTGCCTTCCAACCACTCTAACCTTGTTGGTGGTGATTTGAGCTATCTATGGGCCCTTCAGCCATAAGCCAGATCTTCTTCCTATTGTATATTCTGCTGGCACATGCTCTGAGTGAATGAACCATTGTTTGTCATGTACTCAGCACCCTTCAGAAATAAAATGCTCCCATCTTAATCATTGCATAATTTTTGACATTTCTTCCAAGCATACGCTGTGTCCTGTTTGTTCACCTTAGTTTCTGTGAGTCATCTATTTTCAGTTTCCTAATAATGTAGCCTTATTTTGGCAAACATTCTTGCTTTGGTAATTTCTTAGCTTCTCTGTGTAGAAGTGCTAAATCATTCCTACATGCATAAGCTACAGAAGTTTCGTAGAAGTCATTCCCACAGTCTTTGTTTTCTCTGCAGGTACAGTCTTTACTGACAGAAGCTGGGTTTGTCTTGTCACTAATTCTTATCTGGCTCTTGGATCACATGAGGCAGCATACACAGTAAAAATGAAGGAAGGAACAAAAGTAGCACCAAAAAGGAAAACATTTGGAATAAATGAATTGCCATTTGAGGGCCCAGGAATTTTTTGACCAAAAAAGTTAATGTTGCTTCCTTCTTTTTTAAACTACAAAAGTGTTCTTTTCCCCTTTATATTCCTTAAAATGAGTAAAAGCAATACAAGCTGCCTGTCCTCACTATTCTTTATATAATTGAATCGATTTTTTAAAAATGTAATAAAGCTATAGATTCATGGTTTATATGTATCCCTGGTAAGACAGAGTGAGAAATGGCCTAATAAATCTTCAGAACATAAGGGTGGGGACCACCTTCAAAGGCTCTTTCTGGCTGTCTGACATGTCTCCACAAGCTCCCTGGGCAGCCACAAGCACTTTGGAATGCAGCTGATCTCCTGAGACAGTGCAGTCCCTACAGGCTGAGAGTCTCTCCTTTGCCCTTTCTTTTCACTCTCTTTTGATTGCTAAGTCACCCTTACATCATAACGTGTAGTATAGACCCATCTACCTCTCTGCCTGACTCAGCACATATCTGATGTGTTGCCATGGTCCTGTGTTGACTGTTATTTGTACTCACATTGTGAGAGATGATGTCTGAAATCCAGACAAGTTCTTCTGGTTTTTCTTTGTTGATCACTTTCCCCCCATTCTCCACACAGTGAGGATTTCTAATAAATGCTTCTAGCATATTCACTCCAACAATTAAAGTAAGACATATTACAATGGAAAGAAGAAAATACAGAAGGTTTCTAAATGCTGCTGACTTCAAAGGTGAAGCAGAGATGTACAGGGAGAGGGAGAGAGGAGGGAAAGGGAGCAGGGAAAGAAACAAGAAACAGCAAGGCGATTGATAACTGCATATTATCCATATTTTTTGAGTGTGCAGAGGCAGTTTATTCTGTATGTTCTAGGCTTGAATAACCAGCACACAGACCCAGACTTATTTTTACATATTTCAGAATTTTATTCCCCATGTTAGAATATGAATGTATGTTATAGATCTATTTGTCCTATATAAATGCAAAGATATTTAATGAATTTGGTTCTCTCTTCATCTGGCTAAAGACTTTCTCTCACATTTTAGGAGTTCGATGTTTAAATCTACATCCTGCCCTTGGGTTTCTGATTCAGAATAGGTTATCTGAATGAAGAGACCACTGTATAGTATCTTCTATTCTACTGGCTAGAGGCCATTGGCTTCAGTGCAAGGGGCTTGGTTTTTTTAACATCCATCTTTGCTGGTAGATAGCTCTAGGAATTGGGGCAGGGCAGGTTCTGTAATATCCCTAAGTCTCTGTCTTCTCATCACTTACAATGAGATAATACCAACCTCTCAGAGTCTTTGTGAGAGGCAAGGCTACAATCACACAGAAAATAGCAGGTTCTTACTGTTGCTGGCTTCCTTCCCACCCGTCATGTATACAGTAAAATCTCATCACATCATATAAAGTGACATGATTCTTACCCTAATTCAGGAAGATCCACTCTTTTGAAAAGGGAAACTTGGCCTTTCAGAATATATATTAGCCAAATCTTATCATGTAGAAGACTGTATTTCTCAATGTACTTTTTCTACTATTATTCAATGGCAATTTCTGTATTCTGTAGGTAAGTTAAAGAATATCAGAAAAATTATGTACATTAAATTTTCCAAAAAGACATTCTACCTGAATTTAAAAGGCATTTCATTTATGAAAATACACTCTTATGAAAATACAATGAAATTAACTAAAAATTACTGCCCTTCAACTTATTTGTTAATTCTTTGACATTTACACACTAAAAGCACAGGGATAAAATTCAGCTACATGTTAATGATCAAATCACAACAAAGTTTTTGCTTTTATTACCTTATAACCTACTTAAAGAGCTATGCTGGTCAAGAAATTACATCACTAAAGAGGTACTAAGAAGGTATATATTGCTATGCATTCAATCCTTAGAATTGTGCATGAACAAGCATGCATTAAATCGTTGCTAAATGAATGAATTGATGAATTAATGAATGTTGGCTGATGTGGAGATGTCTATTCCAGTCAATAAGAGTGTGTACCTGTCCTTTTGCTGACCACAATTAAAGGCATTCCCATGCACCCACATAATGGACAATTGCCTTGGAGAACTCAGGAAAGAAAACCAAGGAAAGGCTAACCTTACAGTTAAAGGGATTTTGTCTCTTTGTTTTGTTTTGTTTGTTTTTGTTTTTTCGCAAACAACTTGGGAAAATCCAATGAAAGAGAAGCAGAAGGCATATGGGTTGCAGAGACATGGGCAGAGCTTCGAAAGCCTCTTCTGATGCCACTTTTATCAGTACAACAGTGTGTTCACCAACATAGACACTTTCCAGCCTTGTTGTTTAAAAGTTATTATTATTTTACTATGTAAGTATACATGATAAAACTATTAGCCATTGGTGGTACTACTGTACCTCACCCCTTTCTTGCTTATCCCCAGAAGTTGGTGGGTGTTCTTTTTGTAAATAGCCAACATTCTGAAGCCATCTGGGGTCCTTATTCACCCCTTTAGCATAAAATCAAATATGGTGGAAAGTGGAAGCTTCTACTATGACTAGCAAGCAACACTGTCAGGAAGTTATAAAAGCTTTAGGAGTTCTTTGCCAGAAATCAGACATAAAGATTACAGGTAGACAGATAGAAATACCAGACAAACAGGCAGGCACACTGAAGATATCCGCTACTAAATTATGATTTTCTTTCTCTAACGTTGCCCCTTCTCATCCTGACTGCTGACAATTGTGGCCATTACACTTCTGTCTATGTAGAGATTATTTCAACCACATATGAATCCAGTGTTAGGATCCTCCTCCTACGCTATATTCATCAGTTATTCCTTCAGGTTCACCAGAGAGTAAAGGACACCCTGATGAGATTCTGAGAGAATATTGATCTATTAACCATGGGGATTGTCTGGTGAGGTACTTAGCCACCTACAACAGTAGAAATTAAGAACTGAATCAGGTCTTAAGAGCAGCTGAGATTGAAATCTAGAGGGAGTTGAGGAGCTTTTGTTTATGGGACATGCCAACACAGTTAGGGTTTGGGTAACCAGAAAAGGGGAAAATGGAGAAGAAGAGAAATAAAACTCTCTTTTCATGCCAATTTTTCACAAAGAATTAAGTGGGTGAGGCAACTATGGTCATTGATCTGATCACATCATTGCACAGCATAAGAAAGAGACCTGTGGACCATTTGTGAAAAGGGAGAACCAGGGGAAGATGATCCCATTCTCTGAGAACCCTTGTCTTTTCAGTAACTTCTGATACCACAGCCCATCCGTCTAGTTTAACATCAACAGTCATTTAGCAGATACAGCCCTGAATTATCTTTAAGGGTTATTTGTAAATAGTGAGACCTTCAATGGCTTATATAGATCTTGGGTTTTAGTAGTGCATATATGATTGATTGCAAATTAATCTGTACACTTACTGGCTTTGAATGGAAGTAATCAAAAAAAATCTATTTGATAGGAAAAATCAAGTAGAATGTTTATTTTGGGTCTTCCCAATATTTACTTTGTTTACCCTTAGTCCTGACCTGTGATTTTCTAAGAAGAGATATCCTGTGTACTCTGTCATATAGAACACCTTATCTAGTGCCTCTATCCTTAGATGCCAATAGAGCCTCCTGTGTTTATAACAATTAAAACTATTCCTAAATATTGCTAAATATCCCTTGGAAAAACAACAACATGTGTTGACATCCTCTACTCTCTGGTTGTGGATCTGTGGCTATTAGAAATACAAAGAATGCATAATTAATAAATTGCTTCGCTGCTCTGACAGAAATCACTTATGACAAACAGCCTACAATCTGGATCCAAGTGCTTCTTATTCATTGATATTCATAACACATTCTACCAGATACATAATCAAAGGGACATGGAATCAATGGTACACAACAGCAAAAATTAGACTATTGAATAGTTCATCTCAGGCTTATAAGTAATTCATTTTGTGTGTCTTAATCTGGGAGATGTCAAGAGCTGTGTCGTAAAGGTATCTGGGAAAAAAAGCAAGGTCAAAGAAATGAGGTTTCCAGTCAAAGCCAGGATAGAAATAAGTTCTTCTATTCCCATGTCATTAAGAGTGAAGCAGTTTGTCCAACTCAAGCAGAAGTCAAATGATTTCAATCACAGAAAACAGCCTGCCTGTCATTCCACAATAAGCTAGAACATCACAAACATGAAGCTATATTTAAATTAAAAATTCTCAGAAGCTTCAAGATGATAAAATTCTAAAATCATACATCAAAAGATATCATGAATATAAAAGCAAGTAATATGTTGAGGAAATGTCTGTGCTACTTTAATTCATAATTAACAACTAAAGACAAAATGCCACTTAAAATCAGTAACTGAAAGTTAGGTTTAGGTCATAAGCAGGCAGTTCACATCAGAGAAAACAATATTGGCCAATGTGAATAAGGGCAGAACTTCACAGGTAATCAGAGATATAAGTAAACAACAGTGAGGGGTCATTTCTTCTCAGAGTGCTGGCCAAGCCTAAAATGACCAAGAAAGAGATTCTGACAAAAATTTAAATTGGTGGCATTTTAGAACTATCTGGTAAAGTATTTTATGCTTCACTATATTAAAATTTTTTTCAATGGCATAAATAATGTTTACACAAAGAGAATTCTTGTTGCATGTGCATGGGGATGTATGTATGGAGATTTTTATCTATTACTTAGTTGAGGATATGTTTACTGAATTCCTATTATAAGTAATACATAGTCCTGGGTCCTAGTGTATCAACACAACTTAGGTATTAGTGCCTCTTTGTGAAGTGTATATGTTTGTGAGGAGATATACCCTAAAAGCAATGGTCAAGAAGTTAGATATTGTAGAAAAAAATATCATGAAATATCAGACTTGGTATGGAAATTGCTGACTATGAACTTCTAGATAAGTGAAGATAGAGGTACTTGTGCTATGAAGGTAAGGCTTGGAAAATCTTTCTAGACGCATACTAGGAGACACAAAGGATGGGTACAGAAGATGTGATGAAGTTTCAGTAGAAACTGCTAGTAGCAAAGTGGAATGTAGCCTGAGAGATAGATCAGTGGGTAAAATGCTTACTGTGCAGGCGTGGAAACTGAGTGGGGATTTCCAGAACACATATAAAAGCCAGACAGGTGGGTTTCAGGATGCTTGCAAGCCATCTGGTCTACCACAAATGGTGAGGACCAGGTTCTATGAGAGACTCTTTCTATAAATAAATAAATAAATAAATAACTCACGCGCGCGCACACACGCACACAGGTGTATCTGATGGTTACGTACATTTGCATATGTGCACACACATCAAACAAATTCTCACAAAAAGCAAAGTATAATGACATGCACTGTGTCTCTGCTCCAGTTCTGAGATTTTTACTCCACTTGCTACTGATGGTTATATCTGCTATGGCTCTTGATGTGTGGTGAGTTTGCTTCCTATGAGAGAAGACTATAAATAACTGCAACAGTGTAAGACTGTGCTACATTACAAATGGCCAGCAATTATTTTGACTCCCTGAACTGACAGACAGGGAAGGTGTCTACTTTTTTTTTCTCTTTCAATTGATAACTAGCTTGTAGAAATGGAGATGGCAGGAAGAAGCTTTTCAGCGCCTGAGTATGGGACACAACAGGTTGCCATTATTATTTTTTAAAATACGAACACTGGGTGGTTCTGTGTCTTAGCACACACAGACATCCATGTGCCATGCTATGTGTCTGGAAGTCAGAGGGCTATCCACTGAAGTCTGTTCTCTTTTTTCACTGTAGGCTCTGGGGATAAAACTCAGGCCACCAGGCTTTTGCAACAAATGTTCATTTCATCTTAGGCCATCAGGCTCTTGCAATAAGCTAATCCATCTTGCTGTATCTTCCTGGATGCCAAGTGAGCAATCTCGAGATAGCCGACTGGCGAGTGAGACAGGGAGCACCAGGCTGCTCATCCCACTGTGGCTCCTTATCAGGGCTTCCCCTCACTCCTCCGCAAGAAAATTGCCCAGCTGATCCCAACTGTAAGAGAGATACCAGATGATGTCACATGAAAAACCAACCAATCTGTCCCAAAAAACAAAAGCACCCACACAATATTTTACAAAGCTTTACTATGAGCTATTACAGATGTCTAGCCAAAATATATCATGTAACATGTTTAGGTCATCCAAATCACAGCCATGAGTGGTATGTTTGTGATACTAAGATCTCAGACTTATAAACAAATTCGTCTATATTCAATAAAAGAGAATCAAGCCTGTGTTCCTATAAAACACTTGGAGAAATTGATTTCCTGGTTGAGAGTTGTTCATCAAAAACAGACAAGTTATAGTACCTGTAGATTTCTAACCAATCAACCAACCAACCATGTTTATATAAGTAATAGTTTACAATACTTTATTTCTTTTCCTTTTTTAATTTAAACATGAATAAGACATAGAGCCATATAACAGAAAATTTTAACTTAGCCTTCATAACTAGTTTGCCTTCACTGCTGCTTCATTGTTGCATCAGTGGAAGATTTTGGGTTTTTAAAATATATTTTATTAATTTATTCATATTGCATCTCAATTGTTATCTCATCCATTCTATCCTCCCATTCCTCCCTCCTTCCCTCCCGCTTTCCCCTTACTCCCCTCCCCTATGACTGTGACTGAGGGGGACCTTCTCCCCCTGTATATGCTCATAGGGTATCAAGTCTTTTCTTGGTAGCCTCCTATCCTTCCTCTGAGTGCCATCAGGCCTCCCCTTCCAGGGAACGTGGTCAAATATGAGGCACCAGAGTTCGTGTGAGAGTCAGTCCCCACTCTCCACTCAACTGTGGAGAATGTCCTGTCCATTGGCTAGATCTGGGTAGGGGTTCGAAGTTTACTGCATGTATTGTCCTTGGCTGGTGCCATAGTTTGAGCAGGACCCCTGGGCCCAGATCTCTCCATCATAATGTTCTTCTTGTAGGTTTCTAGGACCCTCTGGATCCTTCTATTTCCCCATTAGATTTTGGGTTTTTGTTTACTTTTATTTTACTGGAATTTATTCACTTTACATCCAGATTGTAATCCCCTCCCTCTTATCTTCCTTTTCCCACCGTCTCTCCCTCTTCTGGCCTATTCCCCACCCCTAGACTTCTGATAGGTGGGGTTCCCCCCTTTTACCATCTGACCACAGCCTATCAGTTTTCATCTGGATAGCCTGCATCCCCTTTCTCTGTGTTCCCACTGGGCCTCTCTGCCAAGGGGCAATGATCAAATGGCAGGCACCAGAGTTCCTGTCAGAGTTCCCCCTCCCACACATGGAGAATGAGCTTTCCATCAGCTACATCTGAACATCAGCTGGTCTAGGTTCTCTGCTTGCAATGTCTTTGGTTGCTGATGGACCCCTGTGTCCAGATCCACCAGCCTTGATAGTCTCCTTGTGGAGCTCCTGACAATCTCCTCCCAAGTCCTTCCACACACCCTCAACTCTTCCATACAACTCTTAGAGCTTGTCCAGAGTCAGGCTGTTCCAGTGTCTGTCCTGATCCTCTGCTGGGTGGAGTCTCTCAGAGGACCTATATGTTGGGCTAGTATCCACTTATAAGTGAGTATATACCATGCGTGTGGAAATCTTGAAACTTGCAGGCAAATGGATGGAACTAGAAAAGCTCATCCTGAATGAGCTAACCCAGTGGATGGTCTTGAAGCTGTGCAACTGGAAAATTATTTGAAGAGTGTGCTGCTGTCATGATTCATTCACTCATTTATGTGCTCAATCCCTACAAGTAGCTGGGGAAAAAATCCAGACATATTTTAAAGCTTAACTTGGCTGACTTTTGTAAGCTTGACAAAGCAAAGCTAAGAGGCTCACTTAAGTCTATAACATCTAGGGCTTAAAGTTCTCTAGAAAGGTGAAGTCAGACCTGCCACTTCTGTTCAGTGGAAGAGAAAGCCAACAAAAGAGTGTGAGCTTTTTGAGCTTTACTATTAACTTTTTATCCTGAAGTACACTGAATTAAATATCTGGCCCTACATTTAAAACTCCTGATAGTAAGAAGCTAGAGTTTACAGATTTTATAGAATCAAATAAAGAGTGCCCATGTTCAAAGCTGTCAGTATTTCTGAATGACATATTGTTAGCAACTTTATCTTTCATTGCCTTGGTGCTCTGATTTAAATGTCTGTTGAACCTAGATGTAAGGAAATATAAATACCCTTGTGCTCTATTCTCTCATTTCTTCCTGCTCTGAGATTTATTAGAAGCAGGTGACATAGAGAGAAGAATGCAGTTTAATTTGAATGCTGTTGGTTTTATTGAACTGTTGCTATTTTGTTATTTCACAGGGGTAGCCACTAAGCAGAAGTAATGCAGTATATACATTTGACAGTATTCAGTATTATATATATATATTTTTTTCAAATGTTAATTATAGAGATCCATGACCTTTGGCAGATGTATGTAACCATATAGCCATCATCAAAAAATATGGACTATTGTTATCATTTCAGAAAATTGCTTTCACAATCTCCCAATCAGTATTCACCCAAACCCCACAACAAGCTCCACTCTGACATCATGTGTGGGGTATGAGTTGTAGCAAGTGCTTCCCTCCCAGCATCCTTCTGTCCTTTTAAAGAGGTAGGGATAGTACAGTAACAATATGTCCATGGACACAGAGCTCATAGGAGATACAGATAAGTGATAGATTCTCTCTTGTTTATGAGTATATAATGCAGTATTACAAACCCAATATGCATTTGAATTATGACTTTGCAATTTCACTCATGTGATCAGTGCATTTGAGTTATAACCTTGAGGCTTCACTGTAATACAACCCTAGTCACTGAAGTTAATAACATGTTAAGCCTAGGGAAGACTTAAAATATGTCTATAGATTTTTTTCATGAATGTACTATTTGAAGCCATGGAGAAATACAAATCGTTTCAAATAAAAATAATTAACAACAAACTTACTCTTAAAGTTTTGTTTAGACTTTCAGTACTTTCTTGAGTTCTCCCTTCCTCCTTCTCTCCCTCCTTCCTTCTCCCCTTCCCTCCTTCTCTCTCCCTCCCTCGTTCTCTCCCCCCTCCTTCTTTCTGTCCCTCCTTCTCTATCTCCCTCCCTTACTCCTTCTCTCCCTCCCTCCTTCTCTCTCTCCCTCCTTCCCTCCCTCTCTCCCTCCCTCCTTCCCTCCCTCTATCCTTCCTTCTCTCCGTCCCTCCTTCTCTCTCCCTCCCTCCTTCTCTCCCTCCTTCTCTCCCTCCCTCCTTCTCTCCTTCCCCTCCATCTCTCTCCTCCCCGCCCTCCCTTCCTCCTTCTCTCCCTCCCTCCTTCTCTACCTCCCTCCTTCTCTACCTCCCTCCCTCCTTCTCTCCCTCCCTCCTCTCCCTCCCTCCTTCTCTCCTTTCCTCCTTCTATCCCTTCTTCCTTGCTTCCTTTTTTCCACATCTTCCCTCTTTCTTTCCTCTTCTCCCTCTTTCTTCTTTCATTTCACAATCTGATTGTGGGCTGCTTGGCAGTATAAGGGTGTGTTTCCAGTCTGGAACTTTGCCCCTGGGATGTTCCCACCCCACCTTCCCCCAACTCAGCACCAAAAGCTATAGAAAGCCATTTGTCATATTCAACACATCTGAATTACCATTGTCCCATCTGGTAGATCATGACCTGCCAAGTTTTCCCTCTTCCCTTTCCTGTTTCTCCGTATGGTTTGGTTTCTTCACATGGTTTTCAGAATTGTGATTCTATTTTGTTCTCGGTCCTCATCTCTCTTTCTGTTTCCTATTACAGGACAACCTCAGCCACAGTTACTGTTTTGATGTCAGAGAAGAATTTTTAACTCATTAGTTTAGACCAACATTCTGGGTTTCATGCTCCTACATTCAAGTGTCTTCTGTATGCCTAAATTATATAACCTTCCACACTCAGTGCCAGAATTACTTCAGTATAGAGATGTACCTCTTTGCTCATGTAGAGGTCACATTAAGGTGGGGGGGTGCAGTTTTTGCATAATATATAGGAAATGTAAATATTTTGCTATAAGCTATGCAAATACTTGTCCTCGGGTAAAGGTAAGCAGGTCAGCTGAGGAACAGGGGACTGAGAGTTTTACCCAGGAGATGTAAGGTCAAGCCTTCTCTTGAAATGTAGTTTAAGAAAAGGCTTGGAAGAAGTCAGGGAGTTCAGCTTTGCAAGCCTGGTGAGGACTGTTTACAACAGAATGTTACATTCTAGAGTGTGCATGGCTGGGGAAACCTAAAGCTTGTGACATAGGAAGTCAACAGCAGTCAGAGAGGTAGCACCAGTCACACCCTGAAGGCCCATATGAATTGGCGTGATGAAGGGTCACCTTTACCTTAAGGAGCAGATTTCTTATCAAAGGAAATACTCTTCTGCTACATGGTCTTTTACAATTAATAATTTCACTTGGTGAATTGGTATGTTTAGGCTACTACATGATTTATAAGAAAAGTAAAGTTATTTCTTACAGTTATGGAGATCAGAATGTCCATGAACAAGACACTGACAGGTTTGAGGTTTGGTGAGGTCTGTTCTTTGGTTCAAAGATACCATCTTATTACCACAATGAAGATGCCTATGACAGGCATCACTTGGGCTGGTGTACTCAGAGCACTGATAATGAAGCATACTTCCCAACACCTGCCTGGAGATGCCCAGATGGCATCTGTGAGGGGACTGTTTCCATAAGCCACTATCTGCACACATCACACATGCTACACACAAACCATCTAATCAATATTAGATTTCTGGGGGGGTAAAGCATTCAGATGCTATTTACACAGCTTGACCCATGAAGGTCAAAGGATAATGCCTCTTCTCATTTCACTCTGTCATCCATCTGAAAAACACTTGGAAATTCTGCAGGTGTGTAACACATGAACGCTCGTGGTGGAATTTCCTCCACTTGGTCCAGGCTGCCAACAGCATTTTGCAATTAATTTATTAATATCAGATGAACATGAAGAAATACTTCTTATCTCTGTAGGAGATGAGATAATTGGGGACACATTGGCTTTTGATTCTGAGACGGTGATATTTTTCAAGTCTTAAATCAGCATATTTTTTGTAATGCACTATCAGGAAGGCCGAGTGTACGTGTACACCTTTGTTATCTGACCTTGACAATCCCCAGAATGACTCAAAGTCTGCCTATCAGTGTCCTGACTCAGTCATTGCTGACTAGAATCACAGTGATTAAGTTTTGTTTTAAATAATTTTTAAATTATGTAAAAGAAATAGTTATGTTGCAGTCGTATCATGTAAAAGAAAATATTTCAATCCCACCACAAACCAGAACCTGTTTAACTGTCTTCTTTTTGCTTTTCTGCGAGGTTAAGGTCAGTCAAATGCAATAATTAAAACAAAAACAAAGACTAACAAAGCAGTAAGTTTTAACAAAAACTATCTAGTTAATATTTGATAACTTTTTGTTTTCCTCATTTGTCATATCAGAGTTTATGAAAACACTAATTCACGTTTGTCCACTACCAAGGGGAGTTTCAGAAGTAAAAATTAACTTTTAAAGTAAAATTACATGTAACTCACAAGAATCTTCATAAGTTAGGAATGAACTCCTATGATTTATGACTTGGTTTTTATCATGAGGGAGTTTTACACACACGCACACACACACACTAGGACTGACCATTTGGAGGTGGACAATAATTGTCTTGCTCTTAACAGGCATTAGTTGTCTATATTTGGAGCGGAAGGAAAATAACTTACCAATCACATCTTCAATTCTTCCTACAGCTGACCACCTAGAAGGCACCACGAAAAAGAGCAATATTTGACTTTTCTTTCTTTCTTTCTTTCTTTCTTTCTTTCTTTCTTTCTTTCTTCTTTCTTTCTTTTTTTCTTTCTTTCTTTCTTTCTTTCTTTCTTTCTTTCTTCTTTCTTTCTTTTTTTGTGGGGGGTGTTTCAAGACAGAGTCTCTCTGTGTTAGCCTTGACTGTCCTGGACTCACTGTGTAGACTAGGCTGGCCTTGAACTCACAGCGATTCACCTGCCTCTGCCTCCAGGTGATGGGCCTTTTTACTGAATGAGGTAGAATCTCACAGTAGTTTAATTTGCATTGAACTGATGACTAATGCTGTTGAACACTTTCCCAAAATATTTATTTTCCATTTGTGTTTCTTTTATTTTCTTTCTTTCCTTTCCTTTCCTTTCTTTTTTTTTTTTTTTTTTTTAAGGATTCTTTCTTTGATCCGTGCCTTTTGTTTTCTTAATATTTAGATGGTTTTCTTTTCTTTTATCCTGGCAAAAACCTTTCTTCCATTCTGTGGTTTGTCTCTCCACTCAAATGACAGATTTCTGTGCTGCACAGAAGCTGTTAGTGTGGTTCCTGAGGTTTCCTGACTCTGTTGTTCATCTTATTTCCTGAGTGACCAGAGTCTATTTGAAGACTTTCTTACCTGTGTCTGGAAGTCAAAGTACACTCCCTACTTTTAACGTTAGCAGTTTCAGGGTATGACGTGTTATGTTGAGATCATTTGAAATAGACTTTAACGCATTGTGAAAGAGAAGGACCTTGTTTCATACCGTTTATTGGAGGTGCTCTTTTCTTCGGTGTAAATTTCTGGTGTTTTTTGTCAAAAATCAGGCAGCTATAGCTGCAATGGCTTGTATCTGGATTCTCTAGCCTTTCCATTGATTTATCTGTTTCCGTGCCAGTACCATCTGGGTGTGGTTATTGTTGTTCATTTGTTTGTTTCATTTTGTTTCTTGTTTTCAAGATTTAAAATATATGTGTGTGGGTGTGCATATATATATATATATATTTTTTTTTTTTTTAATTTTTATGTGTGCAGATGTTTTGCTTGCATCTTTGTGCACCATGCGCATGCAAGCGTCCACAGAAGCCAGGTTGGACACCCTGAGACTAGAGTTAGAGGTGTTCGTAGCCTCTTGTGCATTTTATGCACTTAATTAAAATACAATTATATCTCTTTGCTCTTTCCTTTTCGTCCTAACAGCCCTTCAAACTCTTCTTCCTTCAACTCCTACCATGTCCTTCCCTCTAAAGTCGATGGTCCCCTTTTCTTTGATTACTGTTTCATGTATATATGTGCAAGTGTGCACAGATAGATAAATACAGCCTGTTGCGTCCATCTTTGTTGGTGTGTGTATGGTTCCAGGGCTGAGTACTTTGTGTAGGATAACCAATCAGGTGAGTCACTCCTGGGAGAAGCTAGCTAATTCTCCCTCTCACACCAGTCATTAGCTTCTTGTAATTCTTTCTCCCTTGAGATTTTCTGTTTCAATGTAATTCATTTGTATCTTTCTCTTCAGTGCAAAGTATATCTCTCAGTATCTCCTTAAGAGTAGCTTTGTTCTTATAAGTCCTCTAGCCAGCTCTCATTGTAGCAGGTTTTCAGCTTTTATTGTAGATTTTCTTCCTCTTTCAATTATAAGGTTTTTTCTTCTGCATATAGTCATACTCAGAAACTGTTATGCTGTAAGTGAAAGGAGAAATAGTAATAAAATACCTTCTAGTGGTCTAAGTTGTCCTCTTTGATCCTTAAGAAGTCAAAGTGCGCTGGTCTGAGCCAGCCTATTCTGAATTTAAAAGTTTCGTGTGAAAATCAGCTATTATTCAGTAATATGTGACTTGATCTTTCTTTGTTGGGTACACACACAGTTGTGAGTATTTTACAATGCTGGTGGTTACTGTTTCTGCATATTTGGCATTTTCTGTGCCTCTAGAACCTTCTCTTGCACCTTCCCTCGTCTTTAAGTTGATCACATCACTTACATTTTATATTTGTGGAAAGAGGACACACACAACAAGTTGTGTCCATTATTTTTCCCCTGGCTGTCTTTCACTTGCATTGTGACAGTTTTTTGAGCATGGCTATAGGACCCTGTGTTGGTGTCTCTTCGGTAACCTCATGCTTTAATGGGTCCCTTGGTCGTGGCTTCCTGTATTTTCTCTTCAGAACTTTAGCTAGACTTTTATCTAGTTGCTACTTCATGAGACTCAACTTGTGCCCTGGCTTGCCCTAATTCAGTCTTTAAAGTTAAGGACTTGCGCCCAACTTTCTAATCATTTTTATTTTCAGATACTACCTATGTGTCTGACTACCTAAAGACATTCGTCCACTTTCACATAGACAGAGGCCCTCCAAGAGATGGAAAGAAGCAGTACAGTCCACAAAGGCTTCAGGTTCTCATTGCTGTGAGGCATGTAATTGCTTCTCTCTGTTCTAGAACTAATGTGGACTGAGGCTGGTGCAAACTGAGTTCCTATGGTGTTTACAGGGGAACTTAGATATTGCCACTTGGCGGAAGCACAAACTGACTCTCAGAAAGTTGAGATCTTATTCAAACACTGTGGATCAGATGATGTTTCTGAGGTGTTTCTCATATGATCTCACAGATATGACTTAGGGCTATCAGTATTGCAGAACGAAAGTCCAGAGACAGGGCTGTGTGAATGAGGGCACGCACATGGGTGGAATAGTCCTGAGGCATAGCTTCTCTTTTGTTATCTAGACTGCTTAACAACCTAGAGCCAAAAGAAGACAGAGAGTGGATGACAGCAGGGGCGCTTGGAAGAATTGTGAGCAGTTGTTTAAGTATCAAAACAACTAATGAGCTAATCGTTTTGAAGCTTTTACAGCTCTTATGAAATTTGTTATTTCTATTTTTTGGACCTCTCATTTCAGACATTCATAAAATTCAAACTAGGATGATAAGTATACATACAGTTAAAATTTGTTTCTAGTGTTCTTGTGTACTTAGAAATATGAATTAGTTTCCTTAATGGTTGCTATGGTAAATAAATAAATAAATAAATAACCTGACAAAAGAAATTTACTGGCATTAAAGTTTATTTGAGTCACAGTTCCAGGTTATAGTTCACCATAGCAAGGACGTCACAATGACATGAGCTTGAAAGTTGATCATATCACATCCATAATCAGGAACAGAAAGAGAGGAATATATGCATGCTTGAACTCAGCTCTCTTTCTCCACACCTAGGTAGGTCAGAATACTGCTCAGGGGATTGTGCCACCCACAGTGGGTGGATATTCCCACACAATAAATGCAATCAAAATAAATTCCCCCAAATATGTGTACTGGTCCAGTTGATCTACACAGTCCCTAATTGTCACGTTATTGTTATCTGATTCAATATTATCCACGACAGAACCTAATATTAGTTTTTGAAGTCCTATGTAATGACTTGCTCAGCCTGTGACACTGGAAACATAGGTATCTTTTGCACGTTGAGATTTTTTTCCTTTATCTATTTTTAAAAGGACGTTATTGTAAGGTTGTTGCTGTGAAACCTTTGTGTTCGCTTTAGAATAACGGGAGTAGCTATGAGTTTGGCCATCCTCAGGGAGCCATGCCCACTCAGGACTGTAAGTTGTGAGTTGTGGCACTTACTTTGGGGATGTTGACCCAGAGTCAGCAGAGAGTGAAGATGTTATTGATCCCTTGCTGGAACTGAGGCCATTATCAGGGAAAGAGAGGAGGGGGAAAAAGACTTACAATCTATACATACAATGTAGGCAGGTGCACATATTGGCATTCTGCTTGAAAGATTGCATGTATAACAATGTGTTCATAAAACCATAAAAGGGACAACCCTCCTGTCATCTGTCATTTTCATGGTGCAGCATGTGTGGTGAGTGGCACACGGTATGAAAGTGCATGTCCATTGCTTATGTATTTACTATGCTATATATTTACCATTGTTTTAGAGTATACCACCCATTTAAAAAACCTCACTGTATGGGGAGCTTCAGTGGACAGTAAAGTGCTTATGGTACTAACATGAAGACCCGAGTTTTGATTCCCAAGGCTCATATAAATAATTGGATGCATTGGCTTGCATCAGTAACCTGTGCACTGAATGAGAAATGGTGGAAACAGGTGGATCTATGGGATTCATTCAGCACTAGTCCTGCCAATTGGTGAACTCCACGTTCAGTGAGAAAGCCTATCTCAAAAAGGAAAATGGAGAACAATTGGGGAAGACACATGAGTGTAACCACTACCCTTCACATGTGTGAGCATGTGCACCTACACACCTATACACACACATACCCCACACACACACATACACGAACATCTGTAAACATGCACATATGAAGTTTACTCTAAAACAGTATGCTGCGCTGTGCAGGCATAGCCTCACAGATCTTATGCACGCTCTGATATCCTTAAAAAATCTGAATGGCCTTAGGATGGCTCCCTGATCTTAAGAAACCATAGAATCTCTTTAGAAACATACTTAGAAAACAGCTAGGAAAGAAAAGACACTTCGTTAATTGAGTTCACAACTAACCTGGAACACATACTGCTGTCACATGTAATTTTCCTAGACAGATTCTCCATGCATACAGAAACGTCTTTGGTGACTCCGGCGTTTGTAAGTTGTACACTTCATTTACTTTTTCCTCTTCTCATTCCCCTATTGACAATCGATTAGTACTTGTAGCACTAAAAAGGGTAGCAAACTCCTCTCTTCCCCTCCCCCCTCCTTTCCCAGTTTTCTTTCTAAAAGCACACCTGGAAATAATAGATTCTGCCATCATTAGAAGACGAGGCATGAACAAGATGTATAATTCCTGTCTGGGAGGGTCCATCCACTACACAGACAGTACCTGTTTGTTAATAACACACTGAAACCCAGACATTTTCCTGTTTCGTCCTGTTTTGAATTTTTCAAAGGTGATTTTCCAGACTGTTCTCATCCATTACTTTTAATAATGACTTTATTGGGATACCAATTATTTTCTTTGGGCAAGTGGAAATGTGTTAAGCCATATTTCTCCCTTATTTTCAGAGTCCTTTTATGGATTTTTAAGTATGTTATTCTGTGTGGAGAATGGAATCCAAAAGCCGAGAGGGCTGAGAGGCTAAATTCTGTGACCAGCCGAGAGATTCTTCACTATTCATTTCCTATAAATCAGCCATTGTCGGGGGGGGTTATAATGTTAGTCTCAATACTGAGAGATTTCTACCTTATAGCATTACATTAATAAGGCAGGAAATGCTCTGGAGAAGACTTGACTGGATCCAAGATATGATGTGAGCTGACAAGCTGTGCTTAACCACCAGTCTCCAGCTTGATCTTATACCAGTAGCTCACAATTCGATGTCACCTCTAAAGTGACATCGTCACTGTCGTCCTCCTCACTGATGTGACTATTTTAAGCACAACAAACAAACAAACAAACAAAAACCTTCCAGGCATCTCAAAGAATCTTGAACTTAGCTGGCTGCAGCAAGACTCTTGAACAGGAGACTTCATGTTTCCCTAGCAGTAGTATGAATTTGAAGACATGGAAGGCGTCCAGGCAAAACCCAAACCTCCATCCATTCTTAGGCTATCTGTCTGGGAGGGCTGTGCCAAACCAATGATGTCACTTAGCTGCCCGCTGAATTCAAAGGAAACAGACCATGGGGTATTTTGTAGTGGAAAATGTTTCTTCTATGGTTAAAAAGAAGCAGAAAATATGGGACGGCAGGGAGAGAGCTTTTAAAAAATTGGTTGGAGAAGAAGGCCTTAGTCAAGAAGAGAGAGAACATAGGAGAAAAGAAATACGAACCAGGAAAGGAAAGGGCAGAACATATGGGACGTGGAGAAAAGATATGAAAAAGGTTGGAGAAGGGATGCAACGGGGAGTGAAAGGCACAAAAAGAGCTAAGTGTTCAGCACGTGCAGCCTACAGGTAGATAGAGTCGTAAGTGCATATGCAGCCTGCAAGTAGATAAAGACCTCGGCTCCCCGCGCATTTGCTTGCAGGTGTTATTGCTGAAGAAATGCTTCAGCCTAAAAACTAGACATGGTAATTCAGGCAGGCCTGACATCTTAGCACCTGGGATACAGAGACAGGGGGATCTCCAGAAGGATAAGACAGCCCGGCTGCACACACATTCGAGGCAATCCAGGGGTATACTGCAGGGTCTGACTCAACATTGATGAGTGGTGGGGGGCGTTTCTGTTAAGACATGAAGGCCACTGTCTTCACAGATGTTTTGAACACAGAGCAAAACATAGTTAGAGGGCCTGGAGGTCATCTATACAGGAACTAGAATGTTCACCTTCATATCTCTCTCTCTCTCTCTCTCTCTCTCTCTCTCTCTCTCTCTCTCCCTACAGGTATGCCCAAGGCTTCCCTTTTATTACTTCTTCCATGTGGTTGGTCTAAAGTGACCAGGAGAGGGGTCAATGAGAGTGGAGAAGGTTATTGTAGCTAGTAGCTTCCTGGAAAGCATAACAAGATACACAGAGGTAGCAGAAATGTATTTATTGTCTCACACGTCTGAAGGTAGAGGTTCCAAGAGTAAGGTACTGGTAGAGCTGGCTTTCCTGAGGATATTCTAGGGCCTCCTCTTGACCTGCAGATCCTGCTGTGTTGCTGCTTCTTCATTTCAGTGTGCCTTCTACGCATGCCTATAGCCCAGCAATCTGTTATGCAGCTCATAAAGATGCCAGACTTGGAGAATTAGAATGCCATCTTAACGGCCTGCACTAACTTACTTCTTCCTTGAAGGGGCATGTAAGCCCGGTTTCTTTCTGAGGGCTGCAGCTCTGCCTTTTAACACAAGACTAACCAGTTTCACTTTTAGCTGAGGCAAAGGGAAGGCCAAAAGCATTCAGGCAGAAAACCATCTGTCTATACTTGACCAGTCTACAAAGACCAGAGAGACTAAAAGATTCTCTGGAACTGGAGTTGCAAATGCTTGTGAGCCGCCTAATGTGGATGCTGGGAACCAAACCCAGGTCCTCTATAAGAGAAGCAAACACTGTGAACCGTGGAGACGTCTGTCACTATAATACTCTTCGCTGCACTGAGGAAATGTGACAACACTCTAATGAAATTGTTAATGATAACCTTACTTATGCTTATGTTGCTTAACAGACTGAGGTATTACCACTGGCAGCAGTGTTTATGGAGAAAGAACAAATAGCATCACTTAACATATATAATATTAATGCTATGTATGTACTTTATATATATAGGTGTTACATATTGATAATTCAGTTTGAAAAATGTGTATATTTTACTATGACATAACTGCTACCTGTAATATTTTAATATATCTTATATGTGCCTTTGATTTAAATATTTACAACTTTTAAAATGCCTTTTTGCATATTACTATGGATATATTAAGTGTATTGTTCTGAGTTTAGTAATCATGTACTATAGATAACACAATAAGATAGTACTTGATATTAAATAGCTACATGCCATATATTATTAAAATGAGTATTTATTACATATGTTGTTAAAATACCCAAATAGTGAAAACACATGTGCTTTACAATATAGCTTTTGCTTTTTAAAATTATGTGACTAGTACTGCTAATATCATATAGTAAACACTGCTACCATTATGTAGTAATATACTAAACAGTCACCATAACATAGTGATACATATAATAAACATTTTGGGTTCAAAGCTGGTGCTCTCAACCTAGGCCTCCCACTCATATGTAGCTGGCAGGCATCTCAGTCTCCATGTGGGTCCCCTATGAAGGGAAAGAGGAGCTGTCCAGGCCAAGGATTCGGTTGCCTGCACTTTGATCACTTCCCTCTGGCAGGGTGCCTTACCTTTCCACAGAGGAAGAGGATACAGGCAATCCTGATGGGACTTGATAGACTTGAGTCAGTTCGTAGGGGAGAAAGGCTCCTCTCCCCCTCCTCTTGGAGGACTGGGGAGGGGAATAGGGAGGAGAATGGAGGAGTAGGGAGGGAGGGAGGGAGAGAGGGAGGGTGGGACCAGAAGGAAACAACAGAGGGGCTGCGATTGGAATGTAAAGCAAATAAATTAAACTATAATAATAATAATAATAATAATAATAATAATAATAATAATAATAATAATAATAATAATAATAATAATAATAATAAAACAAAGATGACTTTGAAAGTGCTATTGCAGGCTGTTTAGGATAAGTAAGCTATACAAGTTAATTGCTAGTTGATTGAATAAATCATGGTTATGTCAATCACTAGTCTATTTATATTACAAATTCTTACAATACATCCTAGGTTTAACAGATAGATATGATTCTATAGATAGATAAGATAAAATAGTTAGATAAAGTCTTCAAAAACCTTAGACCTACAGAATATGGCATTTAAAGGTGTTTTTACTATTTTAGAGACTCGTTGACAATAATACAGTTTAACTTCTGGCAACACCCAGCCTACCTCAAGAAGATGATGAGCATCAGAAATCCTCCTTATGGAGTTGGCTTCAAATGTAGCAAACTAGGTGCTGGACAAAATGTCCTTGTTTCAGCCACTGGCACAATTCTGCCTAAAAATGGGCAGGCTAAGATGCAGGCAGAATCCACAGCCAAACTCTGCCAAGACAGGGTATGCAAGTCCTCAATAGTTCCTCCCTCACACATATGCCTGTCAGATACACTGGGCCAGAAGACTGAAGATGATTCTCCAACATTAACGGGAGTTTTGGGTGACTGTTCTGGCAGCAAACTGTCTCTGTCACCTTCTCATTTGAGAAGCTGCTAACCTGCACTCTCTGTCTACTCAGGTAATTAATTTTATTTCTTCTCAAGTCTCTGATGAGGTTGAAGACGAGATAGTTTAGTTTTATAATTAAGCTTAATTGTTTAGTGGTTAAGATCTTTCTAGGCGATGAACCATATGAGGATCAGGGAACTTCCCAGGGATCTTGATGCTGAAGGAGCTTCAGTTCAGCAATTGTCATTTTATTAGGGACTGCTAAGGATGACTGAGACATGATTGCCAATTGCTTCATAAATGATTGTATCTTTGGAGTATTCATGACTGTACTTATGGTTATGATTGATTACCAGGATAGGCTTTATTTGGCCTCTTACATTTGTTTTCAAAGTTAAACAAAGATGAACAACTAAATTATCGCAGACTGTTGAAGATAACTAGAAAATGCAAGCTGATAGTCAGCCACTTTGTGGATGCTCAGATCTTTTATTGTGTTCAAAAGTATAATTGTAATAAAGTCATGCTAAAAACTGAAAGAAAAAGATATTTTTAGGCCTAGATAGATGTGTTAAGTTGATAGAGATGAGATATGATAAATATTGATTTACATTCAGAACTTTAGACGCACCAAGATAGGAAAGATGTTTGCTTCAGTTGACAAATACAAATAGCGAAAACACTATAAATGGAACATTTATATAATTCGTGATTGTTTTATGGTTCTTCTTGTTGTATGTAGTTTATTGTATATGTGTAATAATATAAATATATATGTAAAAAAGAATTTATTAAAAATTAAAAAATACAAAGTTTCTGCTCTCACTCATTTCTTCTCTAAATGATGTTGGGTAGATAATATTCCCAGAAGTCTTGGCACAACTTTTTTGATATGTGTACCAGTACCTGTGTCACCTTCAAATTAAGCAAGGAGAGATCAAGTGCTTGCCCAAGGCCACATGCATAATCATGGCCAAGATTAGCATTTCATGTGAAACAGATTCACCCCAGATAAGAGCTCCTATTTGCTAATATAATGAAGAATTTCGGGGAAATACCTGTTCTGTGGCCCCAGCTTGGACAGACTGCCACTTGACATCTTTTTGTTGTTGCTGCTCTTTAATATGAACCGTTGGCAAATCCTAGCATTGGCTGAGGAGGAACAGTCTGACTGATTGTGAGTACTTACCGGATGCTCGGGCAGAAACGTTCTCTGAAGGTGGCGACCTTAGAGCAATGATTCTCAACCCTTAATGGCCCTTTCACAGGGGTTGCCTAAGACCCTCTGCAAGCACAGGTATTTACATCACAATTCAAAACAGTAGCAAACTTACAGTTAGGAAGTAACAACAATAATTTTATGGTTGAGGGTCATCACAACACAAGGAACTGTATCAAAGGGTCATAGCATTAGGAGGAAGATTGAAAACCACTGGCCTGGAGCAATCTGCATGAAAGAATTCCATTTCTGCACAGCAGAGTAACAGTTAACATCTGTGCTCCCCAACTCTGCAGCTTCTGTCACAAGGGAACTTGCAGAAATACCAGATATGTGTGGTCACAGACACCAACCATCAGACCTAGCACTCTGGAGAAGGCACTCAGGTAGCCCTGATTCACTGTGGATTTTAAGAATCATTGAATTAGAGAAACAAATGAGTGACAGGGTCAGGAGTCATTGAATTGTTCTGGTGAGTATGGCATCCTTGGTTTCCATGTGGTATCCACTGAGTCAGGACTGGCCAGGTGCATTGGCTGATGTCACCCAGTTAACTGGTAGGCCTGTGACATGTGTTCTGTAAAGTCCCAAGCACAGTCCACTCTCTGCCTCCCACTGCCTTGTAAAGTATTGTGTACTCAGACAGGAAACATAATAGTTTCAGGAATTAAGGCAAAGCTGAGGATCATCTCAGTAAAGTCATTGTGTTCTTGCCCCCTTTCCTGCTGGCTGACTTTCTCCAGAGAATACCAGGAAATCTTTGCGGCAGGTGTAGTTCTAACAGATGTCACAAAGCCAGGGACAGCTCACTGCTTCCCTTGTTTGTTGTGAATTCAATAGCTTTTGAATTTATGCAGTATCATCTTGGCTGCACACAGAGAAATTTTGTGGCTTCTCTAGTAACCCCCCACCACCACTACCAAGGAGTTATCAGCTCTCTATTGCCCCAAGATAGCTTTGGCTTCTTTAAGGCCAGGTAGGACAATAGTGTTTTTTTTCAGTTCTCACTACATTTCCTGTGGTCTAAACTGCAGAGGCACTTTCTTGCCCACACTCATGTACAAATGGCATCGCCTGTAAGGGTGGTCTACCAGTCAGATGGTTTTCCTATTCGATGACTATAACAGAAAATAACAAAAGGAGATTTTCCTAGAATTCTTTTTTTTAGAAGTGTAAAAAGCTAAGAAAGTATAATAAAATCATCTGGATATTAAAATTGTTTGCCAGGTGCTTTGGTGCCAGGCCAGCTCAGCGATGTAACGGCTGTGTGAAGTTGTACAAATTAATTCTCTTTAACTATTAGGTAACATAGTTGTTCAAATCATTAAATTGCTACATTGTCAAAAATTATTAAAATACTAATTGGAAAGTATTAAGTACATCATAACTGTATTATTATTATTATTATTAATCTAATACACTAAGATATTCTATCAAAAAATGATCCAATTATACTCACCATTTTATCTTTACATGGAAGGAGAAATATGCTGGTGTAGAAATAGCAAGCAAACATTTTACAGCCATCCCTTGGATCTAGGAAATCCCCTTCCCATGCTGCCTTTTAAACTCTCCTGCTGATTAAGTTTAACAACATTTGCTTTGACTCCACACCTGAATTGACTGGTCCTCGGGAGCAGGTGCTCTGCCTTAGCCTTTGCTGTACAAAAGAGAACAGTGTGCAAGCAACTTTCATATTATAGCAGATTTAATTTTCAGAAAGATGTGTTCCAGTGAACCAGAAAGCATAATTATGTCTAAATCCTCATTCATCCTGGCACACTGAAGCTTTACCTTTGCTTGGCTGTTTCTCAGGGCACCCCCACAGTGCTGCAAAGCACACTCACTGTCCACAACGCTTAGGTCCACAAAGCTTAAAGTAACTTCCAGAACAAACAACTAGGTGACATAAGATGTGAGGCCCATCTTGATGAAGGAAGCAGTGCAGGAAATTCTAAATACCACCCCCAATTTTCCGGACTACCAGGCTTCCATATGAAATGCCTTTGGGAAAGATAAAATATCTTGGCGGGTAAGGAGGGTTGCAGATGTCTTGAGAAAGGGGAACTTGCTGCAGGTGGACGTTGCAAAGAGAAACTACATGAAGAACTTGGCTACTGAGCTGGATATTACACATCAGGTAAACTCCAGATGTCTCCTGCTTGAGGAACAAGGTCCTGTCACATGACACCTTTTGTGGAATCCAGAAAAATCACTCTGTGACAATGACTCAGAGGAACATTCTCTGTAATGTTAACTAGTTCTTAAATTAATCAAGTAAGTACAAAGAGTATAACACCATCTTTCTCTTAACCAAACCATGCAGCTTTCATGGTCTGTGGTCTATTTCTTCTTTATCGTGCTTTCTCTGTGAGATGCATTAGAAAAACAATGCTGAGTATTCCCTTAAGCCAAGTCTTCTGTCATTCTGATACTTGGCCTACTAAACTCTGGGCTAATCAGATCCTTGGAAGATATTTAAGTTCTGTTATAAACTGCTATGGATCCAAAACATTGATTTAAGAGGCTGGAGAGCTGGTGTCTAATTTCTTGCATTCCACTATAACCGTCTTTGGAAGTGAGTTGAACATATATAATATTTTATGTTTTAGCTGTTTCATACTCATGGCATTCATTGCAAGGTATAAATTATATCAAGAACAATTAGACATATCTGATGACAAAGATTTCAGCCAACCCAACAAAACTCCACAAGAAAGCCAACAGAGCCAACTAGTCAGAGCCCCGAGGGCCTTGTGGAGACTGAAGCACTAAGCAAGGACCAGGCATAGACTGGACCTAGGTCCACCACTGAGATGTAGCCAAAGCTCAGGCTAATGTGGGTCCCCCAGTAAGGGCAGCAGGGTCTGTCTCTGATGTGGACTCAGTTGCTTGCTTTTTGATCCCTCACCCCTGGTTGGGCTGCCTTGCCAGGCCACAAAGGAAGAGGACTCCTTCAGTCCTGATGTGATTTGATGGGCTAAGGTAGGGTGGGGGCCTCTCATTTTCAGAGAAATAGAGGAGTGGGGAAGAGGAAGAGGGAGGGAGAGTGGGGCTGGGAGGAGAGGAGGGAGGTGTCCACAATGGGGGATGTAAAGTGAGTAAATTAATTAATTATTTAAATAATATTGGCCAAAGCAACCAAGGACAATATGTGCAGTAAGCATCAAACCCCTACCCAGATCTAGCCAATGGACAGAACATTCTCCACAGTTAAGTGGAGAGTGGGGACTGACTTTCACATGAATTCTGGTGCCCCATATTTGACCATGTCCCCTGGATGGGGAGACCCAGTGGCACTCAGAGCAAGGATAGCAGGCTACCAAGAAGAGACTGAGGTCCCTCTCAGTCACAGTCATAGGGGAGGGGAATAGGGTGAAAGTGGGAGGGAGGGGGGAATGGGAGGATACAAGGGATGGGATAACAGTAGAGATGTAATATGAATGAGTTAATAAAAAAGAATATTAGCCAAGAAAACAGTGATCATGATGTTGCTGTGGAGAATTTCATGAGCATATGGTCAAATTGGGTATTTTGTGCTCTTTCAATATGTTAGATGACGATATCTAATGAACTGGGTTTCTGTTTACTTCAGATGATTTTTCTCATGTACATTATATATATTCTCTCTCATTTTTCTTTTTTTCATATACAAGGGAACTTTATTATGTATGTAATAATAAAATTCAGCCAGGCAGTGGTGGTGCACCCCTTTAATCCCAACACTCAGGAGACAGAACATAATATAGAGATATAATACATATTACATATTTGTAATATATGTATAGTATATAATATACAGTGAAAATCTGCCAGAAATACAGATTCAGGGATTGCCATATTCACAGCCACTATTTTACCGCCACCTCCTCCCTACATGCCCTTGTTTTCTGGCTTGAAGCAATGACTCGCCAGCTTCCCAAACTGATTTCTTATCATAATTCATGTGGAGCTCAACTTTGAAATTTTCAGCTAGCTACATTTCTCCTTATGTGTATGTGAATGGCTGGTTTTAATTATTAAGGTCAGTATGTTAACTATAGCATGCAGTTAAATTTGGATTTCAATAGACAGCCAATGCTTTAATTGTATAAGTGTTTACCATGATATTTGGGGTGTACTTGAACCGAAAAGTTTTTCACTGTTTATGGGAAGTTCAAATATATCTGAGCACCCAGATTTTGAGGTTCACTCTTCCATCCTACTCCTCTCTCCCTCCCTCCCTCCCCACCTCCTTTATTTCCTATATAAGAGAACTTTATCAAGTGCACAATACTAAAACTTATCCAGGCTGTGGTGACGCACATCTTTAAGCCCATCACACTGAGGCAGAAGCAGGGAGAGCTCTCTGTGAGTTCGAGAGCAGCCTGGTCTACAAAGTGAGTTCCAGGGTAGCCAGAACTACACAGAAAACTCTGCCTCAAAAACCAAGCAAAACAAAACAAGAAAACAAACAGGAATGCTAAAACTTATATTTTGAGTGGTTCTCAAGCTAATTCTATTAAATTTGAGTCTTTTCATCAGACTTTATATTTTAATTTAATTATGCATTTCAAACAAACCAAAGAATTGCAAAGAATTGGGGAATTAAGGATTTCCTCTTTTTAATTTTTGAGATTATAATATAATTACATCTTTCCCCCTTCCCTTTCCTCCCACCAAGACCTACGAATATGTTCTTCCATGCTCCCTTTTAAATTTATAGAATCTTTTTTCGTTAATTGTTGTTACTTACATTATATAATAAGCTTGTTTATAATTTAGCATAAATATCTTAGTTTGATTTTTATAAATACCTGTTTCTTATGTCCTCTGCAGATGTTCACTATTTTATTTTTATTTTTAAAAGCCTTCTTTTATATTTATTAATATACAAGAACATTTCGCAGTCACATTGTAGATTTTGTATGACATTAAACCTTTAGCTAGAAATATAAAATAATTTTGATGCCAGTGACTGCAAGAGCGTTCTGAAATTTGTATTACAAGAATTTAAACTAAGATAAAGTAACAACCAATACTTTTTCAACTTCCCAAAAGAGGAAAAACAGCAAAGAAAAAAATGATCAATGGAGAGATATGTTGTTATGTCCCCGTGAGCAGTTCCAGAAAGGTGAGAGGTAGGAGCCTGAGTGTGAGGTGCCAGAACACCACCTGAACTCCTCAAAAGACTCAGTGCCTTGGAGAACAAGTTTGTGAGAAGCCGCCGAACACATAGATCCTGGAAACGCTACACATTCCAACACAAATCCCCAGTTCCAGGTACCATGGGAACAGCTGATCCTCTGCAAACACACATTGATATGTGGTGCTAAGATAGGCCCTGACATGCTGTCTGGGTATTCTGAGCAAGGGGCAGGGTAACCAAGGGGACCAAGCCAACAGCAGGGAGCTGCTTAAATCCCAGCTCTGAATTAATAGGGGAGCCTGGGCTTGAATATTCCTTTGCCCTTAGCTAATATGTGTACTGACCTCTGCCTAAAGGGCTTAGAAATATTTTTAAGTATTTGGTTCCCATAAATACTGTCCCCTTCAGGTGTTGTAGGAGGAAGAACCGAAAGTAATGACTGCAAATGCTTTTAAGGACTCTAGCACATGAAAGTAAAGCAGAGGGTGTTAATGAAGCACAGAGAGCTATGAACTTTTATCGCTGGTGATTCTTTAAAGAAAAGAAATGAGTATTCTTAACTAGAAGAAGCTGGTTAAAAGCATACATGGAAATATTTCTGATAAATTGTACTGTTCATTAAAATGGAAAGTACAATTAACAGACTTCCTTGGTGTGGTATCTAGTGACTGCAGAAGGATTATGTTACAATTTGTTTTGAATGCCTGACTTTAAATATTATGTAATATCTATTGAAAATAAAAGACATTCTGTAGTATTTAAAACATATTTCTTAATTTTTCTCACTGTTCAGTCCTGAAGTCTTATGGTAACAAGTTTATTTAAAGTCAATGTATTAGTTAGGGTTTCCATTGCTGTGAAGAGACACCATGACCAAGGCAACTCTGATAAAGGAAAACATTTAACTGAGCCTGGCTTACATTTTTAGAGGCTTAGTCCATTTAGCATCGTGGCAGGAAACATAGCAATGTACAGGTGGACATGGTGATGGAGGAGCCTAGAGGTCTACATCTTGATCTGAGGGCAGCAGAAGGGGACTGTCTTCTACAAGCAGCCAGGAGGAGGCTCTGATTCCACACTGGGTGGAGCTTGAGAATAGGAGACCTCAAAGCCCACCTACATAGGGACTTACTTCCTCCAACAAGGCCACACCTCCTCAAATAAGGCCACACCTCCTCAAATAAGGCCACACCCCCTCAAATAAGGCCACACCTCCTAATAGTGCCAATTCCTATGGCCAAGCATTCAAACACATGAAAATGTAGGGGCCAAACCTATACAAGCTACCATATTCCACTCCCCAGCCCCCCATGGGCTTGTAGCCATAACATAACACAAAATGTACTTAGTCCAACTTCAAAAGTCCCCACAGTCTCAACAACGTTTAAAAGTCCAATGTTCAAAGTCTTCTGATAGTCATGCAATCTATTAACTGTAATCCCCTATAAAAAAAAAAAAAAAAAAAAAGATCACATACTGCCAATATCACAGGATATACATTACTATCCCAAAATGTCACAGCGAGGAAGTATTGGACCAAAGCAAAAGCACGACAAACTCTAAACTCTGAATCTCCATGTCTGATGTCCAACTCCTTTCAGCTTTGTTGACTACAACACAATTCTTCCTCTTGGGTTAGACATACTCTGTGTTAGCAACTTTTCTCTGCAGGTAGCCCACATCTCTGACGTCTCTAACATCTTGGGGGTCTCAAAAGCAATTTTAACATCACGACATCTTGTTCCAGTAGCTGAGATCCACATATGATCCTCTGGGTTCCTCCAAAGGGCTTTAGTCAGTTCTGTAGATCTGCCCACCGTACGCTCTAGCTGACTCGATTCCACTGCTGCTGGTGTTCTTGGTGGTCACTCCATGGTACTGGCATCTCCAATATGCTGGGATTTTCTGCTGCAATAGGGATGCACTTTCACCAATAGCCTTTCCTAGCTCTGCGTCTTAAGCTGCCGCTGAGGCTGCACCTTCACCAATGTCCTTTCATGGCCTCACACAGTGCCAAGACTCAGGTGCTCTCCAAGACTCGATGCCTTCGGACTCAGTCCAGCTGGGTGACTTATACCTTCTGGCTGACAGTATGACATCTATCTCTAGAACACAGCTTCTTTGTGCTCTCAGAAAATACTTCCCAGAAGCATTCAGTTCAGTGATGCTGCTCTCTTAATCACCGCTAATTTCTCATCTCCAGCTAACCACCATCAACTGTCCCAGTAACCTCTTCTATTCTTGACTCTAAAGCAGAGCCATGTGGCTGAGCCTGCCAAGTTCTGCTGCTTTCTGGGGCTGGAACGTGGGCCCCTTGTTCTATTACATCTTCACCAGTTTTCAGTTATCAATGATTTCCTTCACTGACTAAGCTTGGATGTCCTGGCACTTGCTCTGTAGACTGACCTTGAACTCAAATACCTGCATGCCTCTGTTGCCGGAGCACTGGGATTAAAGGCATATACCACCATGCCTGGACCTAAGCTTTTCTGTAATTCCTTTTCACAAGACCTTCACAAGCATGGCCACTATGCCTCAATATCTAGATCAAAAGTTTGTGTCTTCCAGCCTCAAGATCTTGGATCACAGGTGTTCCCTACATTTCTGGATTTTAGTTCATTCTAGATATAGTCAAATTGACAACAAAGAATATCCATAACAATCCATCTCCTGTCAATTTGATATACAACCCTATCTCCTTAAGTCCAAATGAAAACAATAACCAGATCATAATAATGCCTAACATGATATACTTTTTTTGTTCAACTGCAATTTCATGAAAAATAAGCTTAGCTTGCCTTGAGGTCACCACTTCCTTAATTCCATGTATTATCCTTGAACACAGGATTAAGCTGCATTTTACTTCCTGGTGTTCCTTTAAGATATAAACCACACATTTTGTATTTTTCCTTTCTAATCTTGCTATGCTTGATCAAAATGTTCTTTGTAAGAGTAAACCACTGGACAGAGTCTATACTAGGCTTTCTGAGATTTTCTTCCTCACTGCAATTAATCTAAATCTCTTCACTTTAGCCTCAGGCCGACTCTTCAGACAAAGGCAAAAAGCAGCCACAGTCTGCAGTGAAAGTTTGGGTTTCTCTTTTGTGTTTTTTTGTTTTGGTCCCAACTACGAGATGTGGGACTGTTTTTCCATCACTGAAGACAGTTCTGTGACTCTTGTTATCAGAAAGCAGGCCCATGAGAGGGCATGTGATGTTTTGCTGGAAACTGTCTTGTGATAGGACACATGATGTTTTTCTGGGAGTGGTCTGTGAGAGGGCATGGGATGTTCTGCTGAAATCAGACATATGAGAGGGCACATGATGTTTAGAAAGAATATAAATAGAACTCCACAGACAGTGAGAGGAGGTGTTTGCATCGCTGCGCTGTGCAACAGTTTATATCGCTTCATTGCTCGTTGCTGGTCTTCATTGGCTTTCGCTTTGCAGGGAGAAGTGTTCCAGAGAACTTCTTGTGTTACTTCAGCTGAGTCTGGTCCCTTCTGCTAACTCATACAAATTCAGTGGAGCCTTGATGTTTCTGCTGGATCACGCCACTGCTGCTGATTCACATTGCTGGTTGGTGTTTGCTATTGGCCTGGACTGCTGGCATCCTGAAAACACAGAGTGGAAATGGCCCAAGGAACTACGTCTAAAAAGGTCCACATCCCCAGTCCCTATTAACCTTCATTCTCTCCTACCTCTGGGCAATGGGTTGGAAGAGAGGTAGATATATTTAAGAACTCTAAAGTAGATTGTTGAAAAATTGAAGGCTGCAACATTCCTTACCAAAGTATCACAAGAATTTTACTAGGCAATCTCACAGGAGTATCACTAGGCAACATACTAAGATTCTTCTCCTCTAGAAAGCTCTTGAGCCAGGCCCCTACAGTTCAAATTACTCTCTCTGACATGTTTGTTAGTAGAGCCCATTAAGAACTACTTAAAGCATTTAACTACTTTCCTAATCTAAATCCACAAAATCCTCATCCCTTCAAAGAAAAACATCTTTATGCCTATCACAGGAATATCTCATAGTCCAAAAAGTCCATATTCCTCCAAACAGAAACAAAAGGCCAGGCTCATCACAATAATACCCTAGTCCTTGGTACCAACTTCTGCTATCTACTGTGATTAAAGGTATATACCTGAGGGAAAACATAGCTTTAGTTAAGGTAAAAGAAGGAAAAAGTGTGAACAAGTAACAGAACCAGATTTTCTGGAGTGGAAATATGAAATGTATTTGAAATACTCTGGGTATTCATTAAGCATTTTACTGCAGTCCCACTTTCAGATTCCAAGAATCACTACAAAGCTACAATATTCCAATGATGAGAGTACATAGAACTATTTTCATAAATGTGCATAATTAGAAGAATTGTGCATTATGAAATTATAAATTAGTATGAGCATTGTAGAAAGTAATACCAATTAATAGAATTTGATCCAGCAGATCTATTTATGTGTATATACCAAAAGAAAGAAAGAAAGAAAGAAAAAGTTAAAATTTTCATACCTTGGAAGATGTGTTAATAACTGTGGTAAAATAATCAAGCTAATTAACTTAAAGGAAGAAACTATTCATGTCAACTCACAGCTTCAGAGGTATCAATCACTCAATGCTTGCTTGACCCTGTCACTTAGGGCACTCTGTAAGGCAAAACATTGTGGTGGGGATCATGGGTGGAATAAACCTGCTGAGTATCACAGATGCCAGGACGAAGGGATGAGGACTCCATTGTTCCCTTCCAGAACACGTTGCCAATGGCCTACTTTTCTTCTGCTGGGCTCTACCTTCTAAAGATTCTTCTACCTCTCAGTAGTGCTAGAAACTCAGCACCAACCTTCAATGCTCAAGCCTTGTATGACATCTAAAAATCCAAACTCTGAAATACAATGATATTTATCGGAATATTATTCTAATTGCCACAAATCAGAAAATAACTTTATAAAACCAGCTGAATCTATTAACAGCTTTTGTACATACAATCATTTTTCAATCTGCAAAGTAAAAGAAATTATAATGTGTGCTGTATGAAATATTAAATAATATATCATTTGATATATAATGAGGTACCTTGAGTAGTCAACTTCACAGCAAGAGAACACAGAGTCACTGTTCCCAGTGCCTAGGGTTAGGGTTAATAGCTGCAAAGATTCAATAAGATGAAGAACAGACATTGCAGATAGATGATGGAAAACATTTGGAGCAAACAGTACCGTTCACTACACTGCATGCTAAAAATTGAATAAGAGGTAAAACTTATGCCACGAATATTTGTCTACAGTTTTTTTTAAATCCTATAAAGTAAGAGTTTGATGAATCACTACTATATAAAGAGTGAGTGGGGGACTGGACAGATGGCTTCTTGCCATCTCTCATCATTAAGAGCACCTTCTACTTTTCCAGAAGACCCAGGGTTCAATTCCCAGTATCTAACTGGTGGCTCATGGCTCTCTCACTCCAGTTCCAGGAGGGGATTCCAATGGTCCCTTCTGGCCTCTTCAGACACCAAGAATTCAAACAGTTCACAGACATTCATGTAGGCAAAACACCCATACACATGCTTTTTTAGATTGAGAGTCAGGGAAAGAAAAGAGTGGGCAAGATCTTTTGACAGAGAAACTCAAGTCATACAGATAAGTAGTCATGAGTGTAGCTAAATGTAATGGGATAAAATTGTACTGAAAATTCTTTGGATGCAGAACAACAAAGGGTGAAAGCACTGTTATAACTGGGAAGGAACTGGGTGGTAAATGCTAAAGTGGAGATGAAACTGGAAAATTAGGGGCTGGCTTCTGAAGAACCGTGCATGGCTATCTAAGACTTTTGCACTTTAAACTTTTGAACAGACAGGGAAGGGCTGTGTGTCTATTAATAGGAGTATTTCCTGACCACACAAATATCAGTAGAAAATGCTTATGGAAATATAAAACATGGAGGCAGACTGTATGCAGGAAGCCAATTATGGAGTAAAGGGAAAAGGAAGTATAAGTTTATAATTTTGCAATAAAAAGTATTTGTGGAAACTGGTTTTCTCAAAATAACTACAGTGAGTTAAGCCTTTCCTTTCTGGTGTTTTTTTAAACATAAAGAAGAAAATACCCATAAGTCTGAGGGTTATGCTTTAAGCATAAACTCCATTTTTTATAGCTGCTTGCAGGGGTGTGGCCATTCTTAATGCTAAGATATTATTTTAAAAGCTATGATTTTACTCAATGGAAGCCACTCCAATCTAAACAAAGATTTTCAAGGCCCAAAAACACAACTCTTACATCCAATTAAAGGTACAATCTTATGACTGACTTTGCTTTTATATGAACAAATTGCAAGAGAAAAGGAAAATGTGTAAATAACTGTCCCTGCTTGACATATCAATAGCATCCCTAAACACCACTGCACATGACAATGTTAGGTATCTGACAATTGAATTCCGTGATAAACATTGCTGAAAAAAAGACTGAGCTTAAGGTTTCAAAAACAGTCACTTGTATGTGTCAGATCGATAAGTTGTTTCTTAGCACCGACTTTCTTTTATTCAGTCTCGAAATACTTTGCCTGATGTGATAGATCACAATGAGGTAGGAGGTTTGTGTTAGAGCCACGTGAGGACATCAGTTGGCTTATAACAGTAGAAATAATGTCCTAATCAAACAGTATCATTGACAGTGTTTCACCCTAACAGCCCTTCCCTGACTCAAGTCATAGCTTTGGGATCAGAAATGGCTCCTTGCCTTGCCTCTACAATGCAGCTGCAGGGCTTGAAAGCCACCCATCACCTACCCAAAGATGTAAGGAAAGCCATGTGACTACGTGCCTAGCTTTGAGAGGATTTGTGCCTCTGCTGTTCTGGCCATGAGGGAAGTCTAATGCTTCAAGCTCTGGTGACACTGCACCGACTCGTAGGTGCTATGCCTTTCTATTTTTTTCATGTATTTTCTCATGTCTTCTGTATATGTGATAAATGGAAGGAAAAACTCATGAAAATAATTCAATGATCTAGAATAAAAATTAGTTCTGCTTGCTTCCTTCCCTTGGCAGCCTACATAGAACCATCTAGCACTATGACGGCTAGTCCTCAGGGAGGAGGCTTTCAGGTCAGGCACAGCTTGATATTCTTTCAAGTGTTGGGTCTGAAGAGGGTGGTGTCTTCAGTAACAGGGGCTTGTCTTCAGCTTCCGGAAGGTAACCAGGGCAACGTCAACAGCCCTGAACATCAACAACAGATGTGCTAATATGGAAGGGACAAAGATCCCACCCTCAGACCAAAAGATACAAGCAATTAAGGGCTGCGAAGAGATGGAAGTTAGTCTCCCCAAGAATGAGATCCCTAATTTGGTACCCAACACCAAGCAGTTTTGAAAACATATACATATAAGCCACACTAAATGGATTCAACAGGTTGGATCTTTATACTTCTGCATTTATTTGCTACAATAATAATTAAAGAAAGGGAGGCTATGAATCTGAGAAGGAGCAAGTGGAAAGATGCAGGAAGGGTTGGACTGAGGAAAGGAAGGGATAAAATAACTGTGTTTTAATTTAAAAGTTGCACATTTTAAAAACATTTAAAAATGAGTGTCATATGGTAGGTGAGCCTGGTGATATTGTAAAGATATATAGGAACTCTCAGCAAGAGTAACCATGATGTTTAGAATTACAAAAACAAAACTTTATTAGTAACGAAAATAATACAAGAACAAAAGAAAATGCAGGCAGATGGCATGTGCAAGTTTAAAAAGTAGGGGTAATACTAATAAGTATTTCTGAATTCCACTGCCTTCCCCAGCGCAATGCAGGGCTCATGGGGGCAATTGTAAGTGAAGTACTGACCTGCTGATGTTGTGCCAATGCTGCCACCTGCCCAAGCCTTCTTTTGGCCGAGACATCACAATGCAGAGGGATCTGCTCCTATTCTCAACCACTGCTGGGGACATTTTCTAGTTCTGTGCAGTGTAATGGCAATCGAATGTGTGCCACAAAGCTTATGAAATTGGAAGTTGTAAGATGGCTCTTGGGGCCCCCAGGAGATGAGTGATCAAGATTGCTGGTTAAGAAAGCCAGATGCAGATGGAAAGAACACAGCAGAAACACACTTTTTGTCTGTCCTTCTGCCTTCTGTCTGTCTTCCCTCTCCATAGGCATTCTCCATCTTTGTCTTTTCTCAAATAGCATGTGTGTGTGTGTGGGGGGGGGTGTATGCACATTTACACATCTCTACCTAGTGATACTAATATGTTGAAGAAACACCAACATATGGACACAGATATCACAAGACCAAAGGTGTGGAGAAGTGAGTCCTTACACTTTTTGTATGCATAAAAATAAACAGTTCAAAATAAAGCATTTTGCTTTTCAAATGGCAAAATCCAATTGGCAAACCCTAATTAGCCCCATCTGGACACATCCCTGCTATAACTTGTAATGCGTGCTAGAGTTTTCTGAAGCTATGACCAAATATTTCAGGACCTCACAAGAGCCTAAGTGCCGAACTTTAATTGAAAGTCTGGTATTTCTTCATAAGTGTGGGAAGAACTGGGCAGAGAAATGAACGTTCAGCTATATTGGAGGGCAGTGGGGTCTACTAACTTTATTTTCACTATTAAAATCTATATAAAACAACATTATTTTGACATGGTGAAATCTCCTAAAATATTTCAAAATGGCTCAGAAAAGAAAATAAAACTCGGAATACTTTAAGTAGGCTTGATTTTGAAAGCCAAATATATATATATATAAATATATATATATATTTGGCTTTCAAAATCAAGCCTACTTAAATATATATATTATGAAACCTGCATATAACTTTCTTACTTTCAACATTTCCTTACATGAAATATTTGTCTTTCAAAAGACTGGCTTACACACACACACACACACACACACACACACACACACACACACACACACACTTTCCAAATGCCATACTTTTACCATTTTCCTTTCCTGATCCTGGGAGAATTTTATATGAGATAGATCCTAACATTAAGACAGAAATAGTTATTTGTGGGAGAAATATCACTCCATTTCTTCAAAGACTTAACCCAATCCAAATTGAGCTTCCCTGGGGGCTTATTTACTAGGGGGACCAGTTCCTGCAGGAAATGACACTGTGGGGACTGCTGCTGTTGGGCGCTAGAGAAAGTCTGTTGGGATATGAAGTTCCTGTACTTCCACTGTCACTGAACTACCTTCTGTAAGCCAGTGCTGGGCAAACTACGTGGTTCTATCTACTCACTCTGGTTTGGTTCTCCAAGGGCTGAGTTCGTCCATGTTATACCCATCGTCTGAAATGTCTACCTGAGAAATTGAGCCGAGGTACTCAGAGAAATGTGTCTGCCCTTTGATAGCACCACTCCCACTAGTACTGGAATTTCACGTCCAATGAGCTGACAAAACAGCCTGGTGTCTGGGAATAGAGTCTGGTGGTTAGAAAGCCTGGGAGCACAACCCTTGTCCTCAGACTCAACTTTGTAAATTGTGCCATAGGTACTCAGCAGGTGGCGCTGTTTCCTGAGACGCAGAGCTTGTCTGCCCAGCCTGTTCCAATGCTGGATTTCTCAAGACATAATAATAATACAGGTAATAGTGTAGAAACTAAAATACCTTCCCCGAACCCTGCCAACAGATGCCTTTGCCATGAAGACTCCATAAGGTGCTTTCTTTGTTTGGTTTGGGTTTTTCCCCCCTCTTCTTTGTTTAACAGAAAGCGGGCTGTCCTGTTAAGTCTGTGCTATGGGAAGCTGATCTATACTGAAACTGGTTTTCTCTTTTGACCTACATTTTGAAAAATCTCGTTACTGTGTGTAGTCTTTGCTTTTTTGTCATCCCAAAGGTTTTTGCACTCTGGGTGTTCTGCCGATGAGAAGTCAAAGTCAGTTCTCCAGGGGAAAGCTTGCTAATAGTGGAGCACACACAGGGAGGATGAAGACTTCTGATTCAGCACTAACTTCCTGTTAGTGGAAGGATGGGGAACTGAGACCTTTTAAGCACCTCCAGAAGGTCAGAAGGTGGAGCAGAGCACAATCTACCTTCTCAGAAGAACTTAGAGAAGCGGTTTGAAATCACCAATGTCCAAGTTTACCTCAATCTTACCGCATCCACAGTGTGTGCGTGTGCGTGTGTGTGTGTGTGTGTGTGTGTGTGTGTGTTGTAGCTGCCTAAATCAGCTATGGTGCTAATGCACCATTATTCAAATAAAAACCTTCAAGCAGCTTAACCACTCCCAATGATGAACTAAAAATTACACTACAGTGGAGAAGGGAA